>NC_057809.1:365519655-365849614 GCF_018294505.1 Triticum aestivum | reverse complement strand
GGGGAGGCAGGCCCGGATCTGCGGCAGGGAGGGCCGGCCTCGGGCCCGCGGGCCGCGGCGGTGCGGAATGGCGATGTGGGCGCGCCCGGGAAACGTTGCGGCGGCTCGTTAGTCGGCGGCGGTGGGCCGACGTGTCCGGCCCAATTCGGACACGTCCGGCGGCGAGGGGAGCAGATTTTTAGGGTTTAGAAGGAGGGGATCCGGAATTTTGAGAGGGCCGTCTATATATAGAGGTAGAGGGAGCTAGGAGTGTCCAAATGAGGTGCGGTTTTCGGCCACACGATCGTGATCGAACGCCCTAGATGATGGAGAGGGCTTTGGTGGGTTTTGGGCCAAAATGGAGGGGTGTTGGGCTGCAACACACACGAGGCCTTTTCGGTCCCTCGGTTAACCGTTGGAGCATCAAACGAAGTCCAAATGGTACGAAACTTGACAAGCGGTCTACTGGTTGTAAACCAAGGCCGCTTGGCAAGTCTCGGTCCAATCTGGAAATTTGTAATCCCCACACACGAAAGAAAGGTAGAAATGATCACCGAAGGAGAACGGAGCGCCGGAATGCAAAACGGACAACGGGGAAAATGCTCGGATGCATGAGACGAACACGTATGCAAATGCAATGCACATGATGACATGATATGGGATGCATGACAACGACAACAACACACGGAGACAAAAACCCGAACCCAAGAAAAATAAAAAAACTTAAGGCCGGAAACGGCAAGAGTTGGATTACATATTGGGTAAAACATATCCGGGGTGTTACAGATGGCACATACAAATTTGCTTAGAACGGCAAAAGAATACCGCATAGGTAGGTATAGTGGACTCATGTGGCAAAACTGGTTTAAAGGATTTTGGATGCACAAGTAGTGGTCATACTTAGTGCAAATGAAGGCTAGCAGAACATTGAGAAGCATCCAACCAAGAAACGAAAAAAATCTCATAAGCGAGCATTAAGCATAACTAACACTAAATAATGCACCACCAGTAGGATATAATTTCATTGCATAACTATTGACTCTCGTGCTTGCATAGGGAATCACAAACATTAACACCAATATTCTTACTAAAGCATAATTACTCATCAACATGACTCACATATCACTATCATCATATCTCAAAACTATTACAAAGAATCAAGTTTATTTTCTCCAATGATCTTCACGAAAGTTTTTATTATATCCTCCTTGGGTATCTATCACTTTAGAACTAGTTTCATATTTTGCTTTTGATAGCTCAGACAAATATAAGTGAAGAACATGAGCATAAAAAGTTTCTTCTCTCAAAATAATTTAAGTGAAGTAAGAGAGACTTTTTTTAAAAAAATTACTAACTCTCAAATAAATCTAAGTGAATCATGAGAGCATTTCTTCAAAAATACTAAAGCACACGTGCTCAAAAAGATATAAGTGAAGCACTAGAGCATTTCCATAGCTCATAAAGATTTAACTGAAGCATAGAGAGCAATTCTAACAAGTCATAGCATAATTTTGGCTCTATCAACTAGGTGTGTCCAGCAAGGATTCATGACTAAAAATAAAAAACAAAACAAGCAAACACTCATATCATACAAGACGCTCCAAACAAAACTCATAATATGTGACGAATAAAAATATAGTTTCAAGCAAAATACCGATGGTTGTTAGAACAAAGAGGGGATGCCACTCTGGCATCCCCAAGCTTACTTGCTTGCTTCTCTTTGGATAATAGCTTGGGAGGCCATGGGCATCCCCAAGCTTACGCTCTTCTTACTCATTATTCCTTCATCCATCGTAATATCACCCAAAACTTGAAAACTTCAATCACAAAAAACTCAACAAAACCTTCGTGAGATCCATTAGTATAAGAAAGCGAATCACTATGATAAGTACTATCTTGAACCCATGCATATTTTTTTGCATTATATATACTGTATTCCATCTTTTCTATGGCAAAACCTCTTCACAAACCATAGAATCATCAAAACAAGCACACAACGCAAAGAAAATAGAATCCGTAAAAAATAGAACAGTTTGTTGCAATATGGATTTTAGAATACTTCTGTAACTCCAAAAATTCTGAAAAATTAGGACAATGTGAGCAATTTGTATATTAATCTTCTTCAGAAAGAACCAGTATTTTATTGCTCTTCTGTTAAAAATGAATTTTTTTTACGTGAGTGCAAAAGTTTCTGTTTTTCAGCAAGATCAAATCAACTATCACCCAACATGAATCTAAAGGCTTTGCTTGGCACAAACACTAATTAAAACATAAAAAACACAATCATAACAGTAGCATAATTGTGCAAACACTCAAGAACAGAAATAAAAAGACAAAATAAATTTTATTCATTGGGTTGCCTCCCAACAAGGGCTATCGTTTTACGCCCCTAGCTAGGCATAAAGCAAAGGATCTAAGTATTGTCATCTTTGTTTCTAGATCTATACGATGCCCTCATGATTGATTCATATGGTGGCTTAATTCAAGTTCTACGGAAGTGTTCCATACCCTTCCTTAGTGGAAATTGAAATTTAATATTGCCTTCTTTCATATCAATCACGACACCAATAGTACGTAAAAACGGTCTACCTATAATAATTGGACAAGAAAGATTGCAATCAATATCAAGAAAAATAAAATCTATTAGCACATAATTCCTATTTGCAAGAATAAGAACATCATTAATTCTCCCCATAGGCTTTTTAATAGTGGAATCCGCCAAGTGCAAATTTAAAGAGCATTCTTCAATATCGGTAAGACTAAGCACATCACATAAAGATTTCAGAATTTTAGAAACACTAGCACCCAAGTCACATAAAGCAAAACACATAATTTTACTCTTGAATTTGATAGTAGGTTCCCATTAATTATGTAATTTTCTAGAAATTGAAACCTCTAATTCCAACTTTTCTTCTAAAGCTTTCATCATAGAATCAACAATATGTTTAGTAAAGGCTTTATTTTGTTCATGAGCATGGGGAGAATTTATCATGGATTGCAACAAAGAAATACAATAAATAAAAGACAAACTATAATAATTAAAGTCATTGTAATCCAAAAGAGTGGGCACATCACTAGTTAAAGTTTTGACCTCTTCAAACCCACTTTTATCAATTTTCTCAACAAGATTTTCACCCTCCGAATTATCGGGATGATTTCTAGCTAAAGTTAACTCTTCTCCAGTCCCTTTATTATAAATCTTAATTTTACTAAAAAAAGAATCTATAGAATAAACACCAGTCATTTTAAGATCTTCATCACTTTTATGAAAGCAATCACTAGAAAATGCTTTTTCTAAAAATTCTCTTCTAGCTCTAAGCATAGCGGTTCTTTTCTTAATTTCATCAATCTTATTCAGCTTTTCTTCTATTGTGGCATTGAAAAAAAATTGAGTATTGATAAATTCCTTAATATTATTATCAAGATCAGAGGTGTTCCTATTAATATTATAAGAAGGTTTACCATAGGAATTGCCATAATTATTAGAGGAATTACTAGGAAAAGGCCTAGGATTAAAATTACCTCTATAAGCATTGTCTTTCAAACTGTTTCGCAAGATTAAATTCACATCTAGGCATCACTATTTTGCTCAATCAAAGTAGACAAAGGCACATCATTAAAATAAATAGGATCACTTTTATTAGAAACTAATTTCATAAGAGCATCAACTTTTTCACTCAAAGAACAAATTTCTTCGACCAAATAAACTTTTTTACTACCAGGAGATCTTTCGGTATGCCATTTTGAATAATTTGCCACAATATTATCAAGAAATTTGGTGGCTTAACCAAAAGTAATTTCCATAAAAGTACAACTCGTGGCGGATTCCAAAATTTTACAAGAAACAAAATTCAACCCTGCATAAATTTTTTGTATGATCATCCAAAGATTTAACCCATGAGTTGGGCAATTCTTAGCATTAATTTCATCCTTTCGCAAGATTGTGCAACATGCTCATGTTCAAATTTCTTGAAATTCAAGATCTGGGTTGTAAGGGAAATAATTTTCGTAGGCGGAAAATACTTAGTGATAAAGGCATCTTTGCACCTATCCCAAGAATCGATACTATTACGAGGCAAAGAAGAAAACTGATTTTTTGCACGATCTCGCAAAGAAAACGGAAATAATTTCAACTTCACAATATCATTGTCCACATCTTTTTCTTTTGCATATCGCATAATTCCACGAGTGTGTTAAGATGGGACGCGAAATCCTCATTAGGAGTACCGGAAAATTGATCTTTCATAACGAGATTCAACAAAGCGGCATTAATATCACAAGACTCAGCACTAGTGGCGGGAGGAGCAATCGGAGTGCTAATAAAATCATTATTGTTGGTATTGGAGAAATCACACAACTTGGTGTTCTCTTGAGTCGTCGTGACTGCGCAACAAGATTACACTCAAAGCAGATCTGACGAGAAAACGGCGAACGAAAAAGAGGGCGAATAAAAGAACAAATTTTTTTGAAGTGGGAGAGAGGAAAACGAGAGGCAAATGGCAAATAATGTAAATTGCAAGTAGATGAGATTTGTGACTAGGAACCTGGTAGATGTTGGTGATGTCTCCTCGGCAACAGCGCCAGAAATTCATTTTGATGCGGCTTGAACTACGTCGGTATTTCCCCAAATAAGAAGGTATGATGCAGCTCAGCTACGGTAGGTTTTCCCTCAGTGATGAGACCAAGGTTATCGAACCAGTAGTAGCACCACGCAACACCACGTAAACCGCTCCTGCACACAAAGAAAAAATACTTGCAACCCGACGTAAGAGAGGGGTTGTCAATCCTGTTGAAATATGCCCTAGAGGCAATAATAAAAGTATTATTATTATATTTCCTTGTTCATGATAATTGTCTTTTATTCATGCTATAACTGTATTATCCGGAAATCGTAATACACGTGTGAATACATAGACCACAATATGTCCCTAGTGAGCCTCTAGTTGACTAGCTCGTTGTGATCAACAGATAGTCATGGTTTCCTGGCTATGGACATTGGATGTCGTTGATAACGGGATCACATCATTAGGAGAATGATGTGATGGACAAGACCCAATCCTAAGACTAGCACAAAAGATCGTGTAGTTCATTTGCTAGAGCTTTGCCAATGTCAAGTATCTCTTCCTTCGACCATGAGAGCGTGTAACTCCTGGATACCGTAGGAGTGCTTTGGGTGTATCAAACGTCACAACGTAACTGGGTGACTATAAAGGTGCACTACAGGTATCTCCGAAAGTATCTATTGCTTTATGCGGATCGAGACTGGGATTTGTCACTCCGTGTAAACGGAGAGGTATCTCTGGGCCCACTCGATAGGACATCATCATATGCGCAATGTGACCAAGGAGTTGATCACGGGATGATGTGTTACGGAACGAGTAAAGTGACTTGCCAGTAACGAGATTGAACAAGGTATTTGATACCGACGATCGAATCTCGGGCAAGTAACATACCGATAGACAAAGGGAATTGAATACGGGATTGATTAAGTCCTTGACATCGTGGTTCATCCGATGAGATCATCGTGGAACATGTGGGAGCCATCATGGGTATCCAGATCCCGCTGTTGGTTATTGACCGGAGAACGTCTCGGTCATGTCTACATGTCTCCCGAACCCGTAGGGTCTACACACTTAAGGTTCGATGACGCTAGGGTTATAAAGGAAGTTTGTATGTGGTTACCGAATGTTGTTCGGAGTCCCGGATGAGATCCCGGACGTCACGAGGAGTTCCGGAATGGTCCGGAGGTAAAGATTTATATATGGGAAGTCCTATTTTGGCCACCGGAAAATGTTCGGGATTTTTCGGTATTGTACCGGGAAGGTTCTAGAAGGTTCCGGAGTGGGGCCCACCTGCATGGGGGGACCCACATGGACGTGGGTAGTGGGGGCAAGGCCCCACACCCCTGGTCAAGGCGCACCAAGATCCCCCCTTAGAAGGAATAAGATCATATCCCGAAGGGATAAGATCAAGATCCCTAAAAAGGGGGGATAACAATCGGTGGGGAAGGAAATAATGAGATTTCTTTCCTCCCACCTTGGCCAACGCCCCAATGGACTTGGAGGGCAAGAAACCAGCCCCTCCACCCCTATATATAGTGGGGAGGCGCATGGGAGCTATACACGAAGTTCTGGCACAGCCCTACCTCTCTCCCTACTCCTCCTCTCCCATGGTGCTTGGCGAAGCCCTGCTGGATTGCCACGCTCCTCCACCACCACCACGCCGTTGTGCTGCTGTTGGATGGAGTCTTCCTCAACCTCTCCCTCTCTCCTTGCTGGATCAAGGCGTGGGAGACGTCACCGGGCTGTACGTGTGTTGAACGCGGAGGTGCCGTCCGTTCGGCACTAGGATCATCGGTGATTTGAATCACGACGAGTACGACTCCATCAACCCCGTTCACTTGAACGCTTCCGCTTAGCGATCTACAAGGGTATGTAGATGCACTCTCTTTCTACTCGTTGCTGGTCTCTCCATAGATAGATCTTGGTGACACGTAGGAAAATTTTGAATTTCTGCTACGTTCCCCAACAGTGGCATCATGAGCTAGGTCTATTGCGTAGATTCTTTGCACGAGTAGAACACAAAGTAGTTGTGGGCGTTGATGTTGTTCAATATGCTTACCGTTACTAGTCCAATCTTGTTTCGACGGTATTGTGGGATGAAGCGGCCCGGACCGACCTTACACGTACTCTTACGTGAGACAGGTTCCACCGATTGACATGCACTTGGTGCATAAGGTGGCTAGCGGGTGCCAGTCTCTCCCACTTTAGTCGGAACGGATTCGATGAAAAGGGTCCTTATGAAGGGTAAATAGCAATTGGCATATCACGTTGTGGTCTTGCGTAGGTAAGAAACGTTCTTGCTAGAAACCCATAGCAGCCACGTAAAACATGCAACAACAATTAGAGGACGTCTAACTTGTTTTTGCAGGGTATGCTATGTGATGTGATATGGCCAAGAAGAATGTGATGAATGATATGTGATGTATGAGATTGATCATGTTCTTGTAATAGGATTCACGACTTGCATGTCGATGAGTATGACAACCGGCAGGAGCCATAGGAGTTGTCTTTATTTATTGTATGACCTGCGTGTCATTGAAGAACGCCATGTAAACTACTTTACTTTATTGCTAAACGCGTTAGTCATAGAAGTAGAAGTAGTCGTTGGCGTGACAACTTCATGAAGACACGATGATGAAGATCATGATGATGGAGATCATGGTGTCGTGCCGGTGACGATGATGATCATGGAGCCCCGAAGATGAAGATCAACAGGAGCAAAATGATATTGGCCATATCATGTCACTATTTGATTGCATGTGATGTTTATCATGTTTATGCATCTTGTTTGCTTAGGACGACGGTAGTAAATAAGATGATCCCTTACAAAATTTCAAGAAGTGTTCTCCCCTAACTGTGCACCGTTGCTACAGTTCGTCGCTTCTAAGCACCACGTGATGATTGGGTGTGATGGATTCTTACGTTCACATACAACGGGTGTAAGACCGTTTTACACAGCGAAAACACTTAGGGTTAACTTGACGAGCCTAGCATGTGCAGACATCGCCTCGGAACACGAAGACCGAAAGGTCGAGCATGAGTCGTATGGTAGATACGATCAACATGAAGATGTTCACCGATGATGACTAGTCCGTCTCACGTGATGATCGGACACGACCTAGTTGACTCGGATCATGTGATCACTTAGATGACCAGAGGGATGTCTATCTAAGTGGGAGTTCATAAGATGAACTTAATTATCCTGAACATAGTCAAAAGACCTTTTGCAAATTATGTCGTAAGCTCGCGCTTTAGTTCCACTGTTTAGATATGTTCCTAGAGAAAATATAGTTGAAAGTTGATAGTAGCGATTATGCGATCAGTAGAAAGCTTATGTCCTTAATGCACCGCTCAGTGTGCTGAACCCCAACGTTGTTTGTCGATGTTGCGAACATCGTACATACACGTTTTGATAACTACGTGATATTTCAATTAAATGGTTTAAGTAGAGGCACCAAAGACGTTTTCGAAACGTCGCGGAACATATGAGATGTTTCGAGGGCTGAAATTGGGATTTCAGGCTCGTGCCCACGTCAAGAGGTATAAGACCTCCGACGATTTTCTTAGCCTGCAAACTAAGGGAGAAAAGCTCAATCGTTGAGCTTGTGCTCAGATTGTCTGAGCACAACAATCACTTGAATCGAGTGGGAGTTGATCCTCCAGATGAGATAGTGATGTTTCCCCAAAGTCATTGCCACCAAGCTGCTAGAGCTTCGTGATTAACTATAACATATCAGGGATAGATATGATGATCCTTGAAATATTCATGATGTTTGACACCGCGAAAGTAGAAATCAAGAAGGAGCATCAATTGTTGATGGTTGGTGAAACCACTAGTTTCAAGAAGGGCAAGGGAACAAAGGGATACTTCATGAAACGGCAATTCAGCTGCTGCTCTAGTGAAGAAACCCAAGGCTGAACCCAAACCCGAGACTAAGTGCTTCTGTAATAAGGGGAACAACCACCGGAGCAGCATTACCCTAGATACTTGGTAGATGAGAAGGCTGGCAAGGTCGATAGAAGTATATTGGATATACATTATGTTAATGTGTACTTTACTAGTACTCCTAGTAGCACCAGGGTATTGGATACCGGTTCGGTTGCTAAGTGTTAGTAACTCGAAATAAAAGCTACGGAATAAACGGAGACTAACTAAAGGTGAGCTGACGATATATGTTGGAAGTGTTTCCAAGGTTGATATGATCAAGCATCGCACGCTCCCTCTACCACCGAGATTGGTGTTTGCGTTGAGCATAGACATGATTGGATTATGTCTATCGCAATACGGTTATTCATTTAAGGAGAATAATGGTTACTCTATTTTTGAATAATACCTTCAATGGTCTTGCACCTAAAGGAATGGTTTATTGAATCTCGGTCGTAGTGATACACATTTTCATGCCAAAAGATATAAGATAGTAATGATAGTACCACTTACTTGTGGCACTGCCATGTAAGTCATAATGGTATAAAACGCATGAAGAAGCTCCATGTTGATGGATCTTTGGACTCACTCGTTTTTGAAAAGTTTGAGACATGCGAACCATGTCTATTGGTGTATATGCATGAAGAAACTCCATGCAAATGGATCGTTCGGACTCACTTGATTTTGAATCACTTGAGATATGCAAATCATACCACATGGGCAAGATGACTGAAAAGCCTCATTTTCAGTAAGATGGAACAAGATAGCAACTTGTTGGAAGTAACACATTTTGATGTGTGCAGTCGAATGAGTGCTGAGGCATGTAGTGAATATCATTATGTTCTTACTTCACAGATGATTTGAGTAAATGTTGAGTATATTTACTTGATGAAACACAAGTCTAAATTATTGAATGGTTCAAGTAATTTCAGAGTGAAGTAGCAGATCATTGTGACAAGAGGATAAAATGTCTATGATATGATCATAGAGATGAATATCTGAGTTACGAGTTTTGGCACACAATTAAGACATTGTGGAAATTGTTTCGCAATTAATACCGCCTGGAACACCATAATGTGATGGTGTGTCCGAACATCATAGTTGCACCCTATTGGATATGGTGCGTACCATGATGTCTCTTATCGAATTACCACTATCGTTCATGGGTTAGGCATTAGAGACAACCACATTCACTTTAAATAGGGCACCACGTAATTCCAATGAGATGACACCGTATGAATTATGGTTTAGAGAAACCTAAGTTGTCGTTTCTTAAAAGTTTGGGGCTACGACGCTTATATGAAAAAGTTTCAGGTTGATAAGCTCGAACCCAGAGCGGATAAAATGCATCTTCATAGGAAACCCAAAACAGTTGGGTATACCTCCTAATTCAGATCCGAAAGCAATATGGATTGTTTCTAGAATCGGGTCCTTTCTCGAGGAAAAGTTTCTCTCGAAAGAATTGAGTGGGAGGATGGTGGAGACTTGATGAGGTTATTGAACCGTCTCTTCAACTAGTGTGTGACAGGGCACAGGGAGTTGTTCCTGTGGCACCTACACCAATTGAAGTGGAAGCTTATGATATTGATCATGAAACTTCGGATCAAGTCACTCCCAAACCTCGTAGGATGACAAGGATGTGTACTACTTCAGAGTGGTACGTAATCCTGTCTTGAAGGTCATGTTGCTAGACAACAATGAACCTACGAGCTATGGAGAAGCGATGGTGGGCCCGGATTCCGATAAATGGCTTGAGGCCATAAAATCCGAGAGAGGATCCATGTATGAAAACAAAGTGTAGACTTTGGCAGAACGGCTCGATGGTCGTAAGGCTAATGAGTACAGATGGATTTCAAAAGGAAGACGAACAATGATGGTAAATGTCACCATTAAGAAAGCTCGACTTGTCGTTAAGATGTTTTCCGACAAGTTCAAGGAGTTGACTACGATGAGATTTTCTCACTCATAGCGATGCTAAGAGTCTGTTGGAATTATATTAGCGATTACTGCATTATTTATGAAATCTTGCAGATAGGATGTCAAAACATTGTTTCCTCGACGATTTTAATGAGGAAAGGTTGTATGTGATACAACCGGAAGGTTTTGTCAATCCCGAAAGATGCTAATAAGTATGCAAAGCTCCAGCAATCCTTCTAAGGACTGGAGTGAGCATCTCGGAGTTGGAATGTATGCTTTGATGATGATCAAAAATTTTGGGTTTGTACAAAGTTTATGAGAAACTTGTATTTCCAAAGAAGTGAGTGGGAGCACTATAGAATTTCTGATGAGTATATGTTGTTGACATATTGTTGATCAGAAATGACGTAGAATTTCTGGAAAGCATATAGGGTTATTTTGAAAGTGTTTTTCAATGGAAAGCTTGGATTAAGCTACTTGAACATTGAGCATCAAGATCTATAAGGATAGATCAAAATGCTTAATAATACTTTCAAATGAGCACATACCTTGACATGATCTTGAAGGTGTTCAAGATGGACCAGTCAAAGAAGGAGTTCTTGCCTGAGTTGTAAGGTACGAAGTTAAGACTTAAAGCTCGACCACGGCAGAATAGAGAGAAAGGACGAAGGGCGTCCCCTATGCTTAAGATGTAGGCTCTTCAGTATGCTATGCTGTGTACCGCACCTGAAGTGTGCCTTGCCATGAGTCAGTCAAGGGGTACAAGAGTGATCCAAGAATGGCTCACAGGACAGCGGTCAAAGTTATCCTTAGTAACTAGTGGACTAAGGAATTTTCTCGATTATGGAGGTGGTAAAAGAGTTCGTCGTAAAGGTTACGACGATGCAAGCTTGACACCTATCCGGATAGCTCTGAGTAGAGAGACCGGATACATATAATGGAGCAATAATTTAGAATAGCTCCAAGTAGAACAGTTGTTTGGAATAGCTCCAAATAGAGCGTGGTAGCTGCATCTAGGAGATGACATAGAGATTTGTAAAGCACACACGGATCTGAAAGGTTCGGACCCGTTGACTAAAACCTCTCTCACAAGCAACATGATCAAACATAAAACTCATTGAGTGTTAATCACATAGTGATGTGAACTAGACTACTGACTCTAGTAAACTCTTGGGTATTAGTCACATGGCGATGTGACCTGTGAGTGTTAATCACATGGCGATGTGAACTAGATTATTGACTCTAGTGCAAGTGGGAGACTGTTGGAAATATGCCCTAGAGGCAATAATAAAAGTATTATTATTATATTTCCTTGTTCATGATAATTGTCTTTTATTCATGCTATAACTGTATTATCCGGAAATCGTAATACACGTGTGAATACATAGACCACAATATGTCCCTAGTGAGCCTCTAGTTGACTAGCTCGTTGTGATCAACAGATAGTCATGGTTTCCTGGCTATGGACATTGGATGTCGTTGATAACGGGATCACATCATTAGGAGAATGATGTGATGGACAAGACCCAATCCTAAGACTAGCACAAAAGATCGTGTAGTTCATTTGCTAGAGCTTTGCCAATGTCAAGTATCTCTTCCTACGACCATGAGAGCGTGTAACTCCTGGATACCGTAGGAGTGCTTTGGGTGTATCAAACGTCACAACATAACTGGGTGACTATAAAGGTGCACTACAGGTATCTCCGAAAGTATCTGTTGTTTTATGCGGATCGAGACTGGGATTTGTCACTCCGTGTAAACGGAGAGGTATCTCTGGGCCCACTCGGTAGGACATCATCATATGCGCAATGTGACCAAGGAGTTGATCACGGGATGATGTGTTACGGAACGAGTAAAGTGACTTGCCGGTAACGAGATTGAACAAGGTATTGGATACCGACGATCGAATCTCGGGCAAGTAACATACCGATAGACAAAGGGAATTGAATACGGGATTGATTAAGTCCTTGACATCGTGGTTCATCCGATGAGATCATCATGGAACATGTGGGAGCCATCATGGGTATCCAGATCCCGCTGTTGGTTATTGACCGGAGAACGTCTCTGTCATGTCTACATGTCTACATGTCTACACACTTAAGGTTCGATGACGCTAGGGTTATAAAGGAAGTTTGTATGTGGTTACCGAATGTTGTTCGGAGTCCCGGATGAGATCCCGGACGTCACGAGGAGTTCCGGAATGGTCCGGAGGTAATGATTTATATATGGGAAGTCCTATTTTGGCCACCGGAAAATGTTCGGGATTTTTCGGTATTGTACCGGGAAGGTTCTAGAAGGTTCCGGAGTGGGGCCCACCTGCATGGGGGGACCCACATGGACGTGGGTAGTGGGGGCAAGGTCCCACACCCCTGTTCAAGGCGCACCAAGATCCCCCCTTAGAAGGAATAAGATCATATCCCGAAGGGATAAGATCAAGATCCCTAAAAGGGGGGATAACAATCGGTGGGGAAGGAAATAATGAGATTTCTTTCCTCCCACCTTGGCCAACTCCCCAATGGACTTGGAGGGCAAGAAACCAGCCCCTCCACCACTATATATAGTGGGGAGGCGCATGGGAGCTATACACGAAGTTCTGGCACAGCCCTACCTCTCTCCCTACTCCTCCTCTCCCATGGTGCTTGGCGAAGCCCTGCTGGATTGCCACGCTCCTCCACCACCACCACGCCGTTGTGCTGCTGTTGGATGGAGTCTTCCTCAACCTCTCCCTCTCTCCTTGCTGGATCAAGGCGTGGGAGACATCACCGGGCTGTACGTGTGTTGAACGCGGAGGTGCCGTCCGTTCGGCACTAGGATCATCGGTGATTTGAATCACGACGAGTACGACTCCATCAACCCCGTTCACTTGAACGCTTCCGCTTAGCAATCTACAAGGGTATGTAGATGCACTCTCTTTCTACTCGTTGCTGGTCTCTCCATAGATAGATCTTGGTGACACGTAGGAAAATTTTGAATTTCTGCTACGTTCCCCAACAAATCCCTCAAGGGTAAAAAGATAGGTAAAACAGTAGTAGATTGGATAAATAGATCTCGTGGGAATGCAAGATAAAATAAATAAAAATAAATTGCTGCAATGTATTTTTGTATGTTTGGATTAATAGATATGGAAATAAAATCAAATGAAAGTAGACCGCGAAGGAAAATATAATAAAGAAGAGACCCGGGGGCCGTAGATTTCACTAGTGGCTTCTCTCGAAAAAATATCATACGGTGGGTAAACACATTACTGTTGGGAAATTGATAGAACTTGAAATAATCATGACGATATCCAGGCAATGATAATTATATAGGCATCACATCCAAGATTAGTAGACCGACTACTGCCTGCATCTACTACTATTACTGCACACATCGACCGCTATGCAACATGCAACTAGTGTATTAAGTTCATGGAGAATCGGAGTAATGCAATAAGAATGATGGCATGATGTAGACAAGATCTATTTATGTAGAAATAGACCCCATATTTTTATCCTTACTAGCAAGAAAAATCGATCTAGTTGGCCTAACTAGACCAAAGATTCTAAGAAGAAATACGAGGCTATAAATAATCATGCATATAAGAGATCAAAAGAAGACGATCGGTGTGTATTTGGGTATTGCGGGCGGCAACGCCGAGCAGCAGTTTGTTTTTCCAGTCTTGGGGAACTACAATCAATGGTGAACGAGTGGGTAGGCAGCGACAGCAATTAGTTTTTCAACTCTTGGGGAACTGCATCAAACAGTAACCTAAGTGTGTATTGGTACTGTAATAGCTCCCTCGCACGCTGCACGCCCGGCAGAACATGCCCCCTCATGAGCGGGTGTGTATTGGTACTGTAATAGCAAGTGTTAGTGGTCACTTTAGATAAATTTTATTAGCTTTAATTAAAATTTATTCTTAAAACAACCAAAGCATTGGCTCATTCTATCAGTGCCACAGGAGAAACATGCATAGCAATTAGAATTATTATTCTCAGGACGCAAACACTCGGCTCATTTGCCGCACTTTCACACAAACAATACTACCAAGTTTGAACAACTAGTTATGGTTGTTGTCCTCTACATCATCATGCTATGTTTCCCAGCTTGCAAGATTCAGAACCAACCAATATGATTCAAATAATAAGTAAAACAAAGATGCCTACACATCACAATGATTCCCAGCTTGCAAGATTCAGAACCAACCCAATAGATTCAAATAATAATAAGTACAACAAAGATGCCTACACATCTCAATGATTCACAACACAGAGCCAATTGTAACTGTACAACTCAAACGTTGTGAGAATGTAACAATAAATAAAAATTGATTAATGCTTTATGTAAGCTATTTGATCCAAGGATTTCCTTAAATATTGAAACCAGACCTTTTTAAGGCTACACAGGTCAAACATTGGCACCTGAAATATTCTACATCACTCGTGGCACTACCACTTCCAATATATGCACAAGAGGGCCTTCTATATTTTGAAGTATTGTGTATAGAGCCTCATCCTTAGTATTTAACAGATAGACATAGCAGAATCTAGTGGAATCATCAATCATGGTCCTGAAATATCTCTTTCCACGTTTGATGTGGCTTGAACTACGTGGATTTCCCCAAAGAGGAAGGGATGATGCAGCACAACTATGGTAGGTATTTCCCTCAGTGATGAGATAAAGGTTATCGAACTAGCAGGAGAACCACACAACACCACATAAACAGCTCCTGCACACAAAGAACAAATACTTGCAACCCAACGTAAGAGAGGGGTTGTCAATCTTCATGGGTAAAAACATAGGTAAAATTGTACTAGATTGGATAAATAGATCTCACAGGAACGTGAGATAAATTCATAACAATAAATTGCAGTAAGGTATTTTAGGATTAATAGATCTGAAAACAAAAAGCAAATAAAAATAGATAACGAAAGGCAAATATAATAAAGAAGACACCCGGGGGATGTGGATTTCACCAGTGGCTTCTCTCGAGAAAAATACCATACGTTGGGTCAACAAATTACTGTTGGGCAATTGATAGAACTTCAAGTAATCATGACGATATCCAGGTAATGATCATTATATAGGAATCACATCCAAGATTAGTAGACCGACTCCTGCCTGCATCTACTACTGTTACTCCACAAATCAACCACTGTCTAGCTTGCATCTAGTGCATTAAGTTCATGGAGAAATGGAGCAATGCAATAAGAACTATGACATCATGTAGACAAGATCTATTTATGTACAAATAGACCCCATCTTTATATCCTTAATAGCAATGATATATACGTGTCGGTTCCCCTTTTGTCACTTGGATCAAGCACCGTAAGATCGAACCCAACACAAAGCACCTCTTCCAATGGCAAGAAAAATCGATCTAGTTGTCCTAACTAAACCAAAGATTCAAAGAAGAAATATGAGGCTATAAGTAATCATGCATATAAGAGATCAAAAGACTCAAATAACTTTCATGGATAAATATATATATCTGATCATAAACTCAAAGTTCATCGGATCCCTACAAACACACCACAAAAAGAGTTACATCAAATAGATCTCCAAGAGACCATTGTATTGAGAATCAGGAGAGAGAGAGAGAGAGAGAGAGAGAGAGAGAGAGAGAGAGAGAGGAAGCCATCTAGCTACTATGGACCCGTAGATCTTACAATGAACTACTCACACATAACCGGAGAGGCACCAAGGAGGATGATGAACCCATCCGTGATGGTGTCTAGATTGGATCTCGTGGTTCTGGAACTTGCGGTGGATAAAATTGATTTTCGTTGACTCCCCTATTGTTTATGGAATATTTGGGTATTTACAGAGCAAAAAGGCGGTGCGGGAGGCCATTGAGGTGGGCACAACCCACCTAGGCGCTTCTGGACCCCAGGCGCTCCCCGGTGGGTTGTGCTTCCCTCGGAGCACCCCTCAGGTACTTTCTTGGCCCATATGGTGTCTTCTGGTCCATAAAATATACACAAAAAGTTTGGCTGTGTTTGGACTCAATTTGGTATTGATTTCCTGTGACGTAAAAAACAAGCAGAAAACAGCAACTAACACTTGGCACTATGTCAATAGGTTAGTCCCAAAAAAATGATATAAAATTGCTATAAAATTATTGTAAAACATCCAAGAGTGACAATATAACAACATGGAACAATCAAAAATTGTAGATACGTTGGAGACGTATGAACCTTGCACACACGCATGGCACTTTATAGCTTTTGGACGAAGTGAATCTCGTGATTAAATCCATCTTGGCTAGTCGTATCATACAACCCTGGGTGAATGCTTTTGACCATCACAACATCTGTAGTTGAGTATTCCTCTTTGCATTGATAAGAAAGAGCATCCAACTCATTGAGTTTCATGAGAGAAGATAAAATGACTTCTTCAAATGCTAAGAAAGAGAGTTGGAAGTTTAAAAGAATCAAATTGAAAGTCCCTCTGAAATTATTTTCAATTTTGAGTTATTTGGTTTTTATTCAAATTATTTTTCTCCAAAAATAAAATATATGGAAAATAGGGTAAAATGATTCCCTAGAGTAGAAAAGTGGAGAAAAGTGAGTTTGAAATCATTTTGGTATTTTAAAATATTTTTATTTGGCTTCTAAATGAAACAGTAGTACTGTTTGTTTTATTTAAATTTTTGTGGAATTTATTTTCCACTGAAAATATGTTCATGTTTTAGAAAATCTTTTTCTGAAAATTTTGATATATATATATTTCCTATGTACTATTTTTTTATTTGTTGTTTTTTATTTTTGTTCTCTGTTAATAAAAACTGCCGAACTGGGCCAGCCCAGCCAACCGGGCCAGGCCATGCCCAGCCCAGCGCCGCGTCGCCCCTGACCGGGCGTCTCTCTCCGCCGCCCGCACGACGCCGTCGTGGCCGAGCCGGCCACCTCTCCGTAGCCACCACAGACTCCACCTCTGTTGCCCCCTCGCCCAAGGCACCGCCTCGCCCTCCTCCTATAAAACCCGAGGCCCCGCCCCCCTGCTCTCTCCTCCTCCCACAGCTCCATCGCTCGTGCAGCCGCCACCCTCGACCACCGCCGTCGCCTTCATCTTGACACGCCGCACCTCCTTTTCTACTTCACCGCCGCCGCCGAGCCCCGACGTCGCCGCCGTCGACCTCCGTCATCGCGGTAACGCCTTGCCCCGTCTCGGCCATTCGATTTCCATCCGACGGCCCACATTAGATCAATTTTGTTTTTTTTCAAAAAAAATTTCTCTAATTAGCGAACGTTCCGCCGTTGAGCTTCTATAGCGAACACATGTCCAGGGACCTATTTGTAGTTTTTTTCCTTTTCAGTTTAGTCCCTGGTTGTCAAACACTAACAACTTTTCAACTGTTTGTCCAAATTCAATGAAACCAACGCCAAACTCTTTGTCTTGATCTCATCTATCCAGAGAACCAAACTAAAAATATTTTTGAAAATTTTCAAATTTGGTTTCAAACAGATTTGAATTCAAAATTGTTTCGGCTATAACTTGATTTTATAACTCTGAATTAATTGATTCTTTTTGCAGATCGAAGCTCTTAACTTGTTCTTTCTATTAAGATCAAAATCACACATTTTTGCTCCTTTTAAAAATATGTTTCTGTCCACAATATTTATTTGATGGTTTTGAAGTTCTCTGAAGTGTTTTCTTCATTCTTTTCGAACTTTTGAGTGATTGCTTATGTGTGGTTACAATTGCTTGCTCACGATAGATTGATCGGAGAGTGACGACTAGAACTACTACAATTCATGAGTGCGACAAATCTTCATCAACAGTATAAGGCAAGTTCACACTTTGGTCATATTCTTCCTATACCCAGTTTTACTTGCATTAGTTTCACCCTCAAATATTTCATGAGTAGGATTGGGTACATGTGGTATTTCTATGTAGTTCATGAGGTAGGAACCTATGATCCTTGAAACAACCCTGGATTGTTCGTTATGTCATATATTTCTTAGCCATGCTCGTATATGGGGATTCGTATGTGAGATTCATGCAAGTTATGAGAGAGATAATAACTAAGTGTAACTTTAAGGTGGCAAAATTAACACACATCTTGGTGGAATGGTTGGGGCACCTGGAGAACCAGTGGCTTGCCCGGGCACCTGGAGAAACCCGTGCTTGCCCAAGGGAATCCCGGAGTACCCGTGTGATTACCCTATGGAATGCCACCTAGGCTCAAAGGGATCATATGACATTTCATGCCTAGAAACTTCCATGTGCAGCCACAAGCCATTATGGGCTCTATCATAGTTGAGTAAGTTATGGGAAACCTTTCCATGATAGGCCAGCAAATGTAGGGGAATTGTAGGTGTACCGGCCTATCTATCGGTTAAGGGGACCTCTTCAAAAAGACCATGTCTCGATCATCCGGTTATCAAACATCAGCAGTGCGAGGAATTCAACGGAGGAGATCGTGTCTTGTGGGGAAAAGTGCGCAATCCTCTACAGAGTGTACAGACTAATCATGATTAGCCGTGTCCCCGTTTATGGACTACTTGAGTATCTAGAAGTGAATTATTGGTTGATCTCATCACTCTATTTAATCAATTAATTGGGTTATTATTATTATTTCTTGGTAATTCTAGGATTGAGTTGGAGGAACCTTCTCAATAATGGCATAAACTTGGTAGTAAAATAAAAATGTATTCTTTTGTTGTAGGGAAAATTAGCTTTATGCAAAATCAAACTTAGAGCCTCCACCAGCCAAATATGCATATGGGGATAATATTTTCATTATTATTCTGTGGTGTGAAATTTCTAGTACATTCAATGTACTGACCTATATGGCTGCAACGTCTCATGTCGCAGGAAACATACAACGAGTTAGTGATATGTTAGGGTTACGGTGTCTACACTCAACTTTGCCGTTGGTGTTCTAGGGACTCCACAACTCTGTTGTTACTTCCGCTATATGGATTGAGGTAATAGTATTTATGTTACCTTTTACATGTGATTGAACTTTGTTATAAATCCTCGAGTACTGTGTGTGTCAGCATACCAATCCAGGGATGACACTTAAGCACAGAGACTTCAATCCATTCAGGTCGGGTCGCTACAAGATGGTATCAAAGCACATGTTGACTGTAGGACGTGACCCCTAGAAATTGGCAAGCCCTTAGGAGATGATTTCTCTAAAACTTTATTTTCAAGAGGATTCTTTGACTCTCATCTTTTCTATTCCTTACCAAATATTTCCTCCCACATAGGACTATTAGACTATACTCGTTCCCCCTTTTTACCACACGAAGATTCAACTGACGAGCCCAATCCGAGAAGGACAAGATTAAGACAAGTAAGACCACTACAGAATAAAGAGGATTTCACCATGCATTAGAAGTGTTGAAGCTACAACAGTGGATAGTCCGAAGATTTGAAGAGTTTGATGACATTGAAGATTTATTGACCTTTAGAAGACCAAACCCCTGTTATATACTTACGTTAGATGCGACGATTGTCAGCTGTCATTTGTTTGATGTTTTTCCGATGGCCAGAAAATAAAACATGTCTCTTCAAAACTATTGTTTGTATGGTCTGTATCCCTCTCTATCTCTCTTATCGCACCCCAAAACCCTTGGAACCAATGGAGGATGAATGGAGATGAACTCATATTTTTTGGATCAACGACTCAATTGGATACTGACCAATGGATTCAGAACATGGAAGATCACATGAAGAATAATGCTATAACCAAAAAGGATAGGGTTCAACATGCTCTTCAATACTTTTCAAAAGGTGCTGCTACTTGGTGGAGGATGTACCAAGCCATCAATGGATGGCAACGAGCAACCACTTGGGAAGAATTTAAGTTGACTTTGCTAAGGTCTCATCTTGTGTCCCAGAAATTGAAGTCTTATGGAAACGATATGAAGAAATCGTGTGCATGCAAGCTTTGTGGAGAAATAGGACACAACCATAAAGAACACAAGAATGAATGCCCTCATTGTGAAGAAAGTCACCCAGCTGAAGAATGCCCAACAAGGCAGATTACTTGTTTCTTGTGTCAAGGGACTACCCACTACTGTTCTCGGTGTCACATTTACCCCATAATACAACGAACCATCCAGCAGAAGAAAGAAGCAATGAAAGGAGTCCTCATGGAAATTTTAGAAGAACCTGTGAAGAAGGACGATGTCGAGAACACACACACAAAGGATACATAATTAAACACTTCACCAAGTCATGTTATTCATGTGGAGAAGAAGGACACATCTCCCAAAATTGTCCGAAGGAGGATCTAGTAGAATTCCCGATAGTGGAAGTAGAGTATGACCCACAAGAGATAGAATCCCTAATTGGTACGGAAAAGTTCAGGGAGAAAAATAGAATGTACCTCCAGAATAACCCAATTTCTACAAAGAAGGACCTGAGTCATATCACATGTTTTAGGTGTAAAGATTCGGGGCACTACTTCAGTGGTTGCCCAAAAAGGAAGCCAAAGGCCCAAGGAGGATATGTAATCACAAGGAAACCTCGAGAATTGTCAGAAGTAATATGTTTCCGTTGTAATGAATCAGAGCACTTTGCTAGAGATTGTCCCAAAGAGAAGGAGGCTTGTGCTAAATAGTTGAGTTTGCAAGAAAAAAAATATAGTAGCAGTAGTGGGAACATTTCTTTCTATTATTGAGGTGTTGAATTGAGGCATGTAATGGAAATGCAAGAGATTGTAATAAATTCATGAAATCAATAAAGTTCATGTGTCATGATTTCCCGCGTTGGATTTTATGAGTTGTTACTCTATCAAGAAAGGTTTTGACCATTTTCGAGGATATGAGAAATATGGTCTATGGAAGAATTTGTGCATTTCAAGGGTGGTAGTACCCTGTGAGGACACTCGACACCTGGAAAAGATAATGATATTCCACGGAGTGGACTTCGGACAAAATTAATATTGTTTTTATCTCGATATGTGGGATAACCCCAAGAATATGAAGGGATGAAGTACTATTGGATATAAAGGAGGTATAATGTTGGTAATATGGAACAATTGTAACCCCAGGATGAGTTAAAGCTAAAAATGTGATGAGATGGGCCATAACCCACATGCTCTAGGACCTGCCAAGAAGCAAGCACACTCATGCTGAAGGAAAAAAACCCTGGTAAAAGTTATGACTTTATCAACAGACGATCTTATAGGAGTGACGCAAAACCTGAGAGTTGTGAAGGAGCGATAGATGTTTTGTTCAGTTCGCAGAAGTAATGGATATATCCGAACTCAGTTCATTGACAAGATAAATTATGCAATGCTTGTGAGGATGACTGAGTGTTAGAATGCGAGATTCACTAAACCATATACAGGGTAATGATCTGGGTGCGGAATGGATTGATCACTATACCGACTTACTCTTATTATTTGCCTTGCTATATAGGATGGTAAATCTGAGTGACTTACCCATACTAGAGCGATGACGATCAAAAACCTTGTTTGAACCCTAGAATGGTATAAAAAAATTCCCTTGTACAAGGCAGTTGTTACCACCTGTAGGCCATACGGTGAGAATGAAGCCCGGAACTGTTTTCTACAGGGACCCAGTCAAATTGTTTGATGACCACCATGAGATATCGATAGTTGTTTAGTATTGGCGCCAGACCTGTCAGCTGAGAAGACACTATCTCAGAAGAACCATAATTACCATGATGCAAGGACACAAGGATTGAGGAAAAGGTTATGCCACTATCGGAAGAGCCTAGAGAAGGAATTATCCTGGAGATCTAAGAAGATCGACGCTACCAACAATAAGGATGGAGTACCTGAGTTTTGATGAAACCATAACCATGCTTCTAAGGGTGGTAGCACCCCAGGCCTTTGTGACAATCGATGGATTTTTTAGGAGACCCCGAACCAAACCTATTTCTTGCGAGCCTCTCCGAATCTCGAGAGCGAGATTCATTTTAAGAGTGGTAGGTGTGTAACATCCCAAAATTCTAAATTTTGGAATGTTATATTAAATGAATAGTTTTTATTGTTTGTTTGATTGTGGTGTGGTTGCTTGTGTGAAATTGAGTGAAATTTGGAAGTTTTTGAAAGTTACATGAGAGGGAATGAAATGACTTTCCCCAAACTTTCACCTTGCATTTTTGTTCTCAATTAATTCAAATCCATTTCATCACAAAACCCTAGAGTGAAGATGATTTGACTTATTCCATTTAATAAAATGAAAAGGGTTTTGAAAAAGATTTTGAATTCCATCTAAAAATATTTCAAATTCAGAAACTTTATGCGAATCAGTGAGTTTCATGAGAGAAGATAAAATGACTTCTTCAAATGCTAAGAAAGAGAGTTGGAAGATTCAAAGAATCAAATTGAAAGTCGTTGTGAAATTATTTTCAATTTGGAGTTATTTGGTTTTTATTCAAATTATTTTTCTCCAAAAATAAAATATATGGAAAATGGGGTAAAATGATTCCCTGGAGTAGAAAAGTGGAGAAAAATGAGTTTCAAATCATTTTGGTATTTTATAATATTTTTATTTGGCTTCAAAATGAAATAGTAGTACTGTTTGTTTATTTAAATTTTTATGGAATTTATTTGCCGCTGAAAATATGTTCATGTTTTAGAAAAAAATTCTAAAAAATTTGATATATATATTGCCTATGTACTGTTTTTTTTATTTTTTGTTAATTTTATTTTTGTTGTGTGTTAAAAAATTGCCGAGCAGGGCCGGCCTAGCCAACCGGGCCAGGCCAAGCCTAGCCCAACGCCGCGAGGCCCCCGACCGGGCGTCAGTCTCCGCCGTCTGCACGCCGCCGCCATGGCTGAGCCGGCCACCTCTCCGTAGCCGCCCCGGACTCCACCTCCGTCGCCCCCTCGCCCAAGCCACTGCCTCGCCCTCCTCCTATAAACCCCGAGGCCCCGGCCCCCTCTCTCTCCTTCTCCCACTGCTCCACCGCTCGCGCAGCCGCCGCCCTCAAGCACCCTCGACGCCGCCGTCGTCTTCATCTCGACACTCCGCGCCTCCTCGTCTACTTCGCCGCCGCCGCCGAGCCCCCACATTGCCGCCCCGATTGACCCGAGCAGTGGCCGCCGTCTCCCTCGCTGCCATCGACCTCCGCCGCCAAAGTAACGCCTCGCCCCCTCTCAACCGTTCGATTTCCATCCGACGGCCCACGTTAGATCGGTTTTGTTTTTTATTTTGAAACATTTTTATCTAATTAGCGAATGTTCGATCATTAAGCTTCTGTAGCGAATAGTTTTAGCCAATAGAAACCTGACACGTGTCCAGGGACCTATTTATAGTTTTTCTTTTCTTTTCAGTTTAGTCCCTGGTTTTCCAACACTCACAACTTTTCAACCGTTTGTCCAAATTCAACGAAACCAATGCCAAATTCTTCATCTTCATCTCATCTATCCAAAGAACCAAACTAAAAATATTTTTAAAATTTTTAAAATTTGGTTTCAAACAAATTTGAATTCAGACTTGTTTCGGCTATAACTTGAGTTTTATTACTCCGAATTAATTGATTCTTTTTGCAAATCAAAGCTCTTAACTTGTACTTTCTGTTAAGATCAAAATCACACATTGTTAGTGCTGTTAAAATATGTTTCTGTCCACAAGATTTATTTGACGATTTTGAAGTTTTCTGAAGTGTTTTCTTCATTCTTTCCGAACTTTTGAGTGATTGCTTATCTATGGTTATAATTGTTTGCTCACGATAGATTAATCGGAGTGTGACGAGTAGAACTACTAGAATTTATGAGTGCGAAGAATCTTCATCAATAGTACAAGGCAAGTTCACACTTCGATCATAGTCTTCTTATACCTAGTTTTACTTGCATTAGTTTCACCCTCAAAGATTGCATGAGTAGGATTGGGTACATGTGGTATTCTATGTAGTTCATGAGATAGGAACCTATGATCCTTGAAAAACCCCGGGATTATTCATTATATCATATATTGCTTAGCCATGCTCGTATATGGGGATTGGTATGTGAGATTCATGCAAGTTATGAGAGAGATAATAACTAAGGGTAACTTTAAGGTGGCAACATTAACACACATCTGGGTGGAATGGTTGGGGCACCTGGAGAAACCAGTGCTTGCCTAAGGGAATCCCGGAGTACCCGTGTGATTACCCTATGGAATGCCACCTAGGCTCAAAGGGATCATATGACATTTGATGCCTTGAAACTTCCATGTGCAGCCACAAGCCATTATGGGCTCTGGCATAGTTGAGTAAGTCATGGGAAACCTTTCCATGATAGGCTAGCAAATGTAGCAGAATTGTAGGTGTACCGCCTATCTATCGGTTAAGGGGACCTCTTCGAAAAGACTATGTCTCGATCATCCGGTTCTCAAACATCAGGCAGTGCGAGGAATTCAATGGAGGAGATCGAGTTTTGTGGGGAAAAGTGCGCAAACCTCTATAGAGTTTACAAACTAATCATGATTAGCCGTGTCCCCGGTTATGGACAACTTGAGTATCTAGAAGTGAATTATTGGTTGATCTCATCACTCTATTTAATCAATGAATTGGGTTATTATTATTACTTGGTAATTCTGGGATTGAGTTGGAGGAACCTTCTTAATAATGGCATAAACTTGGTAGTAAAATAAAAATGTATTCCTTTGTTGTAGGAAAAAATTAGCTTTATGCAAAATTAAACTTAGAGCCTCCACCAACCAAATATGCATATAGGGATATATATTTTCATTATTATTTTGTGGTGTGAAATTTCTAGTACATTCAATGTACTGACCTATACGGCTGCAACGTCTCATGTTGCAGGAATCATACGACGAGTAAGTGATATGTTAGGGTTATGATGTCTACACTAAACTTTGCCGTTGGTGTTGTTGGGACTCCACAACTCGGTTGTTACTTCCGCTATATGGATTGAGGTAATAGTATTTACATTACCTTTTACATGTGATTGAACTCTATTAAAAATTCTTGAGTACTGTGTGTGTCAGCATATCGATCCAGGGATGACACTTAAGCACAGAGTCTTTGATCCATTCGGGTCGGGTAACTACAACCCCTCAGGTACTTTCTTAGCCCATATGGTGTCTTATGGTCCAGAAAAAATCCACAAAAAGTTTCGTTCTGTTTGGACTCAATTTGGTATTGATTTCCTGCGATGTAAAAAACAAGCAGAAAACATCAACTAGCACTTGGCACTGTGTCAATAGGTTAGTCCCAAAAAATGATATAAAATTGCTATAAAATGATTGTAAAACATCCAAGAATGATAATATAATAGCATGGAACAATCAAAAATTATAGATACATTGGACATGTATCAATCTTGCACACACGCATGGCACTTTAGAGCCTTTGGACGAAGTGAATCTCGTGATTAAATCCATCTTGGCTAGCCCTGTCATACAACCCTGGGTGGATGCTTTTGACCATCACAACATCGGTAGTTGAGTATTCCTGTTTGCATATATAAGAAAGAGAATGATTACTATAATATTGGCACTAGTTAAATTGGCTCTATTTCCAAAATAAGAAAAGATTCCGATAGAATATCTTTATTAACAAAAATACAATGTTGCACAGTATAAAAGGCAAAATCATGTTGATAAAGGATAGTACTGACCTGTGTGAGATGACTTTGGGAGATCTAGTTATTCTTCATGTCCCCGTATCTTGCCATGAAGACGATGTCGGATTCCAGGCTCCGCGGACCCTAGATAGATTCGAACTCTAGGGTGTGAGCGAAGAACTCAACCTCCCCAGTCTGCGTACTCGCCATTCTCACAGCCTAGCTCAATGAGCGGCGAGGAGATGGGACAAGGCGGTTTACCCAGGTTCGGGCCACCTTGCGGTGTAAAACCCTTCTCCTACTTTGTGATGGATTAGCCTCGAGGTGGGCTGAGGCTGAACTAGTACACTTGAAGAACCACCTCAGGAGGCGTGTTCTTGTGCTGGTGAGGGAGAGGATGATCTGAATGATTCGTCCCCTTGTATTGTTGTGGCTAATTTATATTTATAGTGGCCTTGGTCCTCTTCCCCCAAAATGTAGGCCGGGAGGGATCCCACAATGGCTAAATTCGATGGGAGAGAACTAGTACATCTTATCCTAACGAAAGGTGGTCTTCGCCTACAAAGCTTCTGGTCGTGACGCCGTGGTGGGCTCGGTGATGACCTCCATCCTGTTGTCCTGGCAGTCTTAGTCTTGTTGGATGGAAATGGAAACCCTTGACTGATTTCTCAAGACTCCGCGCCTGCGCTTGCCTTCTTAGCACCAAAGAGGAAACTACTGTACTGCGCCGGCTGGCTCCCGCCTTGCCTTGGTCGTCATGGCTTGCATCATCCAAACCTCACGAGGTGGAGGCCTGCAGAGAGATCTCCGCTCCTCAGGAGCCAGCCTGAGCAGTCCACTTCCTCTGGAAGTCTTGGTGTCATTCACCCCGCGAGGCTTGGCCCCTTGCGAGGGTCTTGTGTTGTTGATGCTGAAGGTAGTCTATACCAGACCATCGGTGGCTCCACGGCGTGGGCCATAGGCAGGCAAGTCTGGGTACCCCCGTTCCCAAAACGCCGATAGTAGCCCCGGGCCCAAGGCATGCTCGGACTTGGATTCCAGGAAAATCCAAGGGTCAAGGGAGGAGCACTATGGGCCCTAACCACCTATGGCCTCGGTCGACGCGTGGCACTTGACGGGACATGGGCGCCTCCACTTCCCCATGCTGCCTTGGCAACTGTCCTTATCTGACAAAAAAACTGGCGCCTATCGCCAAGTCTTCATTGCACCCATTTGTCTTGCTCCAGTTCCCCTTCTCCCTATGCTCTGCACGCCTCCCGACCTGCCAGCCTCTCTCCGAACGTGCCCCTGATGGCGACTGAAAAAGCGAAGCCTACCGCTCCTCCTGCGCGCCCAGCCCCCTCGTTCAAGCCGGCACACAATGCATCCTCCGTCATTAAGGGGAAACACCTCACCACCATGCTTCCGCTGAAGGCGAGCAGCGCCAATGAGGGAAGGGAGACGGTGCTCAGGGTCGGCTCGGTCAACCCGGAAACCCTAGGGGAGACCTCCTACCCCTTCTTCCGGCACAACGTCTTTGCTGGGCTAGCCCCCCTTTCTCCAGTTTCTTCTATGCCATCCTGAACCATTACCAGACCCATGCCCTCAATCTTCATCCCAACACCATCCTACTCCTGTCGATATGCCCCATATACTACGAGGCGTTTGTGGGAGTGGCACCCTCCGTTGCGCTATTCCGCCACTTCTTCTACCTTCAGATGGGCAGCACCCTATTCTCTAGGTGCGCCTACTTCATTGCTGCTAATGGCAGCAATGCGATCTCAAGGGCCAGGAAGAAGGTGGAGGACTTCCAGCACAAGTGGATCTACATGAATGCCTAGCGCTCCCACGCCAGGCTGGAGTCGCCGACCATGTTGCCAGCGAAGATGAATCAGTGGGCTCACGAGAACCTCAGCAACCCCCAGGCGAAGTAGCTGCTGGAGAAGATGACAGCGAACCTGAAGGTGGAGCAGCTGACTAGGGCTATGATCATCAGGGAGTTCCATATGCAGCGCCTGGCTCCGCTCCAGGCGCACTCGGGCCCTCTGTGGAGCCTCAAGGGCGTGGGTGACGAACGCCAGCGGTGCCTGGATGAGCTGTCCAACGAGGAGTTGAGCAAGGTCATGCGCACCTTGCTCTAGAAGGAATTGGGGCCCCTCCCGGCGGATTATCCCCCGTTGTACCGTCACGACGACAAAGAGAAGGTAGCCGCTGCCATGCCTGTCTTCAACGAGGGAGGGCTCGTGCCGCCGCAGCCTTCCCAGCCCCCGAGCACCCCGGTGCCGGTGTCCTCAGGTGAGCACTCCGAGGAGGAGGAGAGGGACTCGGAGGCGAACTTGGAAGGGGCGGGGGAGACCTCTCCCCCATGGCAGAGCGACCTCCTCTGCGTCCTCTCTGACAATGACGATGGCAGTGAGCACCCTGTCAGAGAATCGCCACACTCCACCGGGATTGCCATGAGGTCCGGGGGCACTCCCTTGAGGAAGCCGAAGCAGGGGACCCTGAAGAATGGTGGGATGGTGTCGCTCCCCTGGGGCGACGCCTCCTCCTTGCCGTCGGCTGCCACCACCGCAGAGCCAACTGCCGTGCGCTCATCTGCTCCTGAGAGCACGGTGCATCTTGTGCCCAGGAAACTCACGGGCGCCATACTCCTAAGCAGGAAGAGGGTGTATGTCGCCAAAGAGTAGTAAGTGCTTCACCTTGTCTTTGCTTCCCGCTCTTGACGCAGTATCCAGACATTTACCTCTCGATGGTAGGCTGACGTCAGCGACGAAGAAGACGAAGGAGGAGGCCAGGGCCTCCGAGGCCAAGCGGCTAGGCGTGGCCATGGTGATACGTCTCCAACGTATCTATAATTTTTGATTGCTCCATGCTATATTATCTACTGTTTTGGACATTATTGGGCTTTATTATCCACATTTATATTATTTTTGGGACTAACTTATTAACCGGAGGCCCAGCCCAGAATTGCTGTTTTTAGCATGTTTTAGGGTTTCGAAGAAAAGGAATATCAAACGGAATCCAAACGGAATGAAACCTTCGGGAAAGTGATTTTCTCAACGAACAAGACCCAGGAGACTTGGACCCAATGTCAAGACACAAAAGAGGAGGCCACGAGGTAGGGGGGAACCTACCCCCCTAGGCGTGCCCTCCACCCTCGTCGGCCCCCTGTTGCTCCACCGACATACTCCTTCCTCTTATATATACCTACGTACCCCCAAACGATCAGATACGGAGCCAACACCCTAATTCCACCGCCGCAACTTTCTGTATCCATGAGATCCCATCTTGGGGCCTGTTCTGGAGCTCCGCCAGAGGGGGCATCGATCACGGAGGGCTTCTACATCAACACCATAGCCCCTCTGATGAAGTGTGAGTAGTTCACCTCAGACCTACAGGTCCATAGTTATTAGCTAGATGGCTTCTTCTCTCTTTTTGGATCTCAATACAATGTTCTTCCCCTCTCTTGTGGAGAACTATTCGATGTAATCTTCTTTTTGCAGTGTGTTTGTTGAGACCGATGAATTGTGGGTTTATGATCAAGTCTATCTATGAACAATATTTGAATCTTCTCTGAATTCTTTTATGTATGATTGGTTATCTTTGCAAGTCCCTTCGAATTATCAGTTTGGTTTGGCCTACTAGATTGATCTTTCTTGCAATGGGAGAAGTGCTTAGCTTTGGGTTCAATCTTGCGGTGTCCTTTCCCTGTGACAGTAGGGGCAACAAGGCACGTATTGTATTGTTGCCATCGAGGATAACAAGATGGGGTTTTCATCATATTGCATGATTTTCTCCCTCTACATCATGTCATCTTGCTTAAGGTGTTACTCTGTTTTTAACTTAATACTCTAGATGCATGCTGGATAGCGGTCGATGAGTGGAGTAATAGTAGTAGATGCAGGCAGGAGTCGGTCTACTTTTCTCGGACGTGATGCCTATATACATGATCTTACCTAGATATTCTCATAACTATGCTCAATTATGTCAATTGCTCAACAGTAATTTGTTCACCCATCATAGAATACTTATGCTCTCGAGAGAATCCACTAGTGAAACCTATGGCCCCCGGGTCTATCTTCATCATATTAATCTCCTACTACTTAGTTATTTCGTTTGCTTTTTTACTTTGCTTTTATTTTACTTTGCATCTTTATCACAAAAATACCAAAAATATTATCTTATCATATCTATCAGATCTCACTCTCATAAGTGGCCGTGTAGGGATTGACAACCCCTTATCGCGTTGGTTGCGAGGATTTATTTGTTTTGTGCAAGTGCGAGGGACTGGCGCGTAGCCTCCTACTGGATTGATACATTGGTTCTCAAAAACTGAGGGAAATACTTACGCTACTTTGCTGCATCGTCCCTTCCTCTTCAGGGAAAATCAACGCAGTGCTCAAGAGGTAGCAAGGAATTCTAGCGCCGTTGCCGGGGAGGTCTACGCAAAAGTCAATATACCAAGTTCCCATCACATACCCTTATCTCCCGCATTACATTATTTGCCATTTTCCTCCCGTTTTCCTCTCCCCCACTTCACCCTTGCTGTTTTATTCGCCCTCTCTCTCTATCTTCCCTCTCTTTCTATATTTGCCTCTTTTTGCCCGCTTACTTTTTGTTTGCTTGTGTGTTAGTTTGCTTGCTTGTCACGATGGCTCAAGATAACACTAAATTGTGTGACTTCACCAATACCAACAACAATGATTTTATTAGCACTCCGATTGCTCCTCTTACCGATGCTAAAATTGATAAAAGTGGTATGGAAGAAATTAAAACCCTAGATGTTGCTAAACCCACTATTATGGATTTCAAGGAATTTAACTATGAAAATTGCTCTTTGATTGATTGTATTTCCTTGTTGCAATCCGTGCTAAATTCTCCTCACGCTTATAGTCAAAATAAAGAGTTTATCGTTGATGCCTTGATGCAATCTTATGAAGAAAAACTTGAATTAGAAGTTTCTATCACTAGAAAACTTTATGATGAGTGGGAACCAACTATTAAAATTAAAATTAAAGATCATGAATGCTATGCTTTACGTTATTTGGGTGCTAGTGTTTCCACGATCCCAAAGACTTTGTGTGATTTGTTAGGTTTCCGTGATTTTGATGATTTCTCTCTAAACTTGAACCTTGCGGATTTCAATATTAAGAAACCTATGGGAAGAATTAATGATGTTCTTATTGTTGCAAATAGGAATTATGTTTCCATAGATTTTATTGTTCTGGACATAGATTGCAATCCTTCATGTCCTATTATTCTTGGTAGACCTTTCCTTAGAACGATTCGTGCAATTATTGATATGAAGGAAGGGAATATTAGATTCCAATTTACATTAAGGAAAGGCATGGAACACTTTCCTAGAAAGAAAATTAAATTAACTTATGAATCTATTATGAGAGCCACTTATGGATTTCCTACCAAAGATGGCAATACCTAGATCTATCCTTACTTGTTATGCCTAGCTAGGGGCGTTAAACGATAGCGCTTGTTGGGAGGCAACCGAATTTTTTTCATTTCTTGCTTTTTGCTGCTGTTTAGTAATAAATAATTTATCTAGCCTCTGTTTGGGTTGTATTTTTTGTGTTTAATTAGTGTTTGTGCCAAGTAGAACCGTTGGGAAGACTTGGGGAAAGTCTTGTTACACTAGCTGTAAAAAGCAGAAACTTTAGCGCTCACGAGAACTGCTGCCATTTTTATTTGGAAAGTGCTATTTAGTTAATTCTTTTTGAAGATGATTAATATATAAATTCCTCACGTCCAGAAATTTATTTTAGAATTTTTGAGTTCCATATCTTGCGCTAGCTACAGATTACTAAAGACTGTTCTGTTTTTGACAGATTCTGTTTTTCGTGTGTTGTTTGCTTATTTTTGATGAATCTATGGCTAGTAAAATAGTTTATAAACCATAGAGAAGTTTGAATAAAGTAGGTTTAACACCAATATAAATAAATAATGAGTTCATTACAGTACCTTGAAGTGTTCTTCTGTTTTCTTTTCCTAACGGAGCTCACGAGATTTTCTACTTTGAGTTTTGTGTTGTGAAGTTTTCAAGTTTTGGGTAAAGATTTGATGGATTATGGAACAAGGAGTGGCAAGAGCCTAAGCATGGGGATGCCCATGGCACCCCCAATATAATCTAAGGATACCTAAAAGCCAAAGCTTGGGGATGCCTCGGAAGGCATCCCCTCTTTCGTCTACTTCTATCGGTAACTTTACTTGGAGCTATATTTTTATTCGCCACACGATATGTGTTTTGCTTGGAGCGTCTTGTATGATTTGAGTCTTTACTTTTTAGTTTACCACAATAATCCTTGCTGTACACACCTTTTGAGAGAGCCATACATGATTTGGAATTTGTTAGAATACTCTATGTGCTTCGCTTATATCTTTTGAGTTATATAGTTTTGCTCTAGTACTTCACTTATATCTTTTAGAGCACGGTGGTGGATTTGTTTTACAGAAACTATTGATCTATCATGCTTCACTTAGATTATTTTGAGAGTCTTAAAAATAATGGTAATTTGCTTAAAATCGTAATATGCTTGATATACAAGAATAATAATAAAACTTTCTTATGAGTGTGTTGAATACTATGAGAAGTTTGATGCTTGATAATTGTTTTGAGATATGAAGATGGTGATATTAAAGTTGTGCTAGTTGATTAGTTGTGAATTTGAAGAATACTTGTGTTAAAGTTTGTGATTCCCGTAGCATGCACGTATGGTGAACCGTTATGTTATGAAGTTTGAGCATGATTTATTTATTGATTGTCTTTCTTATGAGTGGCGGTCGGGGACGAGCGATGGTCTTTTCCTACCAATCTAACCCCCTAGGAGCATGCGCGTAATACTTTGCTTTGATAACTTGTAAATTTTTGCAATAAGTATATGAGTTCTTTATGACTAATGTTGAGTCCATGGATCATACGCACTCTCACCCTTCCACCATTGCTAGTCTCTCTAATACCGCGCACCTTTCACCGGTATCATACACCCACCATTACCTTCCTCAAAACAGCCACCATACCTACCTATTACGGCATTTCCACAGCCATTCCGAGATATATTGCCATGCAACTTTCCACCGTTCTGTTTATTATCACACACTCCATCATTGTCATATTGCTTAGCATGATCATGTAGTTAACATAGTATTTGTGGCAAAGCCACCGTTCATAATTCTTTCATACATGTCACTCATGAGTCATTGCATATCTCGGTACCCCGCCGGAAGCATACATATAGAGTCATAATTTGTTCTAAGTATCGAGTTGTAATTGTTGAGTTGTAAGAAAATAAAAGTGTGATGATCATCATTATTAGAGCATTGTCCTAGTGAGGAAAGGATGATGGAGACTATGATTCCCCCACAAGTCGGGATGAGACTCTGGACAAAAAATAAAAAAAGGAGAAAGAAAAGAGGCCATAAAAAAGAAGAGATAAAAGGCCCAAATAAAAAAATGAGAGAAAAAGAGAGAAGGGGCAATGCTACTATCCTTTTACCACACTTGTGCTTCAAAGTAGCACCATGATATTCATAGTAGAGAGTCTCTCATTTTCGTCACTTTCATATGCTAGTGGGAAATTTTCATTAAAGAACTTGGCTTGTATATTCCAATGATGGGCTTCCTCAAAATGCCCTAGGTCTTCATGAGCAAGCAAGTTGGATGCACACCCACTTAGTTTCTTTTTGAGCTTTCATATACTTATAGCTCTAGTGCGTCCGTTGCATGACAATCCCTACTCACTCACATTGATATCTATTGATGGGCATCTCCATAGCCCGTTGATACGCCTAGTTGATGTGAGACTATCTTCTCCCTTTTTGTCTTCTCCACAACCACCATTCTATTCCACCTATAGTGCTATATCCATGGCTCACGCTCATGTATTGCGTGAAGATTGAAAAAGTTTTGAGAATGCCAAAAGTATGAAACAATTGCTTGGATTGTCATCGGGGTTGTGCATGATTTAAATACTTTGTGTGGTGAAGATAGAGCATAGCCAGACTATATGTGTCGGTGTACTAGAATAGGGATACCCTAGTACCCCGAACTTATGCACGGGCAGTCGCAGCACCCCGCGGCAAGGCTTGCCGGGCGAACACCAAGATCCTCCGTGGTTCCCTTGGAGCCATTCAAGAACAAAGTATTTAAGCTCAGGAGACAAGGCCCCGGCAAGAGGAGCTTGCCGGGAAGGCCAACCAAGGCACTCCAAGGAACTTGCCGCGACGCGCCACACGCTCCGGCAAGGCAACAAGGCCCCGACAAGAGGAGCTTGCCGGGAAGACCAACCAAGGTACCTCGAGGCCCGATGAGCGACAAGCTTCCGGACCCGACAAGATAACAGCAGCGGCAAGGCGCTTGCCGCGGCAGGCGGCCACTCTGTGCCCACGCTCCAGCGCATCCACCAACGTGTCGCTCTGGGGGCCTCTCCAGGCGCGCGTGGCGGGAGGCTGTGCAGCCAGCGGTGCGCAGTGGCATGCGAAGCTGACAAGATTGCCATCATGGCGAACGGTGGCGCCCCTAACGGTCCTTTTCTGCACTGTTTGGGCGACTCAGACGGGCATTTAATGCCCTTGTCCCCTGCCGTCAGGGTTAGGTAGGGTGCACTGTACAAGTAACTGTACCAACCACCTCACCTTTTACATTTGTACCCTTCTCTGCGTTGCCACCTGTCGGTGACCCCTTTAGAGTATAAAAGGAGGCCCATGCGCAACGTAGAGGAGGTTCGACTGGTTCGGAACCCAGAAAAACACTATGCTCTCTCTCTCTGGAGAAAGAACACAAGATAATCAAACAAGCAGCAGTAGGAGTGTTATCTCTCCGGAGAGCTCCGAAGCTGGGTAAACTGCTCGTGTGCTTCGCCTCGATCTGCTCTTCGTGTGATCTCCGCCCCCCCCCCCCCCGCCGAACCGAAAGGGGCTCGGTCCGCCGGCCCCATAGGTGTTCGTGGATCAGTTTCCCCGACATCTTTGGCGCGCCAGGTAGGGGGCGTCGAGATTGTGCGAACGTGATCCGGCATTCACACGAGCTAGATCTTCATTCCCTTCATCGACATGCCACCAAAGAAGAAGACTTCGGCGGCAGCCGCTCCGTCCACGTCACTTCCGCCACCGTTGGAGCAAACGGGTGGTGAAATGGACGCTGGCAGAAGAATGGACGTCGACGAGGAAGCTTATGATGCTGCCAGGTCCAAGGACAAGGCTGCACAAACCTCGGCGACTGTACATGTTCCGCGCCACTCTCAGGAGGCGCAAGACCAACAGCGTCATGGCACTCGTAGTGCCATACGCATGATGGGCCAAGACCAGGCTGGTGGATCTCGGGGCGCTCAAGACCAGCATGCACGCCAGCGTGCTGGCACGAGCGGGGCACGTTCGCCCGGACGGGATACTACTCCTTCTAACATAGTTAGAAGTCCGAGCACGTCCCGCTCCTCGCGCCGTCCGCCACTGCCACCCACCACTCCAGCAGAAGCTTTGGCGCGAGCTCAACTGCTCCTAGATTACCCTCCGACGTCGGACAAGATCGACGAATGGAGGGCTACCATTCAGAGTCTCATCGGCTAGGCCAACGGCGACACTCCACGGCGGCCGAGCGCGTCGCCGCCACGGCAGGGTTGCCGGGCGCGAGCCGGTGGCGACGAAACGGGTGGAGGTGCAACTACCATGCAATCACCACCCCGAAGGCCAAGATCGCCGACTCGCCGGATCCACCTCGACAGCGACTCCACCGCATCGTCGGATCCACGAGCTCGTCGCGATCAGCGCCAAGTTCTTCATGATCGACAACAAGAAGACGCTCGAACTCGCATCGAGCGCCGAAGAGAAGCGCGACGTCAATCCGACAAGCGCGCTGGGCCCTCTGTTGACATGCATGCGCCAGGGGAACCAGGCGATCTGCCGTACGCGGTAGGTTGCCCTGCGTTCACTCGTGAGCTGCGGCAAGTCCAGTGGCCCAGCACGAAGAACTTCAAGCCAGACGTACCGGAGAAGTACGACGGCAAGACGCATCCGTCGGAGTTCCTCAGCATCTACACCATTGCGGTGCAGGCTGCCGGGGGACGGGATGACAAGATCCTTGCCAACTACTTCCCGCTGGTGCTCAAGCCCAACGTCAGATCCTGGCTCATGCACTTGCCGGACAACTCCATATCCTCTTGGGCTGATCTGTGCCATCAGTTTGTCGGCGCCTTCACAGGCGGACACAAGCCTCATGGCCAGGAGAGTGATCTTCATCTGCTCGCCCAGAAGGAAGGAGAGCCCCTGCGCAAGTACATTCAGAGATTCAGCAGTGTGCAGCACAACATCCCAGACGTCCACCCTGCCGCGGTGATCAGCGCGTTCCATCAGAACGTGCGAAACCGCAGGATGCGGGAGGAAATGGCGATGTGCAAGATCAGGGACGTCAGTGAGTTATATGCACTGGCCGACAAGTGTGCACGTGCTGAGGAAGGGAGGAGACTCCCCGGAGAGAATGTAGGAGCGGGAGGATCTGACAGTGAAGATGCTGCCCCGGCAAGGAAAAACCGGCGGCGGAACAACAGGAAGAGGAAAGGCAAAGAGGTGCTAGTTGTTGAGCAGTCCGGCAACGGTGGTGGCGCCAAGAAAGCCAAAGCTGGTGACTCCGGCAAGGAGGTTGCCGCGGAGGTGGCGGTCGCCGACAAGCAGGACGGCACCAACAAGCAGTATTGCAAGATCCACCGCACCAAGGGCCATGATCTCCAGAGCTGCAAGAAAGTCGAGCAGCTTGTTGAGCAACAGAAAGCTGAATACGAGCGGCGCGACAAGGAGAAGGCCCAGGAAGGTGCTGGGGGATCCGGCAAGAAACGTCCCGGCCGAGGAGGACGCCGCGGCAAGGCCAAGCAGCGGCAAGGAGACAGACCTCCTCGCGGCCGCGACAAGGATGAAGATGACGACGACGATGAAGACATGGATGATGAGGAGACTGATGAGCAGGAGTTCCAGAAAGCCACAGAGGTCCTGTGCGTTGACGGTGGTGCTTCTCTGCATACCTCGCACCGTCAGCTCAAGCAGTGGGTGCGGGAAGTTAATGCAGCAGAACCACCCGTCGAGTCACGCAAGCCTCTGAAATGGTCCAGCACGCCTATCATCTTTGATATTGAGGACCACCCTGATCGCATAACTGCGGTCGGGTGCTTGCCGATGTTGGTTTCACCAACAATCCGCAACCTCAAGGTCACTAAGATGCTAGTTGACGGCGGGGCCGGCTTGAACCTGATCTCCTCCGCGGTGCTCCAGAAACTCCAGATCCCTGACAGCGAGCTCGAAGAGACCGGTACATTTCAAGGAATCAACCCGGGAAGGAGCAAGCCGAAGGGAAAGATCACGTTGCCGGTAACATTTGGCAGCGAGCTGAACTTCAGGACTGAGAGGGTCACGTTTGATGTTGCTGACTTTCCATTACCTTACAATGGAATCCTTGGCCGTCCGGCACTCGCCAAGTTCATGGCAGCCTCTCACTATGCGTACAACGTACTGAAAATGCCAGGCCCGATAAGTGTCATCTCTGTCCCTGGCGACAAGAAGGATGCTCTTATCTGTGCCGACAAGATCTACCGGGAAGCAGCAGCCGCAGCAGAACGCAAGACACTTGCCGCTGAAGCTCCCGGGGGGAAGAAGAAGACCAAGTCCGGCAAGAGCTCTGATGCCCACTCCGGCAAGCGCACCTCTTCGGAGTGCTGCGCTACCGTCGAGGACGCACCATCGAGCTCCACCGGCAAGTGTAAGAAGGCAATGGCAGCTCCACCTGAGACCAAGAAGGTGTCCGCCAAGGAGGACGGCACTGGTGGTACCTTCACCATCAGCGCCACTCTTGACCCCAAATAGGAAAGCGCGCTCGTTGCTTTCCTGCGGGCGAATGTCGACGTGTTTGCGTGGCAACCGTCTGATATCCCCGGTGTTCCCAGGAAAGTAATTGAGCACCACCTTGCCGTCTGTCCTCATGCGCGGCCCGTCAAGCAGAAAGTCAGGAAACAGGCAGTGGAGCGCCAAGAATTCATCGCAGAAGAAATCAAGAAGTTGGAAGCAGCAGGCCTTGTCAGAGGAGTGCTCCATCCCACGTGGTTGGCCAATCCTGTTGTCGTGCGCAAGGCTAACGGGAAATGGAGGCTTTGTATTGACTTCACTGATGTTAATAAAGCTTGTCCCAAAGACCCATTTCCCTTGCCGCGCATTGACCAGATTGTTGACTCCACAGCCGGATGTGATTTGCTTTCATTTCTTGATGCATACTCAGGATACCATCAGATCTTCATGGCAGAAGAGGATGAAGAGAAAACCGCATTTATCACCCCGTGTGGCACGTACTGCTTCGTACGGATGCCTTTCGGTTTGAAGAATGCTGGTTCAACATTCGCAAGGGTAGTCCACCACGCTTTTGAGCCGCAGATGCACAGAAATGTGGAAGCCTACATGGATGACATAGTGGTCAAAAGCAAGAACAGGGCGACCCTGATTCAAGATTTAGACGAGACATTTGCAAATCTGCGCAAGATCAACCTCAAGCTTAACCCCGAGAAGTGCGTGTTTGGAGTCCCTTCCGGCAAGCTTCTCGGGTTCTTCGTGTCTCAGCGGGGAATTGAAGCCAATCCCGACAAGATCAAGGCCATTGAGCAGATCGAAGCACCAAAGCGCGTCAAGGATGTACGAAGGCTTGCCGGTTGCGTGGCTGCTCTCAGCAGGTTTATCTCTAGATCTGCTGAGCGCGCCCTGCCATTTTTCAAAATTTTGAAAAAGGCAGGTCCAATAAAATGGACTCCGGAGGCGGAGGCTGCGCTGCAGGACTTGAAGAGATACCTGTCCTCCACTCCAACACTTGTCGCACCTAAGCCGCAAGAGAAGTTGCTGCTGTATATAGCGGCAACCAATCAAGTGGTTAGTGCTGCGTTAGTGGCGGAGAGGGAGGCAGATGATGAGCCAGCAACCACGGCAGATGCATCCAGCGACAAGCAGGGGGCTTCGCCGACAAGCTCTGGTCCCGACAGAGATGGATCTGCGCAGGAGCATGATAAGATGCAGAAGAGAATGGTGCAGCGTCCAGTTTACTTTGTCAGTTCCCTTCTACAGGGGGCTAGATCAAGGTACTCTGGTGTGCAGAAGTTGCTTTTCGGCCTCCTCATGGCCTCGAGAAAGCTGCGCCATTACTTCCAAGCACATGAGATCACAGTCGTCACTCGCTTTCCGCTGAAGAGGATACTGCAAAATCCAGAAGCGACAGGCAGGATTGTCGAGTGGGCGCTGGAACTGTCAAGCTTTGGCCTCAAGTTTGAGAGCACTTCAACTATCCAAAGCAGAGCATTGGCAGAGTTCATAGCAGAATGGACGCCAACACCAGATGAAGAAATTCCAGAGACGAGCATCCCCGTCAAAGAGGCAAGCAAAGAGTGGCTGATGTACTTTGATGGTGCCTTCTCGCTGCAAGGCGCCGGTGCGGGCGTGCTGCTTGTCGCGCCCACCGGAGAGCACCTCAAGTACGTAGTCCAGATGCACTTTCCCAAGGAGCAAGCAACCAACAATACTGCAGAGTATGAAGGATTGCTTGCCGGTCTCAGAATCGCAGCAGACCTTGGGATCAAGAAGCTCATTGTCAGGGGTGACTCACAGCTTGTCGTCCGCCAAGTGAACAAGAACTACCAGAGTCCATTGATGGAAGCATATGTTGATGAAGTGAGGAAGCTAGAAGAGCACTTTGACGGCCTACAGATGGAGCATATCCCAAGAGCTCAGAATGACATTGCTGATGGCCTGTCAAAGTGCGCCGCACTAAAGTTACCTGTGGAACCAGGGATCTTTGTGCTCAAGTTGACTCAACCATCCGTAACACCATCAACTGGACAAAGCAAGAAGAGGAAGTTGGTTTCTGGTGACTACTTTCCGGCAGAGCTCCCCGAAGCCGCCGCCAAGAAAGTCCCCAAGATCAACACCAAGGATGCTGAGGGGCAGTCTGCTCCGGCAAGCCTTATGGTTTGTTCCGTTGAAGCAGACGCTCCCGACAAGTTTTGCTCCGGCAAGCTTGCCGGGGAACATCAAGCTCCGGCAGGGCCGCAAGTCCTTGCCGTAGAAGCGGATGTTCCCGCAGCAGCAGATGTGCCTTTAGTCCTTGTTGTCGAGCCACAAGCTCCAGCATGGGCACAGCAGATTGTCCATTTCCTTCAGACAGGAGAACTTCCCGAAGAGCAAGAAGAAGCGGAAAAAGTAGCCCGGCAGTCAAGTATGTACCAGTTTGTCGATAGCATACTGTACAGAAGAAGACTCAACGGTGTGAAATTGAAGTGTATTTGCCGGGAAGATGGACAAAAGCTGTTGGCAGAGATACATGGAGGCATATGTGGCCACCACATTGGCGCAAGAGCACTTGCCGGCAAAGCTTTCCGGCAAGGTTTCTTTTGGCCGACAGCCCTCCAGGATGCAACTGCACAAGTAACCAAGTGTGAAGCGTGCCAGTTCCACTCCAAACAGATACACCAGCCAGCTCAAGCTCTCCAGACGATCCCTTTATCCTGGCCATTTTCGGTCTGGGGGCTCGATATCCTCGGCCCTTTCCCCCGAGCTGTCGGGGGCTTTGAGTACTTGTACGTCGCAATCGACAAGTTCACAAAGTGGCCGGAAGTGCAGCCAGTGAGGAAGGTGACAGCACAGTCAGCAGTCAAGTTCTTCAGGTCAATTGTTTGCCGTTTCGGGATCCCTAACAGGATCATCACCGACAACGGCACGCAATTCACGAGCCGCACCTTCATGCAGTACGTCCAAGACCTTGGCGCCAAGGTCTGCTTCGCTTCTGTTGCTCATCCGAGAAGCAACGGTCAAGCAGAGAGGGCAAATGCTGAAGTGCTGCGCGGGCTCAAGACCAGAACTTTCGACAGGCTGCGCAAGTGCGGAAGAAACTGGATCGAGGAGCTGCCGGTGGTTCTTTGGTCGATCAGAACGACGCCAAATCGAGCCACTGGCCAGACGCCTTTCGCTCTAGTCTATGGAGCAGAGGCAGTTCTCCCCACGGAACTCGTATACGGATCGCCTCGAGTGCTCGCTTATGATGAGCTTGAGCAAGAACAGCTGCGACAAGACGACGCGCTGCTCCTTGAGGAAGATCGTCTTCAGGCTGCTGTACGAGCTGCTCGATACCAGCAAGCTTTGCGCCGCTACCATAGCCGCAAAGTTAAGGCCAGAAGCTTCGAGGAAGGCGACCTTGTTCTTCGGCGCGTTCAGTCCGCCAAGAATTCCAACAAGTTGACGCCGAAGTGGGAAGGCCCTTATCGGGTGAAACGAGTCACAAGGCCCGGCGCTGTCCGCCTTGAGACCGAAGATGGCATTCCGGTGAGCAACTCCTGGAACATAGAACATCTTCGTAAGTTTTTCCCGTAGGGCGCGGTTGCCGGAACCCGTTCCGGCAACCACCTTTTGTACAAGTCTTGCCGCTGTTGCATGTAATCCTTTGTACAAAGCCGGGCGCAGATCCCGTGCATAAATAAAACCCCATGTGCTCCGCACAACTTGTCCATTTCATGCATTAGTTTCTTTCTTGCATGCGTTATCTGACACTTTGTGCAGCACCTACATCCGGTAAGCAATAACGAGCCGAAGGGCTCCATATCATTATTTTCTCTTCTTTCTTTTTTTTCAACAAAGGAAAAGAAGGTTCCCTCGCACACAAGTTTGCCGGGGGGAAGGAGAAGATTGTGGTATGGACCAGGCGTCGTTCAAGCAAAGTTTTGCCTTGCCGGGAAGCAAACGACAGAAAAGCTAAGTTGCCAAAGTTTGAGCAATCAGTTTTTAAATTTTTGAGTTATCTTCCTCGAACGACCCTGCTTTGTATGGAAAACCTGTGCGCGGAGGAACCAACTCGTGGCTAGTTGCGCCCTTACTTTGTTTCGAGTCCGCTCAACAACTTAAGTGTGCTGCATCTAGTCGCGACAAGGTTTCTTGTCGGAAGCAGCGCCGCCAGCAGGCTGCTGACGTTCCGCACTCAGCGCTCGCGGCTCGGGTGCCTGCGCCGACAAGTTCCCTAGAAGCGTAGGGTAAAAACATACAAAGGAAGGAATCTAGTAGAGGAAATAACATAGCAATTGATAACAGAAATAAAGTTATATTACAAGATAACTTGTCGCAGCTCTAACAGACTGTTTTCATAACATGATTAGCAGCGACAAGGGAAAAGAAGAAATGGGCGGCCTAGTCTACGCGATCGCCCTCAACCCTCTTGATCTCGCTCACCTTGTCCACAATGGGTGCGACAAGGGCCTTGAGTGCGTCCCGATCGGCGTCTGGCGGCAAGGACTTGAGGACGTTGGTGAAGCTGAGGCCTGGATTGCGGAAGGCCACCTTCATCAGCACCTTCTGGAGAACCCCGGCGCAGATTCTGCGCGACTCGTCGGCCAGCTGCTTTGGGATCCTCTCCCGGAGCCGCTGGAGTGCCGTCGCCACGCCCTTGAAGAACAGGCTGAGCTTGGCGCTGGGTTGGAGATTCTCGTCGGAGGGATACCCAAAGTCCTCCATCCCCAGCTGCGCCAGCTCCTCGTCGATGACTGCGGCAATATTCACCAGACCCTCGGTCCAGTGCTCCACAGTATCTCTGAATGAGTTCTGGGTAACTGCGATGCTCTCCAGCAGCGCCTTGTCAGCCTTGACCTTCTCCGACAAGGTCTTCTCCCGCTCCTTGGCGCGTCCAGCGTCTGCGTCAGCGTGGCCAGCTTCAACTCCAGGTCTGCATTGGAATCCTTGGCGGCGCTGAGCTCCTTGCCCCTCTCAGCGAGAAGACCTTGCAGCTCACCGTGGGCGGCAGCATCCTTCTCACGCTCACGCTTGAGCGCGGCAAGCTCCTCGCCGCTCTTCCCGATGTTGGCCTCCAGCTGCGCCACCTTCTCCTCCAGCTCTTTCTTGGCGGCCTCTGCGATTGCGGCAGCGTCCTTTGCTTCCTTGAGCGCCCCGCCAAGTGCTTGCTCGCGCTCGGCGAGCTCCTCCTCGTAGCTGTCGAGGTTGGCCTTCCGCTGCACCAATTCGCCTTCTCGCGCGGACTGCTTCTCGGCGGCCAGCCTTTGTTCCTCCTCAGCTTCGGCCTTCTCGAGAAGGAAGGCCGTGCGCTCCTCGGCGAGTCGCTCCCGCTCCTGTGCCAGGGACCGGAGAGCTTCTTGATTGTGGCCCCGGAGCTCCTCCGCGCGCTTCTCCATATCAACTCCCGCCTTCGCGACAAGCGCTTCCCGGGAAGCCAGCTTGGCTTGCCGTGCGCGGTAGAGTGACAGCAGCTTCCGCAGCAGCTGCTCCTCCTCAGGCTCGCCACTGCTGCTGCTGGGCGCGTCGACCAACGACAGTCCAGCGGAGGCGAGCACCTCCTCATCGAAAGTTTCCCCCTCGACCGGCGCCCTGGAGCTCGACGCCCAGGGTAGCTTGATGAAGATATCGTCGCCGGCCTTCAAGTAGGCGCCGGGCTGGGGCTCCTCGGAGCCCGGCTCCGCAGCAGCGGCAGAGGGATCGGCGGTCGGCGCAGCGCCTGGCGCTCCTGCGGCCTCAGGGTCGTCAGTGCGATCGCCCGACCCCTCGCCGGCTTCTGCGGCGGCAGCCTTGGCGGCCTCCTCGCCGGCGGTCTCATCAGCACCGGCCCCTTCTTCGTTGGCGGCGGCGTCGTCAGTGCTGCCATGCGCGCCTTCCTCGCCGGCGCCCTCTGTCTCCATTGGCTCAGCAGCAGATGGGTCTGAAGAACGAAGAAGGGAGAAAAATCAATCAAAAATCCAAGAGAAGAAAATCAGAAGAAGAAGAACCCAAGGGAAAGTTTTTGGACAAGTGAATTACCTGTGCCAAGATCTGCAGTTGCGGTCTCGGCCGCCGCAGGATCGACGGTGCTGCCCCTTGCCGGAGAGTTCTCCCTTGCCGGAGAGCGCTCCCTTGCCGGGGACTCCTCCCTTGGCGGCGTAGTCGAAGCAGATGGCACTTCGGGACCAGCTTCCGGGCGCTCCTGATATGGCTGCTCTGCTCCTACACAAATCAACAAGCAAGATATCAACAAAGGAAAAAGCACTCATGCGCGCCTGACAGCAGAAAGCTAACTATGAACTTACGCTGGGGGCTGCGCTGGGGGCTGCTTTGAGGAGTGGTTGCCGGGTCCGTCAAGGTGGTCTCGGACCCACCCCCTGCTGACACGGTGGGGTCATCTTCGATGACAATCACCGCGGCCTTGGCCCTCTTCGCCGCTCTCTGGGCCAGCGTCCTGAAAAGAAAGGAGTTCAGATTGAAGCAAGTCAGATACAAGATAAAAACAGCAAGATTGAAGAACTACAAGAGCACCAAAGAAACTTACTCTTCTTCCTCCTCGTCGGAGCTGAGCGCGGAAAGATCGAAGTCCGGCTCCCCTCCGGTGCGGCGAGGCGGAGGAGTAGGATCCCTTGCCCGCTTGGCGGGGGCGGTGGCGGTGGCCCGGGAAGATCCCGCTCCAGTTGCCGCTGCTGCGTGAGGCGCTCCCGCGGCAACATTGCTTGCCGCGGTAGAGCGTGTCGCACGGCTCGGCGGCTGTTGACCCGGCTGCCGCCCCGCTACGTCCGCGGCCCTGCGAAGACGCCTTCTTGGCGGGGCCGGGGGCTCCGCCTGCGGCAAGCTTTCTGAAGGCTCGGGCTCTTCCTCGCCGGCCTCGCTCGGCTCAGCTTCAGAGCCGGCAGGCTCTTCCTCGCCAATGAACTCCGCGCGCTCGGCGAGGTTTGCCGCCTCTGCCGCCTCCGCCTCCTCCACAGTGAACCCGAACGCGCCCGCGGCAGCTGCGGCCGCAACCTCTTCCGCCCTAGTGGCGATGCGCTGCAGCTCCTCGTCGGTGGTGTCACGGGTGAGGCTCTTCTGCTCGTCAGCGCGGACCGGCACTTCTTCCAAGTTGTCGAAGAACGCTTGCACGACGTCATCCGCAGGCTCTTGCCAAGTTGGAACGATTCCGTGTGAATCGCACAACGGCATCATGGCGCGGATCCGGTCAAGCGAAGAATTATTGCACAATGGAACGACGCCCCTCGCCAGCGTGAATGGGTGCTGGGGATCGCGTTTGAACAACTCCAGGAGCATTGCATCCAGCTCCAAGACGGTGAAGTTGTAGTTGAGGCCCGGCCGCAGCCTCATGATGTCCGCCGAGTTCTTGAATTCCCAGGCGGGCCTCCCCCTCTCCTGCAGGGGGGCGATGCGGCGGCGGAGGAAATCTGCGCCTACAGCGCCTACAGTGAGCCCGGCAAGCCTGAGGCGAAGGATCCTAGTAATGGCGATCTTCAGCCTCTCGTCTTCCGGGGCCACGTTGCTCCAGTCATTGCCGCGCACTATTGGAGCTTGGCGCACGGCGGTGAAGGGCTGCGGATTCTCCTCGACGATCCAGCACCACTCCGCTCTCCACTCCTCCCACTTGCTGCGGAGCTCACCCTCCAAGTACGCCTCCTTCTTGCCGACTCTCGAGATCCAGGCGATCCCTCCGGCAAGCGGCTCTCCTCTCTCTACCCGAGGCATGAAGAAGTGGCGGAAAAGGGCAACATTGGGGTGGACTCCGACAAAGTTTTCGCACAAATGTGCGAAAACTGCCATGGTCAGAACGGCGTTGGGGGTGAAATCAAGGAGGCGGAGGCCGTAGGTGTTCATGATATCGCAGAAGAACTCCGAGAAGGGCGGGCAGAGCCCGCAATAGAAGAACAGCGCGAAGAATGGGTACCCGTTTGGAGCCAGTTCCGAAGCAGCGGCCGGGAGTACCCTCGTGCGCGGATGCGCCCGCGTCTCCGTCGCCCAAAAGAGGTAGAAGTACTCCCTCAGCTCCTTCGCGCCGAGCTGGGGGGAGAAGATCGCCCGCTCCTTCCGCAGCGCCGCGAGCCGCTGCGCCTCGGCCGACTTCACGCCCTTTCCCTTGTCGGCTTTCGGAGCCATGGCGGAGGTGGTGGGGGAGGTCGACGGCGTTGGTGATGCTGGTGGCAATGGGGGGCGGAGCGCTGCTCTCTCGGCTTCGAGAAGAAGGGGGGAGCGGCGGAGGTTCGTGAAGATGGAGTAGTAGCAACCAGCGAGGGGGAACGAACTGCCCCTGTTTCCTCTGCTTATAAAGAGGGACGGGGCGGACGTTTCGCCCTTCCGAATAAAGAACCACCCACGATCTCTCCCACGACGCCGCATTCAACGCGTGCCGTTAGGGGAGAGCGCGGTGGATACGGAGCGAGATTCGGCGTGGCCCAGTCCGCGTGTGCCCGTGCCCTGTCTTGGGCCTGGCCCAACAGCGCTCGGCACCGTGTCTGGCCCAGGCCCGGGGGCTCCTGTCGGTGTACTAGAATAGGGGTACCCTAGTACCCCGAACTTGTGCATGGGCAGTTGCAGCACCCCGCGGCAAGGCTTGCCGGGCGAACGCCAAGATCCTCCGTGGTTCCCTTGGAGCCATTCAAGAACAAAGTATTTAAGCTCAGGAGACAAGGCCCCGGCAAGAGGAGCTTGCCGGGAAGGCCAACCAAGGCACTCCAAGGAACTTGCTGCGACGCGCCACGCGCTCCGGCAAGGCAACAAGGCCCCGGCAAGAGGAGCTTGCCGGGAAGACCAACCAAGGTACCTCGAGGCCCGGTGAGCGACAAGCTTCCGGACCCGACAAGATAACAGCAGCGGCAAGGCGCTTGCCGCGGCAGGCGGCCACTCTGTGCCCACGCTCCAGCGCATCCACCAATGTGTCGCTCTGGGGGCCTCTCCAGGCGCGCGTGGCGGGAGGCGGTGCAGCCAGCGGTGCGCAGTGGCATGCGAAGCTGACAAGATCGCCATCGTGGCGAACGGTGGCACCCCTAACGGTCCTTTTTTGCACTGTTTGGGCGACTCAGACGGGCATTTAATGCCCTTGTCCCCTGCCGTCAGGGTTAGGTAGGGTGCACTGTACAAGTAACTGTACCAACCACCTCACCTTTTACATTTGTACCCTTCTCTGCATTGCCACCTGTCGGTGACCCCTTTAGCGTATAAAAGGAGGCCCATGTGCAACGTAGAGGAGGTTCGACTGGTTCGAAACCCAGAAAAACACTACGCTCTCTCTCTCTCTGGAGCAAGAACACAAGATAATCAAACAAGCAACAGTAGGAGTGTTATCTCTCCGGAGAGCTCCGAAGCTGGGTAAACTGCTCGTGTGCTTCGCCTCGATCTGCTCTTCGTGTGATCTCCGCCCCCCGCCGAACCGAAAGGGGCTCGGTCCGCCGGCCCCATATGTGTTCGTGAATCAGTTTCCCCGACAATATGATTTTGTAGGGATAACTTTCTTTGGCCATGTTATTTTGAGAAGACATAATTGCTTTGTTAGTATGCTTGAAGTATTATTATTTTTATGTCAATATGAAATTTTGTCTTGAATCTTTCCGATCTGAATATTCATACCACAATTAAGAAGAATTACATTAAAATTATGCCAAGTAGCACTCCGCATCAAAAATTCTGTTTTTATCATTTACCTACTCGAGGACGAGTAGGATTAAGCTTGGGGTTGCTTGATACATCTCCAACGTATCTATAATTTTTGATTGCTCCATGCTATATTATCTACTGTTTTGGACATTATTGGGCTTTATAATCCACTTTTATATTATTTTTGGGACTAACTTATTAACCGGAGGCCCAACCCAGAATTGTTGTTTTTTCCTGTTTTAGGGTTTCGAAGAAAAGGAATATCAAACGGAGTCCAAACGGAATGAAACCTTCGGGAACGTGATTTTCTCAACGAACAAGACCCAGGAGACTTGGACCCTACGTCACAAAAGAGGAGGCCATGAGGTAGGGGCGCGCCTACCCCCCCAGGCACGCCCTCCACCCTCATGGGCCCCCTGTTGCTCCACCGATGTACTCCTTCCTCCTATATATACCTACGTACCCCCAAACGATCAGATACAGAGCCAAAACCCTAATTCCACCGCCACAACTTTCTGTATCCATGAGATCCCATCTTGGGGCCTGTTCCGGAGCTCCGCCAGAGGGGGCATCGATCACGGAGGGCTTCTACATCAACACCATAGCCCCTCTGATGAAGTGTGAGTAGTTCACCTCAGACCTACAGGTCCATAGTTATTAGCTAGATGGCTTCTTCTCTCTTTTTGGATCTCAATACAATGTTCTTCCCCTCTCTTGTGGAGAACTATTCGATGTAATCTCCTTTTTGCGGTGTGTTTGTTGAGACCGATGAATTGTGGGTTTATGATCAAGTCTATCTATGAACAATATTTGAATCTTCTCTGAATTCTTTTATGTATGATTGGTTATCTTTGCAAGTCCCTTCGAATTATCAGTTTGGTTTGGCCTACTAGATTGATCTTTCTTGCAATGGGAGAAGTGCTTAGCTTTGGGTTCAATCTTGCGGTGTCCTTTCCCTGTGACAGTAGGGGCAGCAAGGCACGTATAGTATTTTTGCCATCGAGGATAACAAGATGGGTTTTTCATCATATTGCATGAGTTTATCCCTCTACATCATGTCATCTTGCTTAAGGTGTTACTCTGTTTTTAACTTAATACTCTAGATGCATGCTGGATAGCGGTCGATGAGTGGAGTAATAGTAGTAGATGCAGGCAGGAGTCGGTCTACTTGTCTCGGACGTGATGCCTATATACATGATCATACCTAGATATTCTCATAACTATGCTCAATTCTGTCAATTGCTCAACAGTAATTTGTTCACCCACCGTAGAATACTTATGCTCTCGAGAGAAGCCACTAGTGAAACCTATGGCCCCCGGGTCTATCTTCATCATATTAATCTCCTACTACTTAGTTATTTCCTTTGCTTTTTACTTTGCTTTTATTTTACTTTGCATCTCTATCAAAAAATACCAAAAATATTATCTTATCATATCTATCAGATCTCACTCTTGTAAGTGGCCGTGTAGGGATGGACAACCCCTTATCGCGTTGGTTGCGAGGATTTATTTGTTTTGTGCAGGTGCGAGGGACTGGCGTATAGCCTCCTACTGGATTGATACCTTGGTTCTCAAAAACTGAGGGAAATACTTACGGTACTTTGCTGCATCATCCCTTCCTCTTCGGGGAAAACCAACGCAGTGCTCAAGAGGTAGCACATGGCAACTTCGGCACGAAGGAAGAGGTCATCTCACGTCCTCCTGTGATGGGGTTGGTCCCTCGAGGCTTGGGGCCCAACCTCCAGAGAAGACCCCCTCTGCGGCTAAGCTGACTCTGGAGGCGCCCGACCTCAGCGCGCCTGCTGGGGGTCCGAGGGCTCCAAAGCCGCGACCATCCTTTCTGTTGTTGCGTCGCCAGCCCTGGCGCTGGTGTTGCCTCCTCCCAAAGACGTCAGGCAAGCGGACCATGGTTCTCCTGCCATGCCCGGTGCTCTGGAGGAAGCCTTCTCCATGCTGGTCTGGCTCCGGGCGGATCTTCGGGGTGCTGAACGGCACGTGGCGGCAGACCGCCTGGGGCTGGTCTCAGGGTGGCTCCAGGCCGAAGCGTCCGTCAGGGCAGCTTGGGCCAGGTCAAGGCCGCCGCCGAGGAGGGCAGGAAGGTGGCCGGTGTGGCCGCAGATTCTCGCGACGCAGCGTTGAAGGACGAAGCGACTGTCGAGGAACACTGACGTACGGCCCGAAGCCGAGCTAAAGGCCCTCCGTGATGAGCAGGCCGCCCGTGCACGTCAGCTCGAGGATCAGGAAGAGAAGATGAAGACCTAGGAGGCCACGCTCACCGACTGTGGCGCCGAGCTGGCGACACCTAAGGAGGGCCCCACCGGACTACTCTGCAAGCTTGCCACGGTGCTCAAGGGCATCGTCATTGGAGTGGGCCCAATGGTAGAGGGAGAGGCTCGCGTGCTTTTTTCCTCTGCCGTGACGCGCATCTTCAGCCACCTCCAACTTCGAGACCCCAACTTCGACCTTGGCGCGCTGCTTGAACCTATGGACCCTGAACTCCATGACGCTGCCGTCGAGGCCGTGAAGGAACAGGTGGAGGCCTTCCCGCCGAGGCCGTGAAGGAACAGGTGGAGGCCCTGAGCTCATGGTAGTCGTTGGTGTGGTGGTTGTGCATGTTGTGGATGAAGCAGAACGGGCGGTTGCCCTTCAATGACTCTGGGTGGTCGCAGCCGCACTTCATCTCTAGCTCGGCCGCAAGCACGGCTGACCCCTTGCGCTTCACATCCTTGGCCTTGGTCTTCTTGTCTTCTGTGTCGACCTCCGGAAGCTCCAGGAGAGAAAGGCGACCTTCTTCAGCTCTCGCACACTTGGTTGCCATGTTGAACATCTCCAGAGCCGTCCATAGGTCCTCGTGTATGGCGAGCTCCTCCTTCATCTTTACGTCGCGGTGAAAGTGACACTATCTCTGGATGGTTTTGCTAATTCCTAACAACATATAGGTCATTGATCTAATGCTCTTTCAAGATGATCATTTTAGAAAGTTCAATGATTGGCATGTCATGGACTAGGAATGTGGACCCCTCAAAAAGATAAGGACACATATTGGCAAAAATCTCAAGAATCTACATTTTGATTTTAGTGATCCAAGATCACATTGAGTCCATACGAAAAGCCAATACTGTTAAAAGGGGATGAGGTGTTGCTTAATGGCTTCCTTGCTCAAAATCCTTAGTGATATGCTCCAAAAGCCCTCAACCACTTTCTCATTTCCACATTTGTCCCAAACCAAAAGTCAAACTCGGCCCCACCGATTTGATCCATCAGGCGCCATCGAGTTCATTTGACATAGCCATAGCCAGAAACCCTAATCAGTTTGGTCTCGCCGATAGGGATCTCGGTCTCACCGAGATGGGATTGCGAACTCTCTGTTTCCCTTCGTAAGTTTCAGTCTAACCGAGATGAGCAATCGGTCCCACCGAGTTAGCAATGCAAACTCTCTGTTTCATTTTCATAATGTTTGGGTCTCACCGAAATGAACGATCGGTCCCCCCGAGTTTGCCTAACCAACTCTCTGTTTGCCTATTACAGAAATCGGTCTCACCGAGTTTATGTGATCGGTCTCATCGAGCTTACGTTATGCCCTATCCCTAATAAATTGGTCCCACCGAGTTGACATGTCGGTCCCACCGAAAAGCCTAACGTTCACATTTTGAACAGAATCGGTTTGACCGAATTTTAGGATTCTGTCCCACCGAGTTTGGTAAATTAAGTCTAACGGTTAGATTTTGTGGGGAGGCTATATATACCCCTCCACCCTTCCTCCATTCAAGAAAAAAGCAATCAGAACGTGCCTACACTTCCACTACTCATTTTCTGAGAGAGAACCACCTACTCATGTGTTGAGACCAAGATATTCCATTCCGTCCACAAGAATCTTGATCTCTAGCCTTCCCCAAGTTATTTTCCACTCAAATCATCTTTCCACCAAATCCAAATCTGTGAGAGAGAGTTGAGTGTTGTGGAGACTATCATTTGAAGCACAAGAGCAAGGAGTTCATCATCAACACATCATCTGTTACCTTTTGGACAGTGGTGTCTCCTAGATTGGTTAGGTGTTACTTGGGAGCACTACTGCCGGATGCTGCTAACGCGACACTACGATCATAGACCCTTCGATGAAACTATGTGCGACGCCATAATCACAAATGGTGGTGTAAAAAACCATCAAAATGGTGCAAAACATTTGCAATGGAGGATGCATCAAACACGGTTCAGATTTTAGTTGCGTGTGCGATGCAGGGCATACGATTCATCTCAATTAACTATTTGTGATGAGGAGGAACAAAAGAAATAGGCAGCCATATGAAGGTGTGTGCGATGTACAACATACGGTTCACTTGGATGAACTCTTTGTGATTAGGCAACAAAATGGAAATGGTCAGCCAGATCAAAGGTGTGTGCAATATACGACATGCAGTTCACTCGGATGAACTGTTTGCGTTGAGACATGAGAACAGAAATGGTTCAAATGAACAAGATGTGTGTGATACGCGGCAAACAGGTTTGTAATCAGAAATGTGTGTGAATACTAATAATAACACAAACTATTACTACTAATAAGACGTGTGTGGTGTGCGATGGGATTGCATACAGAACAACAACATATATACACACACACACACACACACACACACACACTTATAAGGACATCCTTGCATAACCAAATTAAACATCCACTTACATAGGTGGCTACTACAACCATGGCATTTGCACACACCAAAGTACACTATTACATGCATAATTACATAGGTGGCTACTACACACATGACATTTCGACACACCAATAAAGTAAACTATATATCACATGCATCATTAACTAACATAAACGATCATCTAATCATCATCTACTTCTTGTGACGCTTTCTCTGCTTGTGGCTCGATCCGAGCTCGTCGATTTAGGTAACAAGGCACTTCCTCATGTCAACGATTCTCCTGTGCATCTCGTAGCATGTGTACGCAATCTTGGCCGCAAACCTGAGGTGAGGTTCATTGAGTTGCCGCATCCAGGCCCCGTGCCAGAATACGGGACTTGTTCTTTGGGCATCCTACTTCATCTTTTCATAGTAGGTGTCGATGATGGCTGAGGCGCGTTCGACCAGGGAGTCCTTTGTGCTACCCCATACCCTGTAGTGGTCACAGAATTCGACAAGGTTCTTCCAGGCCAAGCCTGTAACACCGAGCGCTTTTACATCATTGGTGGTTTCCACCATGGCGAACTTGTATTCAGTGCTGTTGGCAAACCTGTTGAAATGGTCGCAACGCTATGTGGCCATGCAGTAGTGGCAGATGAGGACATGATGGCGCATGCACAACTAGGCGATGGCAACCTTCTGATCTTTGCCAGGACAACCGGCGGTGTACTGGCGGTCGATGCCGACCACCTTGTACTTGTCTCCAGCAAGCAACTTCTCAACGATGTTGATGTAGTCGTCCACCACGGCCGGGTCGATGGTGTACACCACCGAGAGATCCGTCTCCCTCGCGTGGGTCTCACTCTATGCTCACCAAACTCCATTGGAGCGTCGCTGGACATCCCCTCTCTATGTGTCGTCGTGGGTGTGCTTGTTGTGTTGTGGGGAGCGATCGAAAGGTTGAAGAGACTAAGGTTATAATGGCCGTGGGAATTAAGGCGGAAGTCGGACGGCCAGGAATATTGGTAGGCCCTGATGGCAGTTCTAATTTGTAGCGCGTAACTCCATCGTGCTGCACGTAACTGCATCGTGTGGCAACACGCGCGGCGCAACCGCATGCATACGGGGCCCCCGACGTGATCATGCGCACGCCCAACCTTTGGCAGAGCGCTGCGCGGTCGCCTCAGCGCGAGCAACCACACATATATATATATATATATATATATATATATATATATATATATATATATATATATGCATATAGCAGTTGAACACGCAAGGAAAAGTTGTCCTCAAGCAGAGCGCGCCGACGGATGCGAGCAGAGCAAGCCAACGGACGCGAGCAGAGCAAGCCGCGGCACCTAACCGCGGGATAGACCTTCATTCAAGGCAATCAAAATAAGAATGGAATGGACATGTCTGCATTGAGCAAAGAGATCGCACATGTCTGTATTGACTGGAATGAGAATGCAATAGCAAAATAAGAATTAAGGCCATGATGATGCGATCACAGTGGTGGTTACAGGAGGCAAGAAGAAAGATGCATCCATCAATGTACGACCTCCTCCTCAACTCAGTGCACCGGTCGGGCCACCGACCGGCGGCTAAGGAGTGGCAGCTTTTGTGGCGAGGTTAAGGTGCTTCTCAACAAAGGCCTCCAAGGCTTCCAGTCGGCTGAAGAAGGCCAATGTAGTAGCGTCCTCACTGGCCTTGTAGATACCTATGTACATGATTAGCTCATAAACATGGATGTGTAGGTCGACGGTTTCTTGCAGGGCGAGGCGCCTCGCGGCGAGCGCGACCTCCAGTTGAACATTCTTAGTGGCATCGGCGGGCAATCGCAGGGCCACCAGTGCTTGAAAGAGGTTCTGACCATGGACTCCGATTAGGGTGGTAGGTGTCGGTGTCAAAACCGGCGGATCTCGGGTATGGGGTCCCGAACTGTGTGTCTAAGGCTGGTGGTAACAGGAGGCCGGGGACACAATGTTTACCCAGTTTCAGGCCCTCTCGATGGAGGTAATACCCTACTTCCAACTTGATAGATCTTGATGATATGAGTATTACAAGAGTTGATCTACCACGAGATCGTAGAGTCTAAACCCTAGAAGCTAGCCTTTGATTATGATTGTTGTCGTCCTATGGACTAAACCCTCCGGTTTATATAGACACCAGAGGGGGCTGGGGTTACACAGAGTCGGTTACAAGGGAGGAGATCTACATATCCGAATTGCCAAGCTTGCCTCCCACGCAAAGGAGAGTCCCACCCAAACACGGGACGAAGTCTTCAATCTTGTATCTTCATAGTCCAACAGTCCGGCCAAAGTATATAGTCTGGCTGTCCAAAGACCCCTTAATCCAGGACTCCCCCAGTAGCCCCTGAACCAGGCTTCAATGACGATGAGTCCGACTCGCAAATTGTCTTCGGCATTGCAAGGCGGGTTCGTTCTTCGAATACTCCATAGAAGATTTTGAACACAAGGATTGTGTCCGACTCTGCAAAATAAATTCGACATACCACCCTAGAGAGTATACTATTCCACAAATCTAATCAGCTTGACAACTTTTTATAACGTGACGTCCTGCCGTGGCCTGGTCATTACGAACCATTTTTCCCAACCTGCCACTGCACATGTTGCGAGGTGGTTTTATTGGCACGTCTTGTCGAAGCAGAGATCGTGTTCCCCTTATCACGGGATTCTCATCAATACGGGTGTGGGTAACCCAATCGTGTTAGTATGACTCCTCGATTTTAGGCAAGTTCCAAACGGCCACGCGGAGGACGCTTGGTATTCACCCTTTTTATAAAGGTGCCAAGGCCTGTCCTTTTCTTCTCGCGCTCCATCCTTCCCTTCCTCCACCTCGAGTTCCAATACCCAAGGCTCAAGCTAAGCACTTCAGACCTTCAACCATGTCTGGATCCAACCTTCAAGGTCGGTGGATGGCCTCCTCTGTCACAGAGGAGGACACCAAGAAGCTAAGGGAAGCCAGGTATCTGACCACCGAAATCTCGCATAGGCTGCCTGCTCAAGGGCAGGTCATCCCCACTCCCGAACCAAACGAGAGCGTCGTATTTGTTTCCCACTTTCCTCCGAGGGATAGGCTTTAGTCGTGATCCCTTTGTTAGAGGGCTTATGTTCTATTACGGGCTCGATTTCCATGATCTAGCTCCAGATTCCATCCTTCAAATCTCGTCGTTTATCGTCGTGTTTGAGGACTTCCTCCGCATCACCCCACACTTCGGCTTATGGCTCAAGACCTTCAACGTGAAGCCGAAGACGATCGATGGGCGACATGCAGAATGTGGAGGTGCCATAATAGGCAAAGGCGCCGATGCTCTATGTCCAAAGGGTTCCTTCCCGGAGGTGTCCAACTTATGGTAGCGGGAGTGGTTTTACATCACAGCTCCCCGAAGTACGAAGTGGGCAGCTGCCCCCGCCTTCCGCTCGGGCCCCCGTCGCAATTGGCGTCATGGGTCAACAAGGGGCTGGACTGGGGGCCTATTAATGACGTGCTGACATTGCAAAGTCGCATCAGAGATCTCCTCAAGCGGGATGTTAGTCTTGTCAAGGTAATGCAAGTTATGCTAGTTCGTTAGGTCCTGCCATGCCAACGTTGATCCCTCCATATGTGGGAGTTCAACACGGAAGGACCGCGAACTATTCAGCAATTCTTCAGCGTGACGCTCAAAGAGATGTAAGGATTGTTCTTCGGATCATGAATAAAGTGTCCGGACACCACCGAGGATGCGGGTCTCAACTGCAACCGTCTAGATACCCACGTAAGTAATTCTGCAGCCGAGCATGCTGTCTTTTTATTTGTCACAACATCATTCTGAAAAAATCGCTCTTGGCCAGGACTGGATAAGAAAGGCGAAGATGATCAGGTGTTCAGCCCCCCTTCCCGAAGGCTCACCGGATCCTGTACTAGCCAGGATGCTTGAGCATGCACCTTATCAAGTGCCATCTGGGGAAGATAAAGGGAGGAATAAAGTAGCCAAAAGCGGGCTTCACGCATTACTCAGCCAAACCAGGGGAATTAGTGTCTCCGCAAAGGAGGATAATAGGGGAGAAGAATCTAGAATCCCCTCTCTCCAAGGAAGGAAAAGGACCGCCTCTAAAGACTTGGAAACGAGGGTTTCCAAACGAGGGAAGAAACCTTCGCCAGGGGGCCCTACCCCAAAGGGCATCCTTACCGCATAGTGCCCGCAAGGGGGCCAGCCCTCCACCGAGCTGTAAGTGAACAAGAGTACTTTTGGTAAATATATCATGCTTTTATCTCCGAGGACAATAACCAAGAGATATGTCTTGCAGTCCGGATCGTAGCCCTTCTCGACAGAGTTCGTCTTCGGGGGATCTTCTTCCGGAGATGATGGAGAGCGAAATGCCTCCCCCTGTCTCCCCGCCTCCTGGGGCGGATGACCCTGAGGTGTCATCACGGAGTATTTCTCCTGATCCGCCAAGGCCAGAAGGTAACCCTTCGGTCACCCAAAGTCCAGAGTATTCGGCTCCTAAGGAGAGCAACAGAAAGAGTCTGGGATTGTCCGGTGCACAACCGGACGCACTGATGGGTCTTTTGGAGCAAGCGGCTATCTCAGAGGAGCATCGTACTTTAATGGGTACGGTGGTTGAGAGGATTTCATCCGCCAAAAGTGGTTTGCATGAGGCTTTACGAGCCTGCTAAGATGTTTTGAGGCACGCAAGGTAATATAAATGTTTTTGATGGTACCGCACACGCTAGGTGTGCTCTATACAAATAGTAGCCCCTGAGACTCTGGGTGCTGTACAGAGGCGGCAAATAGAGGATGATAGTCCCAGGTAATGATCCCACTGCTTTCATGTGCAGGTGGCTGAGGGTCCGGTGGCTGGCCGGACAACTGAGTTTGCCGGACTGAGGCAGCAACTTGACGCGGCAGATGCCGACATTGCGGTTGTGAACAAGCGGCTTGAGGAGGCACAGTGTATGTATTTTCGGGTGGTCAACAAATATTAGGAGGAGCATGATGCTAGTATCTATAATATGCTGTGACTGCAGATGGAACTGTTGCCGTGGAGACCCATTGGGCGGAACTTTCCCGAGCCAAGGAACAAGCCAGAAGAAGTGATGCGGCCGCCCTAAAGGCAGCCGAAGACTTAAGAGCCGAACAGGCTGCTCATCGCCAAAGCGAAGATAAAATAGCCAAGATGGCTGTTGAGCTGAAAGAGGTTGCCAGCCGGTATGAGCTTCTTGAAAAGGAAAGCCAAGTGAAAGCGGCTGTCCTGAAGAAAGCCATGGAAGCAGCCAAGGAAACCCGCTCTAAAATCAGAGCGGCGAAGAAGGAGCTCTGTCATGCCGGGGATATCACTACTGGGAAGGCCTTTTTGTTGCGGACAAAGTTCGGAGATCCGAAGTATGCCCCTCTGGATCAATTATGGAGTGTTGTAGACATGTATTCGGACTTGGCAATGAGTGCTTCTGATGCGACTGAGTTTTTCAAAGATCAGAAAAATCATGAAGTGGAAAGTTTGTTCTAGTCGCATTTCAGTGCTCCAACGCGTCCGCTGCTGTTAAATGAACAAATGGCCGAGTGGGCCGAGCTCCATAAGTTGTCCGGACTTTCCATGAGCTCTGTCGTGAATCATATTTGGCCGAAGGGACCAAGCCGAATAGTTATTTTGGTTTAGTGCAACGATTCCTTAGTGTTGTGCCGCATATTGATGTTGTAAAGAGGTCGGCGTGCATAGAGGGTGCGCGGATGGCCCTTGCCCGCGTTAAAACATACTGGGCAGAGATGGAGGGAACCGCTATTGCAACTCGGGATCCGACCGTAGGCCAGGTCCCGGCTAAGCACTATTTTGAAGGAGTCCTAGAAGGCGCTCGTTTAATAGAGGCTCAGTGCTCGAAGAGTATGATGTTCGGGTGACATGTATCCCGATTGTAAAAACAATGCTATTTGGATTGTAAAGGTTGTGTTTATACTATTGCCTGAAAGTATTATGGTGCCTCCTGTGCAGCCGTTTATGTATGTATATAACCTGAAAGTTTGCAGTTGTCGGCTTCAGACCCCACGCACATAATGTGGGGGTGTTCGGAAAAGTGCGTATTCACACTTGACCCAACATCTTGGTCCATTAAGGAGGTGACAGCGCGGCGAACAAGGCAATCGGACTATATAGCTTTAACACTTTCACTTAGCCATAGGAGTTTGACGGTGGGCTACTATATAGCCCTAGGTACTTCCGCGCTCATCCGAACACGGTGCGCGTACATACATGACCGGGAAACCGGTCCTTCATTAATGCGGAGGAATCGCGAAGATTCTGTTGAGTCATCGAGTGGTTGACCAGTCTCGCGCTTTATCATGACAGTCAGTTTTCGGCTTTCTCTACTGAGGTGCTCATCCAGATGAACTAGGGCACAATCATAGTAGTTCTCCCGATGCCACCTTAGCAGATAGATCGGAATTTAAGGTAGCAAAACACGGGAGCCGGGCAAACCCAACTATTGACCAAAGACATGATTTGGAGCTGATGCATATAAGGCCAAACTCACGACGCCGAACACTCCCTAAGGTATTCGGACTTTACAACATATACTAGGCTAAGTAACGCCCTCGATTATGAGCCCTTGATTTCCAGGTACTTTCATTAGTCTAACGTGATGAAATGTCAATAACGCTAGCATCCCTTTTGGTTCTGTTGAGTATCCGGAGGGAGTGAAGCAATAAGATATAGTAAAAAGGGTTTACGCAGGGTCTTAATCTAGAAAGAAGCCTTTGAGCAGGGCCCTGCTGCACGTGTGCGCATGTGTCTCCGTTGTGCCGTATTCTGGAAGGGTGTAGCACGATGATCATCTGTAAAGGAGAAAAACGTAGGTGAAAGTCTTCGTGCGAAAAATTGGTTACTCTAATGAACCATTAAAATGCAATCTAAATAGGGTCAAGCCGAGCTGTAGCCCATTTTACATGCGGGAAACCCCTAGCACCACCTATGCGGGTGTATCCATCGACCCAATCTCATGTTTATCTGAGCTGTTACAGCTAGTGGTGCGCCGGACTCGTCTAACCGTGTCCGCGGTCTTGATGACTGATCATTTCGTCTGGTTGGAGAGGTTGTTCAGTAATTGGCTGCTAGAGCCGCCACGTATTCCTCCTTACGTGAGGAATGCTCTGTGTTTCCGCTAACTATGATGATGCCACGTGGACCGGGCATCTTAAGCTTAAGATTAGCGTAATGCGGTACTGCATTAAAACGAGCGAAGGTCGTTCTCCTGAGTAGTGTGTGATGGCCACTTCGGAATGGAGCGATGTCATTAATTCTTCGCTTCGGAAGTTGTCGGGAGAACCGAATACAACCTCTAGTACTAAAGAGCCCATGAAGTGGGCCTCTGGGCCTAGTATTACTCCTTTAAAGGTAGTATTGCCTTGGCGGATTCTTGTCGGGTCTATCCCCATTTTGTGGACGGTGTCCAGATATATCAGATTAAGACTACTACCGCCGTCCATAAGGACTCGGGTGAGATGGTATCCGTCAATTATTGGGTCTAGCACAATGGCAGCCGATCCTCCCTGCCGGATACTAGTTGGGTGATTCCTGCGATCAAAAGTGATCAGGCAGGCCGACCAAGGGTTGAACTTGGGGGTGACGGGCTCCACGGCATATACGTCTCGGGGTGCGCGCTGGCGCCTTCTCTTCAGTATGTGAGTTGCGTATATGTCCCCCAGTGTTCGGCTGGTGAGGCTCTTCCTCGTCTTCGCTTGGTGTCTCCCTCCCCTTGTGTTCGGCGTTTAGCTTGCCTGCCTGCTTGAAGACCCAGCATTCTCTGTTGGTGTGATTTGCAGGTTTGTCGGAGGTGCCATGAATCTGACATAATCTGTCTAGAATCTTGTTTAGGCTGGACGGTCCATCTCTGCTGCCTTGAAATGCCTTTTTCCGTTAACCAGGTCGAGAACCCCTGAATCCGGCATTTACCGCCGTGTCGTCTAGGCTGTCTTCGTTGTTTCGACGCTTGCTTTTATTGCGTCACGGTTTCCCGTTGCCATCCCTGACTTCAGATGTGCCTGGGTTGCTCAAGCCGCTACAGGCTAGCCAACTGTCTTCGCCCGTGCAAAAGTGGGTCATAAGGCTTGTTAAGGCTATCATTGTCCTTGGTTTTTCCTGGCCGAGGTGTTTGGCAAGCCATTCGTCCCGGACACTATGCTTGAAAGCTGCTAAGGCTTCGGCATCCGGGAAGTCGATGATTTGATTCTTCTTCGTGAGAAATCTGTTCCAAAGCTTTCGGGCTGACTCTCTGGGCTGTTCAATTATGTGACTTCAATCGTCTACATCCGGAGGTCGGACATAGGTCCCTTCAAAATTGGCCCTAAAAGCATCCTCAAGCCCTTCCCAGCTTCCAATTGAGTTTTCGGGGAGGCTTTTCAACCAGTGCCAAGATGGTCCTTTAAACTTGAGGGGCAGGTATTTGATGGCGTGGAGATCATCTCCGCGAGCCATGTGGATGTGAAGGATAAAGTCCTCAATCCAGACCCTAGGGTCTGTCGTTCCTTTGAATGCCTCTATGTTCACGGGTTTGAATCCCTCGGGAATTCATGGTCCAGCACCTCATCGGTGAAGCATAGGGGGTGCGCGGCACCCCTGTATTTGGATGTGTCATGGCATTCTTCGGATGGTTGTAGCTTTTGGTTTTGATTCTGAGCTGTTAGTCGGTCAATATAGTCGTTTGGGCGGCCATGATTCTATGTCAGAGTGTGCTTCCTAGATCCGTAGATGGACCTATCCATACCGGCTTTTTTGTTCAGGTCTTCACGTAAATCGTGTGCTGACTTGTGTGCGACGTCATTAGCCGCCCTGTCGTGGCCACGGGGTGGTCGATCCGGCTGATCGGTCGTTTTATTTTTCGGCTGAATGGGCTCTAAGGCCTCGCCGTCGAATTCAGGCAGCAGCTTGCGCTTTGGATAGCTTTTTGTGTGGCGACTGCCGCTGTACTTTTCTTCAGTGTCAAGCACTTTGTTAAATCTGCTGTTGAGCGTACTCTGCGTGGCCTCTTTGCTTCTGCTTCTTCAGGCTCCTCGCGGTGGCGATAAGCCTTCTATGGAGGTTCTCTTGTTCCAAGTGCCTTTCCGAGATGATGTGTGCATCGTCGTCCAGACTGTTCTCCTCTCCGGAAACAGGTTGATGAGCTTTTCCCTCAGTGTCGTCGTGATCAGACAGCGGCTCTGTACTATGTTCGCCATCCGCTGCCTTGTCCTGCTCCATCGTTGGGTCCATGTGGTCGTCGTTTCCTTTGGAGTCGACCGGGGTATTATTCTTTCTTGCGCTGTTATCGTTGTTTTTGCTAGGGTGGGATTTGGAGCGGTGCCTACGTCATCGCTTTGGTTGCTTCTCGAGGGGACTATCCTTCACTGCATCCTCCCGTTCCTCGTCGTTGTTTTCTTTGGGTGTATCCACCATGTATATATCGTGTGATGAAGTGGCTGTCCAGCACCCTGTGGGCGGTCGTTCTTGTTTCTCTCCTGCATCGTCATCCATACCATCGATGTCTTCGGAGTCAAAATCAAGCATGTCGGTTAAGTCGCCGACAATGGCTATTAAGTGGGTGGTGGGTGGGGAACGAATTCCTTCATCGTCCACATCCCACTCGAGCCGGACATAGTTCGGCTGAGGGTCTCCTGACAAGGAGAGAGACCTCAATAAATCTAGCACATCGCCCAAGGGCGAGTGCTGAAAAATATCCGCGGAGGTAAACTCAATGATCGGTGCCGGATCAGATTGGATAGGCACGGACACAGGCGGTTCGGAGCCTATGGCCAGGGATGAATCCAAGGGTCCGGTAACACAGGTCTTATAGGAGGTGAAGTCAGTATTCGGCTCTATCACCGCTGAGTGTGCGGCCTCTATGGAGGGGTCCATCCACCCTTCCTCGGATGGCACGCTCTGCGCCGGATTGAGGGCCAGAGTAACCGCAGGTGCGATCTCCCGAACACCGTCTGATGGCAGAGCTAAGTCATGCTTGTCGTGACTGTGCGGCGCGCCTGACATGAGCTCGAATCCGTCGAAGATCAAGTCTCCGCGGATATCGGCAGTGTAGTTCAAGCTTCCAAATCTGACCTGATGGCCAGGGGCGTAGCTATCGATCTACTCTAGATGGCCAAGCGAGTTGGCCCACAGTACGAAGCCGCCGAATACGAAGATCTGTCCGGGGAGAAAAGCCTCACCCTGGATCGCATCGTTGACGATGATCGAAGGAGCCATCAAGCCTTTACGTGACCGCACAGTGGAACTCTCAACGAAAGCACTAATGTCGGTGTCAAAACCGGCGGAAATCGGGTAGGGGGTCCCGAACTGTCCGTCTAAGGCTGATGGTAACAGGAGGTGGGGGCACAATGTTTACCCAGGTTCGGGCCCTCTCGATGGAGGTAATACCCTACTTCCTGCTTGATTAATCTTGATGATATGAGTATTACAAGAGTTAATCTACCACGAGATCGTAGAGGCTAAACCATAGGAGCTAGCCTATGATTATGATTGTTGTCGTCCTACGGACTAAACCCTCCGGTTTCTATAGACACCGGAGGGGGCTAGGGTTACACAGAGTCAGTTACAAGGGAGGAGATCTACATATCCGAACTGCCAAGCTTGCCTTCCATGCAAAGGAGAGTCCCACCCGGACACGGGAAGAAGTCTTCAATCTTGTATCTTCATAGTCCAATAGTTCGGCCAAAGTATATAGTCTGGCTATCCGAGGACCCCTTAATCCAGGACTCCCTCAGTAGGCAATGAGGAGCCCGGGCGCGCGGGCTAGAAGAGTACGGTGATGTCGTCCGCGAGCTTCTTGACGACGGCGAACCTGTTGGTGGTGCGAACGATCATCTGGTCCAACTGAGAGTCGTAGCTGGTGTCGACAGCGGCCATCCACCAGCCGGTCGCCAACACAGTATGGAGATGATCCACGGTGCCATGCCGCAGGCCCGCGTAGCGGACCATCTGGCACAACCACTGGCTTCTCGCGCGCATCACCTCCATGGTTCTGGAGTGGGCACTTTTGTTCCTATTAGTGTAGGTGCTTAGGCAAATGCTTAGGTGCGTACGATGTGGTCGACCCCTACTATTAAAAGATGAAGTAGGATGCCCAGAGAACAAGTCCCGTATTCTGGCACGGGGCCCGGATGCGGCAACTCGATGAACCTCACCTCAGGTTTGCGCCCAAGATCACGTACACATGCTACGAGATGCACAGGCGAATCATTGACATGAGGAAGTGCCTCGTTACCCAAATCGACGTGCCCGGATCGAGTCACAAGCAGAGAAAGCGTCACAAGAGTGCCCACTCCAGACCTATGGAGGCATAACGGGAACTGCGCCGCCCGCTGTCAAATCGAATAGTACTGCGCCGCCCGCTGCACGCCTGGCTGAACATGCCTCCTCGCCTCCATCTATGCTTAATTAGTTAATTTTAGTTGCAAAAATTAGATACTGCTAGTGATTTTTAGCTTCATATTTTGACAAATTGCAGTGTTATAAGGGTGGCAAATGGCAATGTTACTAGATCAACAAATGTCAATTTTCTAGTTTGACAAATGGCAACATATCCAATATGACAGATGCAAATCGCACCAAATTGTTTGTAAGTGGTTCACACGAGTCATCCAAAAGTACCGTTTGTGTTCAAGAGATGCACAAATCCTGCTCTCACTTCGCATATGGGTGTTCTATATGAAACCATCATGCTTGTTGTGAGAAGCTCTGGTTTGTGAGAAGCATATACCCAAACCTTCCCCAAATGGGACAAAAAATTTACCACGACATGTTGATGCCGCTCCACGATAGCATGCCAAGTTTCATGAATTTCAGATGAGTTTGGGATTTACTAGAATTTGAAAACTAGGCTTCTCAATGTTTTGCCGGCAATCAACGGTGCCCTGGTGTTTGAAATTCATCCCATTTCTTGTATGGGACCTAAGCATGCACCCAAGGACAAAGATTTGATTTTTCAACCAACTTATATGCACTGGAGCATGTGCATGTAGTTCAAATTTGAATTATGCACATAAATGCATTGGAAACTCATTTAATGCATAAAAATGTCCAAACGAACCCCGAAAATCAAAAAAAATAAGACAACACTCATGTTGTTCTATGTTGACACGAGAAAAAATTTGAAAATAATAAGAGACAATGGATATCGTTTCATCCCCAAAGGTGGGGCGTTCCCTCCAAAAACCATCATGCTTGTTATGAGAAGCTCTGGCGTGTGAGAAGCATATACCCAAACCAGCCCCAAATGGGACAAAAAATTGACCACGGCATGTTGGTGCCGATCCATGATAGCAAGCGAAGTTTCATGAATTTCAGACGAGTTTTGGATTTTCTAGAATTTAAAAACCAGGCATCTCAATGTTTTGCCGGCAATCAACGGTGCCCCGGTGTTTGAAATTCATTCCCATTTAGGAATGGGACCTAAGCATGCACCCAAGGACAAATATTTGATTTTTCATCCAATTTATATGCACTGGAGCATGTGCATGTAGTTCCAATTTGAATTATGCACATAAATGCATTGAAAACTCACTTAATGCATAAAAATGTCCAATCGAACCACGAAAAATCTCAAAAAATAACACAACCCTCCTGGTTTGTGAGAAGCATATACCCAAACCAGCCCAAAATCGGATAAAAATTTACCATGGCATGTTGATGCCGCTCCATGATGGCATGACAAGTTTCATGAATTTCAGACGAGTTTTGGATTTACTAGAGTTGAAAAACCAGGCATCTCAATGTTTTGCCGGCAATCAACGGTGCCCTGGTGTTTGAAATCCATTCCCGTTTCTTGCATGGGACCTAAGCATGCACCCAAGGACAAAGATTTGATTTTTCAACCAATTTATATGCACTGGAGCATGTGCATGTAGTTCAAATTTGAATTATGCACATAAATGCATTGAAAACTTACTTAATGCATTAAAATGTCCAAAGGAGGCCCCAAAAATTACAAAAAATAACACAACACTCCTGTTGTACTATGTTGACACGAGAAATTTTTTGAAAGCAATAAGAGGCAATGGATATCGTTTCATCCTCAAAGGTGGGGCGTTCCCTATCGAATCCATCATGCTTGTTGTGAGAAGCTCTGGTTTGTGAGGAGCATATACCCAAACCAGCCCCAAATGGGGCAAAAAATTTACCACGACATGTTGATGCTGCTCCATGATAGCATGCCATGTTTCATGAATTTCAGATGAGTTTTGGATTTACTAGAATTTAAAAACTAGGCATCTCAATGTTTTGCCGGCAATCAACTGTGCCCTGGTGTTTGAAATTCATTCCCATTTCCTGCATGGGACCTAAGCATGCACCCAAGGACAAAGATTTGATTTTTCAACCAATTTATATGCACTGGAGCATGTGCATGTAGTTAAAATATGAATTATGCGCATAAATGCATTGAAAACTCTCTTAATGGATAAAAATGTCCAAACGAACGAATCACAAAAATAACACAACACTCGAATTGTTCTATGTTGACACGAGAAAAATTTTGAAAGCAATAAGAGGCAATGGATATCCTTTTGTACCCAAAGCTTGGGCGTTCCCTACTGAAACCATCATGCGTGTTGTGAGAAGCTTTGGTTTGTGAGAAGCATATACCTAAACCTGCCCCAAATGGGACAAAAAATTTACCACGGCATGTTGATCATGCTCCATGATAGCATTCCAAATTTCATGATTATCTGACGAGTTTTGGATTTACTAGAATTTAAAACCCGGGCATCTTAATGTTATCCCAGCAATCAACGGTGCCCTGGTGTTTGAAATTCATTCCCATTTCTTGCATGGGACCTAATCATGCACCCAAGGACAAATATTATATTTTTCAACCGCTTTATATGCACCGGAGCATGTGCATGTAGTTCAAAGTTGAATTATGCACATAAATGCATTGAAAACTCAATTAATGCATAAAAATGTCCAAACGAACTCCGAAAAATCAAAAAAATAAGACAACACTCCTGTTGTTCTATGTTGACACGAGAAAAGTTTGAAAGCAATAAGAGCGAGTGGATATCATTTCGCCCCCAAAGATGGGGCGTTCCCTACCAAAACTGTTGTAAGAAGCTCTGGTTTGTGAGAAGCATCTACCCAATCCCGCCTCAAATGGGACAAAAAATTTACCACGGCATGTTGATGCCGCTCCACGATAGCATGCCAAGTTTCATGAATTTCAGATGAGTTTTGGATTTACTAGAATTTAAAAACCAGTTTTCTCAATGTTTTGCCGACAATCAACGGTGCACTGGTGTTTGAAATTCATCCCATTTCTTGCATGGGACCTAAGCATGCACCCAAGGACAAAGATTTGATTTTTCAACCAATTTATATGCACTAGAGCATGTGCATGTAGTTCAAATTTGAATTATGCACATAAATGCATTGGAAACTCATTTAATGCATAAAAATGTCCAAACGAACCCCGAAAAATCACAAAAAATAAGACAACACTCATGTTGTTCTATGTTGACATGAGAAAAAATTTGAAACCAATAAGAGACAATGGATATCGTTTCAGCCCCAAAGGTGGGGCGTTCCCTCCCAAACCATCATGCTTGTTATGAGAAGCTCTGGTGTGTGAGAAGCATATACCCAAACCAGCCCCAAATGGGACAAAAAAATTGACCACGACATGTTGGTGCCGCTCCATGATAGCATGCCAAGTTTCATGAATTTCAGACGAGTTTTGGATTTACTAGAATTTAAAAACTAGGCATCTCAATGTTTTGCCGGCAATCAACAGCGCCTTGGTGTTTGAAATTCATTCTCATTCTTGAATGGGACCTAAGCATGCACCCAAGGACAAAGATTTGATTTTTCATCCAATTTATATGCACTGGAGCATGTCCATGTAGTTCAATATTGAATTATGCGCATAAATGCATTGAAAACTCACTTAATGCATAAAAATGTCCAATCGAACCCCGAAAAATCTCAAAAAATAACACAACACTCCTGTTGTTCTATGTTGACATGAGAAAAATTTTGAAAGCAATAAGAGGCAATGGATATCGTTTCGTCCCCAAAGGTGGGGCGTTCCCTACCGAAACCATCATGCTTGTTGTGAGAAACTCTGGTTTGTGAGAAGCATATACCCAAACCATCCCCAAATGGGATAAAAAATTTACCATGGCATGTTGATGCCGCTCCATGATGGCATGCCAAGTTTCATGAATTTTAGACGAGTTTCGGATTTACTAGAGTTGAAAAACCAGGCATCTCAATGTTTTGCTGGCAATCAACGGTGCCCTGGTGTTTGAAATCCATTCCCATTTCATGCATGGGACCTAAGCATGCACCCAAGGACAAAGATTTGATTTTTCAACCAATTTATATGCACTGGAGAATGTCCATGTAGTTGAAATTTGAATTATGCACATAAATGCATTGAAAACTTACTTAATGCATAAAAATGTCCAAAGGAACCCCCAAAAATTACAAAAAATAACACAACACTCCTGTTGTTCTATGTTGAAACGAGAAAAATTTTGAAAGCAATAAGAGGCAATGGATATCGTTTCGTCCTCAAAGGTGGGGCGTTCCCTATCGAATCCATCATACTTGTTGTGAGAAGCTCTGGTTTGTGAGGAGCATATACCCAAACCAGCTCCAAATGGGGCAAACAATTTACCACAACATGTTGATGCCGCTCCATGATAGCATGCCATGTTTCATGAATTTCAGACGAGTTTTGGATTTACTAGAATTTAAAAACCAGGCATCTCAATGTTTTGCCGGCAATCAACTGTGCCCTGGTGTTTGAAATTCATTCCCATTTCTTGCATGGGACCTAAGCATGCACCCAAGGACAAAGATTTGATTTTTCAACCAATTTATATGCACTGGAGCATGTGCATGTAGTTCAAATATGAATTATGCGCATAAATGCATTGAAAATTCACTTAATGCATAAAAATGTCCAAACGAACACCGGAAAATCACAAAAAATAACACAACACTCGAATTGTTCTATGTTGACATGAGAAATTTTTTTAAAGCAATAAGAGGCAATGGATATCGTTTTGTCCCTAAAGGTGGGGCGTTCCCTACCGAAACCATCATGCGTGTTGTGAGAAGCTTTGGTTTGTGAGAAGCATATACCTAAAACCGACCAAATGGGACAAAAAATTCATGATTATCTGACGAGTTTTGGATTTAGTAGAATTTAAAACCCGGGCATCTCAATGTTTTGCCGGCAATCAACGGTGCCCTGGTGTTTGAAATTCATTCCCATTTCTTGCATGGGACCTAAGCATGCACCCAAGGACAAATATTTGATTTTTCAACCAATTTATATGCACTGGAGCATGTGCATGTAGTTCAAATTTGAATTATGCCCATAAACGCATTGAAAACTCACTTGATGCATAAAAATGTCCAAACGAACCCCAAAAAATCACAACAGGAGTGCCCAAAGGTGGGGCATTCCCTACTGAAACCATCATGCCTACTGTGAGAAGCTCTGGTTTGTGAGAAGCATATACCCAAACCAGCCCCAAATGGGACAAAAAATTTACCATCGCATGTTGATGCCGCTCCATGATATCATGCCAAGCTTCATGAATTTCTGACGAGTTTTGGATTTACTAGAATTTAAAACCCAGGCATCTCAATGTTTTGCCGGCAATCAACGGTGCCATGGTGTTTGAAATTCATTCCCGTTTCTTGCATGGGACCTAAGCATGCACCCAAGGACAAAGATTTGTTTTTTCAACCAATTTATATGCACTGGAGCATGTGCATGTAGATCAAATTTCAATTATGCACATAAATGCATTGAAAACTCACTTAGTGCATAAAAATGTCCAAACGAACCCTGAAAAATCACAAGAAATAACACAACACTCCTGGTGTTCTATGTTGACATGAGAAATTTTTTGAAAGCAATCAGAGGCAATGGATTTCGTTTCGTCCCCAAAGGTGGGGCATTCCCTACCGAAACCATCATGCTTGTTGTGAGAAGCTCTGGTTTGTGAGAAGCATATACCCAAACCAGCCCCAAATGGGACAAAAAATTAACCACGGCAGGTAGATGCCGCTCCATGATAGCATGCCAAGTTTCATGAATTTCAGACGAGTTTTTGATTTACTAGCATTTAAAAACCAGGCATCTCAATGTTTTGCCGGCAATCAACGGTGCCTTGTTGTTTGAAATTCATTCCCATTTCTTGCATGGGACCTAAGCATGCACCCAAGGACAAAGATTTGATTTTTCAACCAATTTATGCGCACTAGTACATGTGCATGTAGTTTAAATTTGAAATGTGCACATAAATGCATTGAAAACTCACATAATGCATAAAAATGTCCAAATGAACTGCGAAAAATCAAAAAACACAACACTCCTGTTGTTCTATGTTGACACGAGAAATTTTTTGAAAGCAATAAGAGGCAATGGATGTCGTTTTGTGCCCAAAGGTGGGGCGTTCCCTACCGAAACCATCATGCCTGTTGTGAGAAGCTCTGGTTTGGAGAAGCATATACCCAAACCAGCCCCAAATAGGACAAAAAATTTACCAAGGCATGTTGATGCCGCTCCATGATATCATGCCAAGTTTCATGAATTTCTGACGAGTTTTGGATTTACTAGCGTTTAAAAACAAGGCATCTCAATGTTTTGCCGGCAATCAACGATGCCCAGGTGTTTGAAATTCATTCCCATTTCTTGCATGGGACCTAAGCATGCACCCAAGGACAAAGATTTTATTTTTCAACCAATTTATATGCACTGGAGCATGTGCATGTAGTTCAAATTTGAATTATGCACATAAATGCATTGAAAACTCAGTTAATGGATTAAAATGTCCAAACGAACCCTAAAAAATCACAAAAAAACACAACACTCCTATTGTTCTATGTTGACACGAGAACTTTTTTTAAAGCAATGAGAGGCAATGGATATCATTTCGTCCTCAAAGGTGGGGCGTTCCCTACCGAAACCATCATGCTTGTTGTGAGAAGCTCTGGTTTGTGAGAAGCATATACCCAAACCAGCCCCAAATGGGATAAAAAATTTACAACAGCATGTTGATGCCGCTCCATGATAGCATGCCAAGTTTCATGAATTTCAGATGATTTTTGTCTTTATTAGAATTTAAAAACCAGGCATCCCAATGTTTTGCCGGCAATCAATGGTGCCCTGGTGTTTGAAATTCATTCCCATTTCTTGCATTGGACCTAAGCGTGCACCGAAGGACAAAGAATTGATTTTCCAACCAATTTATATGCACTGGAACATGTGCATGTAGTTCAAATTTGAATTATGCGCATAAATTCATTGAAAACTCACTTAATGCATAAAAATGTCCAACGAACTCCGAAAAATCACAAAAAATAATACAACACTCTTGTTGTTCTACGTTGACACGCGAAAAAATTTGAAAGCAATAAGAGGCAATGGATGTCGTTTTGTCCCCAAAGGTGGGGAGTTCCCTACGGAAACCATCATACGTGTTGTGAGAAGCTTTGGTTTGTGAGAAGCATATACCCAAACCTGCCCCAAATGGGACAAAAAATTTACCATGGTATGTTGATGCTGCTTGATAACCCACAAGTATAGGGGATCGCAACAGTTTTTGAGAAGTAAGAGTGTCGAACCCAACGAGGAGCTAAAGGTAGAACAAATATTCCCTCAATTTCTATCGACCACCGATACAACTCTACGCACGCTTGACGTTCGCTTTACCTAGAACAAGTATGAAGCTAGAAGTAGTTTGTAGGAGTTGTAGGATAGGTTTGCAAGATAATAAAGATTACGTAAATAAAAAGTAGGGGCTGTTGTAAGTAAAGAAGCAATAAAGTAACTATAGCGAGTGTGGAAAAGTGGTGGTAGGAGTTGTTAAATTGCCCCTAAGCAATTGACTACTTTACTAGACCGATAGAAAGTATTATGTGGGAGAGGCCACTGCTAGCATGTCATCCCTGACTTGGAATTCTATGCACTTATGATTGGAACTATTAGCAAGCATCCGCAACTACTAATGTTCATTAAGGTAAAACCCAACCATAACATTAAGGTATATTGGTCCCCCTTCAATCCCGTATGCATCAATTTCTATGCTAGGTTGAAGCTTCTGTCACTCTTGCCCTCCAATACATAGTCCTATAATCATACAACTAACCCTAGGGTGTGATCCACGCGCGCAATCATATGATGGGCACCAAAGGACAACAACATAACCACAAGCAAATTAAATCAATCATAGCAATTCATCAACCGCTGATAGGACAACGAAAATCTACTCAGACATCATAGGATGGCAAAACATCATTGGATAATAATATGAAGCATAAAGCACCATGTTCAAGTAGAGGGTACAGCGGGTTGCGGGAGAGTGGACCGCTGTAGATAGAGGGGGGAAGGTGATGGATATGTTGGTGAAGATGGTGGAGGTGTTGGTGTAGATTGCGGTGATGATGATGGCCCCCGGTGGCACTACAGTGCCACCGGAAGCGGGGGGAGAGAGCCCCCCTCCTTGTTCTTCTTCCTTGACCTCCTCCCTAGATGGGAGAAGGGTTTCCCCTCCGGTCCATGGCCTCCATGGCACGGGAGGGGGGAGAGCCCCTCCGAGATTGGATATGTCTCTCTGTCTCTCTCTGTTTCTGTGTTCTGTTCTGGTGCCCTTTCACCGTTTCGGGTATATATGGAGATCCGTAACTCCGATTAGATCGAAACCTTTGCCGTGATTTTTTTCTTCCGAAAATTAGCTTTCTTGTGGCCGAAGAAGGGCATCAACCGCCTTACAGATGGCCCACGAGGGTCTGGGGCGCGCCCAGGGGGGCAGGCGCGCCCCCCTGCCTTGTGGCCACCGCGGGCACCGTCTCGCGTGGATTTTTCTTCCAGAATTTTCCAAATATTCAAAAATAAGCTCTGTCCGCTTTTATCCCATTTGGATTTCATTTGATATGGATATTATGCGAAACCAAAAACATGCAACAACAGGAACTGGCACTGGGCACTGGATCAATATGTTAGTCCCAAAAATAGTATAAAAAGTTGCCAAAAGTATATGAAAGTTGTAGCATATTGGCATGGAACAATCAAAAATTATAGATACGACGTAGACGTATCAGCATCCCCAAGCTTAATTCCTGCTCGTCCTCGAGTAGGTAAATGATAAAAAAGATAATTTTTGATGTGGAATGCTACCTAGCATAATCTTGATCATGTAATCTAATCATGTCATGAATATTAAGATACAAGTGATTCAAAGCAATAGTCTATCATTTGACATAAAAACAATGATACTTCAAGCCTACTAATAAAGCAATCATGTCTTTTCAAAATAACATGGCCAAAAAGTTATCCCTACAAAATCATATAGTCTGGCTATGCTCCATCTTCACCACAAAATATTCACATCATGCACAACCCCGATGACAAGCCAAGAAATTGTTTCATGCTTTTGACGTTCTCAAACCTTTTCAACTTTCACGCAATATATGAGCATGAGCCATGGACATAGCACTATAGGTGGAATAGAAGGGTGGTTGTGGAGAAGACAAAAAGGAGAAGATAGTCTCACATCAACTAAGCGTATCAACGGGCTATGGAGATGCCCATCAATAGATATCAATGTGAGTGAGTAGGGATTGCCATGCAACAGATGCACTAGAGCTATAAGTGTATGAAAGCTCAGACTGAAAACTAAGTGGGTGTGCATCCAACTTGCTTGCTCATGAAGACCTCGGGCGTTTCAGGAAGCCCATCATCGGAATATACAAGCCAAGTTCTATAATGAAAATTCCCACTAGTATATGAAAGTGATAACTCAAGAGACTCTCTATATGAAGAACATGGTGCTACTTTGAAGCACAAGTGTGGTAAAAGGATAGTAACATTGCCCCTTCTCCCTTTTTCTCTCTTTTTTGTATTTTTTTAATTTTTTAATTTTTTGGTGGGCTTCTTTGGTCTCTTTTTTTTATTTGGGCTTCTTTGCCTCTTTTATTTATTTTTCAAGTCCGAAATCTCATCCCGACTTGCGGGGGAATCATAGTCTCCATCATCCTTTCCTCACTGGGGCAATGCTCTAATAATGATGATCATCACACTTTTATTTACTTACAACTCAATATTACAACTCGATACTAGAACAAAGATATGACTCTATATGAATGCCTCCGGCGGTGTACCGGGATGTGCAATGATCTAGCGTAGCAATGACATCAAAACACGGACAAGCCATGAAAACATCATGCTAGCTATCTTACAATCATGCAAAGCAATATGACAATGAATGCTCAAGTCATGCATATGATGATGATGATGGAAGTTGCATGGAAATATACTTGGAATGGCTATGGAAATGCCATAATAGGTAGTTATGGTGGCTATTTTGAGGAAGGTATATGGTGGGTTTATGGTACTGGCGAAAGTTGCGCGATACTAGAGAGGCTAGCAATGGTGGAAGGGTGAGAGTGCTTATAATCCGTGGACTCAACATTAGTCGTAAATAACTCACATACTTATTGCAAAAATCTATTAGTCATCGAAACAAAGTACTACGCGCATGCTCCTAGGGGGATAGATTGGTAGGAAAAGACCATCGCTCGTCCCCGACCGCCACTCATAAGGAATACAATCAATAAATAAATCATGCTCCGACTTCGTTACATAACGGTTCACCATACGTGCGTGCTACGGGAATCACAAACCTCAACACAAGTATTTCTACAATCCACAACTACCCACTAGCATGACTCTAATATCACCATCTTTATATCGCAAAACTATTGCAAGGAATCAAACATATCATATTCAGTGATCTACAAGTTTTATGTAGGATTTTATGACTAACCATGTGAATGACCAGCTCCTGTCATCTCTCTAAATAGATATAAGTGAAGCAAGAGAGTTTAATTCTTTCTGAAAAAGATATGCCCATGCTCTAAAAAATATAAGTGAAGCAAAAGAGCATTCTACAAATGGCGGTTCTCTATGTAAAGAGAAACATGCAATCCAAACTTCAAATGATATAAGCGAAGCACATGAAGCATTCTATAAAGCCATACTCAAAAGATATAAGTGAAGTGCATAGAGCATTCTATAAATCAACCAAGGACTATCTCATACCAGCATGGTGCATAAAAGAAAAGTGAAAACTAAAGCAAAAAGATGCTCCAATATTGCACATATCGCATGAACGAAACGAATCCGAAAACATACCGATACTTGTTGAAGAAAGAGGGGATGCCTTCCGGGGCATCCCCATGCTTAGACGCTTGAGTCTCCTTGAATATTTACTTGGGGTTCCTCGGGCATCCCCAAGCTTGAGCTCTTGCCTCTCTTCCTTATTCTCACATCGAGACCTTCTCGATCATCGAACACTTCATCCACACAAAACTTCAACAGAAAACTCGGTAAGATCCATTAGTATAATAAAGCAAATCAGTACTCTAAGTACTGTTGCAAACCAATTCATATTTTGTTTTTGCATTGTGTGTCGGGGAAACTGATCCACCAACACCTATGGGGACCAGGCCCCTTTCGGTTCGGAGGGGGCGGAGGCCGCGCAAAGAGCGGATCGAGGCAGTACATGCGAGCAGTTTTACCCAGCTTCGGGCCACACGGATGCGTAAAACCCTACTGCTGCTTGTTTGTGTGTATTGAATTCTTGCTCAGGAGCGATGGACGCTGCCAGACCGAGCGTGAGAGTGTTCCTGATGTTTTGAATGAGCCGAACCCCCTTCTACGTTGCGCTTGGGCCTCCTTTTATACTTTCAAGGGGTCACCGACAGGTGGCAACGTAGACTAGAAGGGTAAAAATGGAAAAGGATGTGGTAGGTGCAGCTACCGCTACTGTGGACACAGTGCACCCTACCTAACTCTGACGGCAGGGGACAAGGTCATTGAATGCCCGTCTGAGTTGCCTAAACAGTGCAAAAAGTGACCGTTAGGAGCGCCACCGTTTGCCACGATGGCCTTCTCTTCATCTCCGCTTGCCACCGCGTACCCCTGGCTGCACAGGCTCCCGCCACGCGCCCCTGAGGAAGCCTCATGGCGACACGCGGGTGGGTGCGCTGGAGCGTGGGTATAGAGTGGCAGCAGGCCCCCGGCGAGTACCTTGCCGGGGTCGTCGTCTTGTCGAGTCCAGAAGCTTGTCGCTCACCGGACCTTGCCGGGACGTGCGGTGCATCGCGGCAAGTTTCTCGAAGTGCCGTGGTTGGCCTTCTCGGCAAGCTCCTCTTGCCGGGGCCTTGTCTCTTCCCGGCAAGATCCTCTTGCCGGGGCCTTGTCTCTTCATCTTGAATGCTTTGTTCTTGAATGGCTCCAAAGGAACCCACGGAGGACTCTGGAGGTCGTCCGGCAAGCCTTGCCGCGCGGCGCTGCAACTGCCCGTGCACAAGTTCGGGATACTAGGGTACCCCTACTCTAGTGCACCGATAGGAGCCCCCGGGCCTGGGCCACACACGGTGCCGAGCGCTGTTGGGCCAGGCCCAAAACAGGACACGGGCACGCGCGGAGCTTGGGTTATGCCGAATCTAACTCCGTATCCACCGCGCCCCCCGTAACGGCATGCGTCAATCGCGGAGTCGTGGGAGAGATCGTGGGTGGTTGTTTATTTGGAAGGCCGAAATGTCCGCCCCGTCCCTCTTTATAAGCAGGGGAAATAGGGGCATTTCCCCCACCTTTGCCCTTCGCTGCTGCAATCTCAGAAATCTCCGCCGCCCTCCTCCGCTTGCAGAGTTGAAAGAGGGCAGCGCTCCGCCCCCGTCGCTGCTGCCACCACCAGCGCCGTCGATCTCCCCCACCGATCTGCCATGCCTCCGAAGCCCGGGAAGGGGAAGGCCACGAAGGCCGCGGCCGCCAAAGCTGTGAAGTCGACCGAAGCGCAGCGGCTGGAGGCGCTGCGGAAGGAGCGGGCCACTTTCCCCCCCGAGCTCTCCGCGAAGGAGCTGAGGGAGTGGTACTATCTCTTCTGGTCGACGGAGACGCGGGCGCATCCGCGCACGAAGGTACTCTCCGCCGTCGCCTCGCAAGCAGCTCCAGTTGGCGGATATCCTTTCTTCGCCGTGTTCTTCTACTGCGGGCTCTGCCCGCCATTCTCTGATTTCTTTTGCGACGTCATGAACACCTATGGACTCCACCTCCTTGACTTCACCCCCAACGCCGTTCTGACCATGGCAGTTTTCGCCCATCTATGCGAGAACTTTGTCGGAGTCCACCCCAACGTAGCTCTCTTCCGCCATTTCTTTATGCCTCGTGTAGAGAGAGGGGATCTCTTGCCGGCGGGATCGCCTGGATCTCGCGGGCCGGCAAGAAGGAGACCTATCTGGAGGGGGAGCTCCGCAGCAAGTGGGACGAGTGGAGAGCAGATTGGTGCTGGGTTGTAGAAGAGAGCCCGCAGCCGTTCACCGCCCTGCGCCAAGCCCCAGCAGTGCGTGGCAATGACTGGAGCGCTCTGTCCGTGGACGACGACAAGCTGAAGATCGCCACCACTCGGATCTTGCGTCTCAGGCTTGCCGGGCTGACTGTAGGAGCTATCGGCGCAGATTTCCTTCGCCGGTGGATCGCCCCTCTGCAGGCGAGGGGGAGACCCGCCTGGGAATTTGGAGGCCCGGCAGATATCATGAGGTTGCGCCCAGGCCTCAACTTCAATTTCACCGCCATAGAGTTGGACGGGATACTCAAGGAGATATTCAAGCACGACCCACAGCATCCCCAGTGGTTCAGGTTGCCGGCAGGCGTCGTTCCTCTGTGCAACAACTCCTCGCGCGACCGCATCTGCGCCATGATGCCGTTGTGTGATTCGCACGGGATCGCTCCAACTTGGCAAGAGCCTGCTGGAGACATTGTGCAGCAGTTCTTCGACAGCCTAGTGGAAGTAGCGGTCAATGCTGACGACAAGAAGCTCCTCACCCGCGACACCACCGATCAAGAGATGGAACGCATCGCCACCAGGGCGGAAGAGGCGGCGGCAGCCGCGGCCGCGGGTGAATTTGGGTTCACGGTGGAGGAAGCGGACGCGGCATCGGCGATGAGTCTTGCTGAGCGGGAGTGGCCCGAAGACGAAGAAGAGCTTGCCGCGCCCGACGCCGAGTTGAGCGAGCCCGCCGAGGGTGCGAGCGGCCCGCCATCTCGGGGGAGCTTGCCAGGAACAGGGCCCGGAACGCAGCCCCCAGTGCAGCCAAGAAGGCGCCTCCGCAGGATCGGGGACGCAGCAGGGCGGCAAGCTGGTCAACTGCCGCAGCCCGCGCGACGCGCTCCGCCGCGGCAAGTACGGTTGCCGCGGGTGCGCCTCCCGCCATAGTGGCAACTGGGGCGGGGTCATCTCGGGCTGGCGCCGCAGTCCCCGCCAAGCGGCCAAGGGATCCCACCCCTCCAAAAGATGTCGGGGAAACTGATCCACCAACACCTATGGGGACCGAGCCCCTTTCGGTTCGGAGGGGGCCGGAGGCCGCGTAAAGAGCGGATCGAGGCAGTACACGCGAGCAGTTTTACCCAGCTTCGGGTCGCACGGATGAGTAAAACCCTACTGCTGCTTGTTTGTGTGTATTGAATTCTTGCTCAGGAGCGATGGATGCTGCCAGTGTTGGGGAACGTTGCAGAAAATAAAAAATTTCCTACTCGTTTCACCAAGATCATCTAGGAGTTCATCTAGCAACGAGTGAGTGGATGCATCTACACACCTTGTAGATCGCGAGCGGAAGCGTTCAAAGAACGGGGATGATGTAGTCGAACACGACGTGATCCAAATCACCGGAGATCCTAGCACCGAATGGACGGCACCTCCGCGTTCAACACACGTACGGAAACAGCCACGTCTCCTCCTTCTTGATCCAGCAAGGGAGGGAGGAGAGGTTGAGGGAGATGGCACCAGCAGCAGCACGACGGCGTGGTGTTGATGGAGCTGCAGTACTCCGGCAGAGCTTCGCTAAGCAATAAGGAGATGGAGGAGGTGTTGAGGAGGGAGAAGAAGGCAACCAAAGGCCAAGGACTCAAGGTATGAAGTCCCTCCTCTCCCCCACTATATATAGGGGTGCCAAGGGGGGGTGGCCGTCCCTAGGAGATCCAATCTCCTAGGGGGTGCGGCGGCCTAGGGGGGTTTCCCTCCCCCCCAAGGCACCTAGGAGGTGCCTTCCACTAGTAGGACTCCTCCCCCTTGGAAACCCTAGGCGCATGGGCCTAGTGGGGCTGGTGCCCTTGGCCCAAGCAGGCCAAGGCGCACCCCCTACAGCCCATGTGGCCCCCGGGGATGGGTGGCCCCACCCGGTGGGCCCCCGGGACCCCTCCGGTGGTCCCGGTACAATACCGATAACCCCGAAACTTGTCCCGATGCCCGAAACAGGACTTCCCATATATAAATCTTTACCTCCGGACCATTCCGGAACTCCTCGTGACGTCCGGGATCTCATCCGGGACTCCGAACAACATTCGGGTTACTGCATATACATATCCCTACAACCCTAGCGTAACCGAACCTTAAGTGTGTAGACCCTACGGGTTCGGGAGACAAGCAGACATGACCGAGACGACTCTCCGGTCAATAACCAACAGCGGGATCTGGATACCCATGTTGGCTCCCACATGCTCCACGATGATCTCATCGGATGAACCACGATGTCGAGGATTCAATCAACCCCGTACACTATTCCCTTTGTCCATCGATATGTTACTTGCCCGAGATTCGATCGTCGGTATCCCAATACCTCGTTCAATCTCGTTACCGGCAAGTCACTTTACTCGTACCGTAATGCATGATCCCGTGACCAGACACTTGGTCACTCTGAGCTCATTATGATGATGCATTACCGAGTGGGCCCAGTGATACCTCTCCGTCATACGGAGTGACAAATCCCAGTCTTGATCCATGTCACCCAACAGACACTTTCGGAGATACCCGTAGTCTACCTTTATAGTCACCCAGTTACGTTGTGACGTTTGGCATACCCAAAGCACTCCTACGGTATCCGGGAGTTACACGATCTCATGGTCTAAGGAAAAGATACTTTGACATTGCAAAACTCTAGCAAACGAACTATACGATCTTGTGCTATGTTTAGGATTGGGTCTTGTCCATCACATCATTCTCCTAATGATGTGATCTCGTTATCAATGACATCCAGTGTCCATAGTCAGGAAACCATGACTATCTGTTGATCAACGAGCTAGTCAACTAGAGGCTCACTAGGGACATGTTGATGTCTGTTATTCACACATGTATTACGATTTCCAGATAACACAATTATAGCATGAATAAAGACAATTATCATGAACAAGGAAATATAATAATAATGCTTTTATTATTGCCTCTAGGGCATATTTCCAACAGTCTCCCACTTGCACTAGAGTCAATAATCTAGTTACATTGTGATGAATCGAACACCCATGGAATTCTGGTGTTGATCATGTTTTGCTCTAGGGAGAGGTTTAGTCAACGGATCTGCTACATTCAGGTCCGTATGTACTTTACAAATCTCTATGTCTCCATCTTGAACATTTTCACGAATGGAGTTGAAGCGACGCTTGATGTGCCTTGTCTTCTTGTGAAACCTGGGCTCCTTGGCAAGTGCAATAGCTCCAGTGTTGTCACAGAAGAGCTTGATCGGCCCCGACGCATTGGGTATGACTCCTAGGTCGGTGATGAACTCCTTCACCCATATTGCTTCATGTGCTGCCTCCGAGGCTGCCATGTACTCCGCTTCACATGTAGATCCCGCCACGACGCTTTGCTTGCAACTGCACCAGCTTACTGCCCCACCATTCAAAATATACACGTATCCGGTTTGTGACTTAGAGTCATCCAGATCTGTGTCGAAGCTAGCGTCGACGTAACCCTTTACGACGAGCTCTTCGTCACCTCCATAAACGAGAAACATTTCCTTAGTCCTTTTCAGGTACTTCAGGATATTCTTGACCGCTGTCCAGTGTTCCTTGCCGGGATTACTTTGGTACCTTCCTACCAAACTTACGGCAAGGTTTACATCAGGTCTGGTACACAGCATGGCATACATAATAGAACCTATGGCTGAGGCATAGGGGATGACGCTCATCTCTTCTATATCTTCTGCCGTGGTCGGACATTGAGCTGAGCTCAATTTCATACCTTGCAACACAGGCAAGAACCCCTTCTTGGATTGATCCATATTGAACTTCTTCAATATCTTATCAAGGTATGTGCTTTGTGAAAGACCTATGAGGCGTCTTGATCTATCTCTATAGATTTTGATGCCTAATATATAAGCAGCTTCTCCAAGGTCCTTCATTGAAAAACTTTTATTCAAGTAGGCCTTGATGCTGTCCAAGAGTTCTATATCATTTCCCATCAAAAGTATGTCATCTACATATAATATGAGAAATGCTACAGAGCTCCCACTCACTTTCTTGTAAACGCAGGCTTCTCCATAAGTCTGTGTAAACCCAAACGCTTTGATCATCTCATCAAAGCGAATGTTCCAACTCCGAGATGCTTGCACCAGCCCATAAATCGAGCGTTGGAGCTTGCACACTTTGTCAGCATTCTTAGGATCGACAAAACCTTCCGGCTGCATCATATACAATTCTTCCTTAAGGAAACCATTAAGGAATGCCGTTTTGACGTCCATTTGCCATATTTCGTAATCATAGAATGCGGCAATTGCTAACATGATTCGGACGGACTTCAGCTTCGCTACCGGTGAGAAAGTCTCATCGTAGTCAACCCCTTGAACTTGTCGATAACCCTTAGCGACAAGCCGAGCTTTATAGATGGTCACATTACCATCCGCGTCTGTCTTCCTTCTTAAAGATCCATTTATTTTCTATGGCTCGCCGCTCAACGGGCAAGTCAGTCAAAGTCCATACTTTGTTTTCATACATGGATCCTATCTCGGATTTCATGGCTTCTAGCCATTTGTCGGAATCCGGGCCCGCCATCGCTTCTTCATAGTTCGAAGGTTCACCGTTGTCTAACAACATGATTTCCAAGACAGGGTTGCCGTACCACTCTGGTGCGGAACGTGTCCTTGTGGACCTTCGAATTTCAGTAGGAGCTTGATCAGAAGTATCTTGATCATTATCATTAACTTCCTCTCTAGTCGGTGCTGGCACCTCAGGAACATTTTCTTGAGTTGCGCCATTTTCCGGTTCAAGAGGCAATACTTCATCAAGCTCTACTTTCCTCCCACTTACTTCTTTCGAGAGAAACTCTTTCTCCAGAAAGGACCCATTCTTGGCAACAAAGATCTTGCCTTCGGATCTGAGGTAGAAGGTGTACCCAATAGTTTCTTTTGGGTACCCTATGAAGACGCATTTTTCCGATTTGGGTTCGAGCTTTTCAGGTTGAAGTTTCTTGACATAAGCATCGCATCCCCAAACTTTTAGAAACGACAGCTTAGGTTTCTTCCCAAACCATAATTCATACGGTGTCGTCTCAACGGATTTCGACGGAGCCCTATTTAAAGTGAATGCGGCAGTCTCTAAAGCATAGCCCCAAAAAGAAAGCGGTAAATCGGTAAGAGACATCATAGATCGCACCATATCTAACAGAGTGCGATTACGACGTTCGGACACACCATTACGCTGAGGTGTTCCAGGCGGCGTGAGTTGTGAAACTATTCCACATTTTCTTAAGTGTGCCCCAAACTCGTGACTCAAGTATTCTCCTCCACGATCTGATCGTAGAAACTTGATTTTCCTGTCACGTTGATTTTCAACCTCACTCTGAAATTCCTTGAACTTTTCAAAGGTTTCAGACTTGTGTTTCATTAAGTAGATATACCCATACCTACTTAAATCATCAGTGAGGGTGAGAACATAACGATAGCCACCGCGAGCCTCAACACTCATCGGACCGCACACATCAGTATGTATGATTTCCAATAAGTCGGTTGCTCGCTCCATTGTTCCTGAGAACGGAGTCTTGGTCATTTTACCCATAAGGCATGGTTCGCACGTGTCAAATGATTCATAATCAAGAGACTCTAAAAGTCCATCAGCATGGAGCTTCTTCATGCGTTTGACACCTATGTGACCAAGGCGGCAGTGCCACAAGTATGTGGGACTATCATTATCAACCTTACTTCTTTTGGTACTCACATTATGAATATGTGTAGCATCACGTTCGAGATTCATAAGGAATAAACCATTCACCATAGGAGCATGACCATAAAACATATCTCTCATAAAAATGGAACAACCATTATTCTCAGATTTAAAAGAGTAGCCATCTCGAATTAAACGAGATCCCGATACAATGTTCATGCTCAAAGCTGGCACTAAATAACAATTATTAAGGTTTAAAACTAATCCCGAAGGGAGATGCAGAGGTAGCGTGCCGACGGCGATCACATTGACCTTGGAACCATTCCCGACGCGCATCGTCACCTCGTCCTTTGCCAGTTTCCGCTTATTCCGCAGCCCCTGCTTTGAGTTACAAATGTGAGCAACTGCACCGGTATCAAATACCCAGGAGCTACTACGGGCACTAGTAAGGTACACATCAATTACATGTATATCACATATACCTTTTGTTTTGCCGGCCTTCTTATCCGCTAAGTACTTAGGGCAGTTCCGCTTCCAGTGACCGCTTCCCTTGCAATAAAAGCACTCAGTCTCGGGCTTGGGTCCATTCTTTGGCTTCTTCCCAGCAGCTTGCTTGCCGGGCGCGGCAACCTCCTTGCCGTCCTTCTTGAAGTTCTTTTTACCCTTGCCTTTCTTGAACTTAGTGGTTTTATTGACCATCAACACTTGATGTTCCTTTCTGACTTCTACCTCTGCTGATTTCAGCATAGCAAATACTTCAGGAATGGTCTTTTCCATCCCCTGCATATTGAAGTTCATCACAAAGCTCTTGTAGCTTGGTGGAAGCGACTGGAGGATTCTGTCAATGACCGCATCATCCGGGAGATTAACTCCCAGCTGAGTCAAGCGGTTATGCAACCCAGACATAGTGAGTATGTGCTCACTGACAGAACTGTTTTCCTCCATCTTACAGCTAAAGAATTTGTCGGAGACTTCATATCTCTCGACCCGGGCATGAGCTTGGAAAACCATTTTCAGCTCTTCGAACATCTCATATGCTCCATGTCTCTCAAAACGCTTTTGGAGCCCCGGCTCTAGGCTGTAAAGCATGCCGCACTGAACGAGGGAGTAGTCATCGAAACGTGCCTGCCAAGCGTTCATAACGTCTTGTTCTGCAGGGAGAACGGGTGCGTCACCAAGCGGTGCTTGTAGGACATAATCTTTCTTGGCAGCTATGAGGATGATCCTCAGGTTCCGGACCCAGTCCGTATAGTTGCTGCCATCGTCTTTCAGCTTGGTTTTCTCTAGGAACGCGTTGAAGTTGAGGACTACGTTGGCCATTTGATCTACAAGACATATTGTAAAATATTTAGACTAAGTTCATGATAATTAAGTTCAACTAATCAAATTATTAGTGAACTCCCACTTAGATTAGACATCCCTCTAGTCATCTAAGTATTACATGATCCGAGTTAAACTAGACCGTGTCCGATCATCACGTGAGACGGACTAGTCAACATCGGTGAACATCTTCATGTTGATCGTATCTTCTATACGACTCATGCTCGACCTTTCGGTCTTCTGTGTTCCGAGGCCATGTCTGTACATGCTAGGCTCGTCAAGTCAACCTAAGTGTTTGCATGTGTAAATCTGTCTTACACCCGTTGTATGTGAACGTCTGAATAAAACACCCGATCATCACGTGGTGTTTTGAAACAGCGAACTGTCGCAACGGTGCACAGTTAGGGGGAACACTTCTTGAAATTATTGTGAGGGATCATCTTATTTACTACCGTCGTTCTAAGTAAACAAGATGCAAAACATGATAAACATCACATGCAATCAAATAATAAACGTGACATGATATGGCCAATATCACATAGCTCCTTTGATCTCCATCTTGGGGCTCCATGATCATCTTGTCACCGGCTTGACACCATGATCTCCATCATCATGATCTCCATCATCGTGTCTCCATGAAGTTGCTCGCCAACTATTACTTCTACTACTATGGCTAACGCGTTTAGCAATAAAGTAAAGTAATTTACATGGCGTTTCTTGATGACACGCAGGTCATATAAAAGAATAAAGACAACTCCTATGGCTCCTGCCGGTTGTCATACTCATCGACATGCAAGTCGTGAATCCTATTACAATAGCATGAACATCTCATACATCACATATAGATCATTCATCATTCATCACAACTTTGGCCATATCATATCACAAACCACTTGCTGCAAAAACAAGTTAGACGTCCTCTAATTGTTGTTGCAAGTTTTACGTGGCTGAATTAGGGTTCTAGCAAGAACGTTTTCTTACCTACGTTAAAGCCACAACGTGATTTGTCAACTTCTATTTACCCTTCATAAGGACCCTGTTCATCGATTCCGCTCCAACTAAAGTAGGAGAGACAGACACCCGCCAGCCACCTTATGCAACTAGTGCATGTTAGTCGGTGGAACCGGTCTCACGTAAGCGTACGTGTAAGGTTGGTCCGGGCCGCTTCATCCCACAATACCGCTGAAGCAAGAAAGGACTAGTAACGGCAAGAAAGTTGACAAATCTACGCCCACAACAAATTGTGTTCTACTCGCGCAAGAAGAACTACGCATAGACCTAGCTCATGATGCCACTGTTGGGGAACGTTGCAGAAAACAAAAATTTTCCTACTCGTTTCACCAAGATCATCTAGGAGTTCATCTAGCAACGAGTGATTGGATGCATCTACATACCTTGTAGATCGCGAGCGGAAGCGTTCAAAGAACGGGGATGATGTAGTCGAACACGACGTGATCCAAATCACCGGAGATCCTAGCACCGAACGGACGGCACCTCCGCGTTCAACACACGTACGGAACAGCCACGTCTCCTCCTTCTTGATCCAGCAAGGGAGGGAGGAGAGGTTGAGGGAGATGGCACCAGCAGCAGCACGACGGCGTGGTGTTGATGGAGCTGCAGTACTCCGGCAGAGCTTCGCTAAGCACTATGGAGATGGAGGAGGTGTTGGGGAGGGAGAAGGAGGCAACCAAAGGCCAAGGACTCAAGCTATGAAGTCCCTCCTCTCCCCCACTATATATAGGGGTGCCAAGGGGGGGTGGCCGGCCCTAGGAGATCCAATCTCCTAGGGGTGCGGCGGCCTAGGGGGGTTTCCCTCCCCCCCAAGGCACCTAGGAGGTGCCTTCCACTAGTAGGACTCCTCCCCCTTGGAAACCCTAGGCGCATGGGCCTAGTGGGGCTGGTGCCCTTGGCCCAAGCAGGCCAAGGCGCACCCCCTACAGCCCATGTGGCCCCCGGGGATGGGTGGCCCCACCCGGTGGGCCCCCGGGACCCCTCCGGTGGTCCCGGTACAATACCGATAACCCCGAAACTTGTCCCGATGCCCGAAACAGGACTTCCCATATATAAATCTTTACCTCCGGACCATTCCGGAACTCCTCGTGACGTCCGGGATCTCATCCGGGACTCCGAACAACATTCGGGTTACTGCATATACATATCCCTACAACCCTAGCGTAACCGAACCTTAAGTGTGTAGACCCTACGGGTTCGGGAGACAAGCAGACATGACCGAGACGACTCTCCGGTCAATAACCAACAGCGGGATCTGGATACCCATGTTGGCTCCCACATGCTCCACGATGATCTCATCGGATGAACCACGATGTCGAGGATTCAATCAACCCCGTACGCTATTCCCTTTGTCTATCGATATGTTACTTGCCCGAGATTCGATCGTCGGTATCCCAATACCTCGTTCAATCTCGTTACCGGCAAGTCACTTTACTCGTACCGTAATGCATGATCCCGTGACCAGACACTTGGTCACTCTGAGCTCATTATGATGATGCATTACCGAGTGGGCCCAGTGATACCTCTCCGTCATACGGAGTGACAAATCCCAGTCTTGATCCATGTCACCCAACAGACACTTTCGGAGATACCCGTAGTCTACCTTTATAGTCACCCAGTTACGTTGTGACGTTTGGCATACCCAAAGCACTCCTACGGTATCCGGGAGTTACACGATCTCATGGTCTAAGGAAAAGATACTTTGACATTGCAAAACTCTAGCAAACGAACTATACGATCTTGTGCTATGTTTAGGATTGGGTCTTGTCCATCACATCATTCTCCTAATGATGTGATCTCGTTATCAATGACATCCAGTGTCCATAGTCAGGAAATCATGACTATCTGTTGATCTACGAGCTAGTCAACTAGAGGCTCACTAGGGACATGTTGATGTCTATTATTCACACATGTATTACGATTTCCAGATAACACAATTATAGCATGAATAAAGACAATTATCATGAACAAGGAAATATAATAATAATGCTTTTATTATTGCCTCTAGGGCATATTTCCAACAGCCAGACCGAGCGTGAGAGTGTTCCTGATGTTTTGAATGAGCCGAACCCCCTTCTATGTTGCGCTTGGGCCTCCTTTTATACTTTCAAGGGGTCACCGACAGGTGGCAACGTAGAATAGAAGGGTAAAATGGAAAAGGATGCGGTAGGTGCAGCTACCGCTACTGTGGACACAGTGCACCCTACCTAACTCTGACGGCAGGGGACAAGGTCATTGAATGCTCGTCTGAGTTGCCTAAACAATGCAAAAAGTGACCGTTAGGAGCGCCACCGTTTGCCACAATGGCCTTCTCTTCATCTCCGCTTGCCACCGTGTACCCCTAGCTGCACAGGCTCCCGCCACGCGCCCCTGAGGAAGCCTCATGGCGACACGCGGGTGGGTGCGCTGGAGCATGGGTACAGAGTGGCAGCGGGCCCCCGGCGAGTACCTTGCCGGGGTCGTCGTCTTGTCGAGTCCAGAAGCTTGTCGCTCACCGGACCTTGCCGGGACGTGCGGTGCATCGCGGCAAGTTTCTCGAAGTGCCGTGGTTGACCTTCCCGGCAAGCTCCTCTTGCCCGGGCCTTGTCTCTTCCCAGCAAGATCCTCTTGCCGGGGCCTTGTCTCTTCATCTTGAATGCTTTGTTCTTGAATGGCTCCAAAGGAACCCACGGAGGACTCTGGAGGTCGTCCGGCAAGCCTTGCCGCGCGGCGCTGCAACTGCCCATGCACAAGTTCGGGATACTAGGGTACCCCTACTCTAGTGCACCGATAGGAGCCCCTGGGCCTGGGCCACATACGGTGCCGAGCGCTGTTGGGCCAGGCCTAAAACAGGGCACGGGCACGTGCGGAGCCTGGGTTATGCCGAATCTAACTCCGTATCCACCGCGCCCCCCATAACGGCACGCGTCAATCGCGGAGTCGTGGGAGAGATCGTGGGTGGTTGTTTATTTGGAAGGCCGAAATGTCCGCCCCGTCCCTCTTTATAAGCAGGGGAAACAGGGGCATTTCCCCCACCTTCGCCCTTCGCTGCTGCAATCTCAGAAATCTCCGCCGCCCTCCTCCGCTTGCAGAGTTGAAAGAGGGCAGCGCTCCGCCCCCGTCGCTGCTGCCACCACCAGCGCCGTCGATCTTCCCCACCGCCTCCGCCATGCCTCCAAAGCCCGGGAAGGGGAAGGCCACGAAGGCCGCGGCCGCGAAAGCAGTGAAGTCGATCGAAGCGCAGCGACTGGAGGCGCTGCGGAAGGAGCGGGCCACTTCCCCCCCCCCCCCCCCCCCCCCCCCGAGCTCTCCGCGAAGGAGCTGAGGGAGTGGTACTATCTCCTCTGGTCGACGGAGACGCGGGCGCATCCGCGCACGAAGGTACTCTCTGCCATCGCCTCGCAAGCAGCTCCAGTTGGCGGATATCCTTTCTTCGCCGTGTTCTTCTACTGCGGGCTCTGCCCGCCATTCTCTGATTTCTTTTGCGATGTCATGAACACCTATGGACTCCACCTCCTTGACTTCACCCCCAACGTCGTTCTGACCATGGCAGTTTTCGCCCATCTATGCGAGAACTTTGTCGGAGTCCACCCCAACGTAGCTCTCTTCCGCCATTTCTTTATGCCTCGTGTAGAGAGAGGGGAACCTCTTGCCGGCGGGATCGCCTGGATCTCGCGGGCCGGCAAGAAGGAGACCTATCTGGAGGGGGAGCTCTGCAGCCGTTCACCGCCCTGCGCCAAGCCCCAGCAGTGCGTGGAAATGACTGGAGCGCTCTGTTCGTGGACGACGACAAGCTGAAGATCGCCACCACTCGGATCTTGCGTCTCAGGCTTGCCGGGCTGACTGTAGGAGCTGTCGGCGCAGATTTCCTTCGCCGGCGGATCGCCCCTCTGCAGGCGAGGGGGAGACCCGCCTGGGAATTTGGAGGCCCGGTAGATATCATGAGGTTGCGCCCAGGCCTCAACTTCAATTTCACCGTCATAGAGTTGGACGGGATACTCAAGGAGATATTCAAGCACGACCCACAGCATCCCGAGTGGTTGAGGTTGCCGGCAGGCGTTGTTCCTCTGTGCAACAACTCCTCGCGCGACCACATCTGCGCCATGATGTCGTTGTGTGATTCACATGGGATCGCTCCAACTTGGCAAGAGCCTGCCGGAGACGTTGTGCAGCAGTTCTTCGACAGCCTAGTGGAAGTAGCGGTCAATGCTGACGACAAGAATCTCCTCACCCGCGACACCACCGATCAAGAGATGGAACGCATCGCCACCAGGGCGGAAGAGGCGGCGGCAGCCGCGGTCGCGGGTGAATTTGGGTTCACGGTGGAGGAAGCGGACGCGGCATCGGCGATGAGTCTTGCTGAGCGGGAGTGGCCTGAAGACGAAGAAGAGCTTGCCGCGCCCGACGCCGAGTTGAGCGAGCCCGCCGAGGGTGCGAGCGGCCCGCCATCTCGGGGGAGCTTGCCGGGAACAGGGCCTGAAACGCAGCCCCCAGTGCAGCCAAGAAGGCGCCTCCGCAGGATCGGGGACGCAGCAGGGCGGCAAGCTGGTCAACAGCCGCAGCGCCGCGCGACGCGCTCCGCCGCGGCAAGTACGGTTGCCGTGGGTGCGCCTCCCGCCGTAGTGGCAACTGGGGCGGGGTCATCTCGGGCTGGCGCCGCAGTCCCCGCCAAGCGGCCAAGGGATCCCACCCCTCCACCTCGTCGCGTCAGAGGTGGGCCGAACTTCGACCTCTCCGTGCTCAGCTCCGACGAGGAAGAGGAAGAAGAGTAAGATTCCCTTGCTGTTCTTGTAGTTCTTCAACTTGTCATTCCTATCTTGCATCTGATCTGACCCACCCTGGACTCTCCCTTTTCAGGACTCTGGCCCAGAGGGCGGCGAAGAGGGCCAAGGCTTAGGTGGTGGTCATCGAGGACGAGCCCACTGCGACGACCGGAGGCGCGCCTGAGACCACCTTGCCGGATCCGGCCATCACTTCGCAGAGCAGCCCCCAGCGCAGCCCCCAGCATAAGCATATGGTTTTCTTTCTGCTTCTGGGTGCGCGTGGTTGCTCTTTTCCTTTGTTGACATCTGATCACTGGTTTGTTTGTGCAGGAGCAGAACAGCTTCATCAGGAGGGCGTGGTAATCTCCTCCGACTCGTTGTCTGCTTCGACTACGGCGCCAAGGGCGGACTCCCCGGCAAGGGAGTGTTCTCCGGTAAGGGAGGAGCCTCCGGCAAGGGAGGAGTCTCCGGCAAGGGACATCGCTAACGATCCGCCGGCAGTGGAGCTTATGACAGCGGATCCCAGCACAGGTAATCCTTCCTGCCCGAAACTTTCTTTGTATTCTTTTGCTGATTTTTCTTCTTGAGTGCTTGTTTGACTTCTCATTCTTCTCTGGTCGTCAGGTCCACCCTCCGCGGATCTGATGGAGACCGAGGCGGGCGGCGGAGAGGACGTGCGCGGCAACACTGATGATGCCGCGGCCGCCGAAGACGGAGCTGGTGCCGATGTGCCTGCCGGTGAAGAGGCCGCCAAGGCTGCCGCCGAGGAAGCTGGTGGGGGATCTGGCGATCGCACTGACGGCCCTGAGGCCGCAGGAGCGTCAGGCGCTGCACCGACCGCCGATCCCTCCGCCGCTGCCGCAGCGTCAGGCTCTGAGGAGCCCCAGCCCGGCGCCTATCTGAAGGCTGGCGAGGGCATCTTCATCAAGCTCCCTTGGGCGTCAAGCTCCAAGGCGCCGGTGGAAGGAGAAGTTTTGGATGGGGAGGTGCTCGCGTCCGCCAGGTTGTCGATCGTTGACGCGCCAGGAAGCAGCAGTGACGAGCCCGAGGAGGAGCGGCTGCTGCGGAGGCTGCTGGCGCTCTACCACGCCCGTCAAGTCAAGTTGGAGTCCCGGGAAGCGCTCGTCGCGAAAGCGAGCGTGGATATAGAGAAGCGCGCAGAGAATCTCCGGGGTTTTCGCCAGGAAGCTCTCCGGGCCTTGGCGGAGGAGTGGGAGCAGCTTGCTGAAGAGCGGAAGGCCTTCCTCCTCGAGAAGGCCGAAGCTGAAGAGCAGCAGCGGCTCACCAGCGAGAAGCTGTACGCGCGAGAAGGCGAGCTGGCTCAGCGGAAAGTGAACCTCGACAGTCACGAGGAGGAGCTTGCCGCGCGTGAACGGGCACTTGGCGGGTCGCTCCAAGAGGCAAAGGATGCGGCTGCGGCTGCCGAGACCGCCAAGAAGAAATTGGAAGTAAAGGTGGTGCAGCTGGAGGCTGATCTGAAGGTGGGTGGCGAAGAGCTTGCCGCGCTCAAGCTGGAGTGCGAGAAGGACGCCCTTGCCCACGGTGAGCTGCAGGGCCAACTCTCCGAGAAGGGCAAAGAGCTGCGCGACACCAAGAATTCCAATGCTGATCTGGAGCTGAAGCTGGCCACGCTGACGGAGACGTTGGACGGCGCCAAGAAACGGGAGGCGGACTTGAAGAAGGACATCAAGGCCAACGAGGCGCTGCTAGCGAGGGCCGCCGAAACCCAGAATCTTCTCAGAGATACTGTGGCGCTCTGGACGGAGGGCCTCGTGAACATTGCTGCAGTCATCGAAGAGGAGCTGGTGCAATTGGGGGTGGAAGGCTTCGGGTACTCCCCCGACGAGAACCTCCAACCCAGCGCCAAGCTCACTCTGTTCTTCAAAGGCGTGGCGGCGTCGCTCCAGCAACTCCGGGAACGGATCCCAAAGCAGTTGGCCGACGAGTCACGCTCGATTTGTGCCGGAGTTCTGGAGAAGGTGCTGGTGAAGGTGGCCTTCCGCAATCCGGGCCTCAACCTCACCAACGTCCTCAAGAGGCTGCCGGCGGACGCTGATCTTGACGCACTTAAGGCCCTCGTCGCACCCATTGTGGACAGGGTGAACGAGGTCAAAAGGGTTGACGGCAGTCGCGTAGATTAGGCCGTCTGTTTTCTTCTTTTCTTGTCGCTGCCAGTCATGTCATGGGAACACTTTATTAGAGGCGCGACAAGTTATTTTTGTAATATAACTCTATCTTAGGCAAAAAATTGCTGTGTTACTTCCTTTACTCGACTCTTGGCTTTGTATGGTTCTGCCCTACGCTTTCTAGGGAAACTTGCCGGTGCAGGCACCCTTGCCGCGAGCGCCGAGTGCGGAACTTCAGCAGCCTGCTGGCGGGGTCGCTACCGACAAGCAACCTTGTCGCAACTAGTTGCAGCTCACTTAAGTTGTTGAGCGGACTCGAAACAAAGTAAGGGCGCAGCTAGTTACGAGTTGGTTCCTCCGCGCACAGGTTTTCCATACAAAGCACGGTCGTTCAAGGAAAATAACTCAAAAACTTAAAAAAACTGATTGCTCAAACTTTAGCAACTTAGCTTTTCTGTCGTCTGCTTCCCGGCAAGGAGAAACTTTCTTGAATGGCCTGGTCCACACCATTATCTTCTCCTTCCCCCCCCCCTCCGGTAAACCTTGTGGGCGAGGGAACCTTCCTTCTCTTGAGAAAGAAACAGAGAAATAAAGTAATGATATGAAGCCTTGGGCTCGTTATCGCTTACCGGGGTGTGGTGCTGCACAAAGTGTCAGATAACATATGCAAAAAAGGATTATAGCATAAAAAACAGACAAGATGTGCGGGGCACATGAACTTTACTGGTGCACGGGGTCTGCGCCCGGCTTTGTACAAAGGATTACATGCAACAGCGGCAAGACTAGTACAAAAGGTGGTTGCCGGAAAAGCTTCCGACAACCGCGCCCTACGGGTAAATCTTACAAAGATGTTCTATGTTCCAGGAGTTGCTCACCGGAATGCCATCTTCGTTCTCAAGGCGGACAGCGCCGGGCCTAGTGACTCGTTTCACCCGATAAGGGCCTTCCCACTTCGGCGTCAACTTGTTGGAATTCTTGGCGGACTGAACACGCCGAAGAACAAGGTCGCCTTCCTCGAAGCTCCTGGCTTTAACTTTGCGGCTATGGTAGCGATGCAAAGCTTGCTGGTAGCGAGCGGCTCGCACAGCAGCCTGAAGACGGTCTTCCTCAAGGAGCAGCGCGTCATCTTGTTGCAGCTGCTCTTGCTCGAGCTCATCATAAGCAAGCACTCGAGGTGACCCGTAAACGAGTTCCGTGGGGAGAACTGCGTCTGCTCCATAGACTAGAGCGAAGGGTGTCTGGCCAGTGGCTCGATTTGGCGTCGTCCTGATCGACCAAAGAACCACCGGCAGCTCCTCGATCCAGTTTCTTCCGCACTTGTGCAACCTGTCGAAAGTTCTGGTCTTGAGGCCCCGCAGCACTTCAGCGTTTGCCCTCTCAGCTTGACCGTTGCTTCTCGGGTGAGCAACAGAAGCGAAGAAGACCTTGGCGCCAAGATCTTGGACGTACTGCATGAAGGTGCGGCTCGTAAATTGCGTGCCGTTGTCGGTGATGATCCTGTTAGGGATCCCGAAACGGCAAACAATCGACCTGAAGAACTTGACTGCTGACTGTGCTGTCACCTTCCTCACTGGTTCCACTTCCGGCCACTTTGTGAACTTGTCGATGGCGACGTACAAGAACTCAAAGCCCCCGACAGCTCGGGGAAAGGGGCCGAGGATGTCAAGCCCCCAGACCGAAAATGGCCAGGATAAAGGGATCGTCTGGAGAGCTTGAGCTGGCTGGTGTATCTGTTTGGAATGGAACTGGCACGCTTCACACTTGGTTACTTGTGCAGTTGCATCCTGGAGGGCTGTCGGCCAGAAGAAACCTTGTCGGAATGCTTTGCCGGCAAGTGCTCTTGCGCCAATGTGGTGACCACATATGCCTCCATGTATTTTTGCCAACAGCTATTGTCCATCTTCCTGGCGAATGCACTTCAATTTCACACCGTTGAGTCTTATTCTGTACGGTGTGTTGTCGACAAACTTGTACATACTTGACTGCCGGGCTACTCTTTCCGCTTCTTCTTGCTCTTCGGGAAGCTCTCCTGTCTGAAGGAAACGGACAATCTGCTGCGCCCATGCTGGAGCTTGTGGCTCGACAACAAGGACTAAAGGCGTATCTATTGTTGCGGGAACATCCGCTTCCACGGCAAGAACCTGCGGCTCTGTCGGAGCGTGATGCTCCCCGACAAACTTGCCGGAGCAAACTGCTCCTCAGCACTCTTGGCGTCTATCTTGGGGACCTTCTTGGCGGCGGCTTCAGGAAGCTCTGCCAGAAAGTAGTCACCAGAAACCAACTTCCTCTTCTTAGTCTGTCCAGTTGATGATGTCATAGATGGTTGAGTCAGCTTGAGCACAAAGATCCCTGGTTCCACAGGCAACTTTAGTGCAGCGCATTTTGACAGGCCATCAGCAATGTCATTCTGAGCTCGTGGAACGTGTTCCATTTGCAGGCCGTCAAAGTGTGCTTCTAGCTTCCTCACTTCATCAACATAAGCTTCCATCAATGGACTCTGGTAGTTCTTGTTCACTTGGCGAACGACAAGCTGCGAGTCACCCCTTACAATGAGTTTCTTGATCCCAAGGTCGGCTGCGATTCTGAGTCCGGCAAGTAAACCTTCATACTCTGCGGTATTGTTCATTGCTTGCTCCTTGGGAAAATGCATCTGCACTACGTACTTGAGGTGCTCTCCGGTGGGTGCGATAAGCAGCACGCCTGCACCGGCGCCTTGCAGCGAGAAGGCACCATCAAAGTACATCAGCCACTCTTTGCTTGTCTCCTTGACGGGGATGCTCGTCTCTGGAATTTCTTCGTCTGGGGTTGGCGTCCACTCTGCTATGAACTCTGCCAATGCCCTGCTTTGGATCGTTGCAGTGCTCTCAAACTTGAGGCCAAAGCTTGACAGTTCCAATGCCCACTCGACAATCCTGCCTGTTGCTTCTAGATTTTGCAGTATCCTCTTCAGCGGAAAGCGAGTGACAACTGTGATCTCGTGTGCCTGGAAGTAATGGCGCAGCTTTCTCGAGGCCATGAGAAGGCCGAAAAGCAATTTTTGCACACCAGAGTACCTCGACCTAGCCCCCTGGAGAAGGGAGCTGACAAAGTAAACTGGGCGCTGCACCATCTTCTTCTGCACCTCCTTGCACGTCTGCGCAGATTTATCTTTTTCGGGACCAGAGCTTGTCGGAGAAGCCCCCTGCTTGTCGCTGGATTCACTTGTCGCGGTCGCTGGCTCATCATCCGCCTCCCTCTCCACTACTAACGCAGCACTAAACACTTGATTGGTTACCGCTAGGTACAGCATCAACTTCTCTTGTGGCTTAGGTGCGACAAGTATTGGAGTGGAGGACAGGTACCTCTTCAAGTCCTGCAGCGCATCCTCCGCTTCCGGAGTCCATTTCATTGGACCTGCCTTTTTCAATATTTTGAAAAACGGCAGGGCACGCTCAGCAGACTTAGAGATAAACCTGCTGAGAGCAGCCACGCAACCGGCAAGCCTTCGCACATCCTTGACGCGCTTCGGTGCTTCAATCTGCTCGATGGCCTTGATCTTGTCGGGGTTGGCTTCAATTCCCCGCTGAGACACAAAGAACCCTAGAAGCTTGCCGGAAGGGACTCCAAACACGCACTTCTAGGGGTTGAGCTTGAGGTTGATCTTGCGCAGATTTGCAAAAGTTTCTTCTAAATCTTGGATCAGGGTAGCCTTGTCCTTACTCTTGACCACTATATCATCCATGTAAGCTTCCACATTTCTGTGTGTCTATGGCTCAAAAGCGACATGGACTACCCTTGCAAATGTTGAACCAGCATTCTTCAACCCAAAGGGCATCCGTACAAAACAGTATGTGTCGCAAGGGGTGATAAATGCGGTTTTTTCCTCATCCTCTTCTGCCATGAAGATTTGATGTTAACCTGAATATGCATCAAGAAATGAAAGCAAATCACATCCAGCTATGGAGTCAACAATCTAGTCAATGCGCGGCAAGGGAAATGGGTCTTTGGGACAAGCTTTATTGACATCAGTGAAGTCTATACAAAGCCTCCATTTCCCGTTCGCCTTGCGCACGACTACAGGATTGGCCAACCACGTGGGATGGAGCACTCCTCTGACAAGGCTTGCTGCTTCCAATTTCCTGATCTCTTCTGCAATGATCTCTTGGCGCTCCACTGCTTGCTTCCTGACTTTCTGCTTGACGGGCCGAGCATGAGGACAGACGGCTAGGTGGTGCTCAATTACTTTCCTGGGAACACCGGGGATATTAGACGGTTGCCATGCAAACACGTCGACATTCGCCCGCAGGAAAGCAATGAGCGCGCTTTCCTATTTGGGGTCAAGCGTGGCACTAATGGTGAAGGTACCACCAGTGCCGTCCTCCTTGGCGGACACCTTCTTGGTCTCGGGTGGAGCTGCCATCATCTTCTTGCACTTGCCGGTGGAGCTCGATGGTGCGTCCTCGATGGTAGCGCAGCACTCCGAAGAGGTGCGCTTGCCGGAGTGGGCATCAGAGCCCTTGCTGTACTTTGTCTTCTTCTTCCCCCCGGGAGCTTCAGCGGCAAGTGTGTTGCGATTAGCTGCGGCTGCTGCTTCCCGGTAGATCTTGTCAGCGCAGATAAGAGCATCCTTCTTGTCGCCGGGGACAGAGATGACACTTATCGGGCCTGGCATTTTCAGTATGTTGTACGCATAGTGAGATGCCGCCATAAACTTGGCGACCGCTGGACGGCCAAGGATCCCATTGTAGGGCAATGGAAAATCGGCAACGTCAAATGTGACCCTCTCAGTTCTGAAATTCAGCTCGCTGCCAAATGTGACCGGCAGCGTGATCTTCCCCTTCGGCTTGCTCCTTCCCGGGTTGATTCCTTGGAATGTGCCGGTCTCTTCGAGCTCGCTGTCAGGGATCTGGAGTTTCTGAAGGACCGCGGAGGAGATCAGATTCAAGCCGGCCCCGCCGTCAACTAGCATCTTCGTGACCTTGAGGTTGCGGATAGTTGGTGAAACCAACATCGGCAAGCACCCGACCGCAGTTACGCGATCAGGGTGATCCTCAATGTCGAAGATGATAGGCGTGCTGGACCATTTCAGAGGCTTGCGTGACTCTACGGATGGTTCCGCTGCATTAACCTCCCGCATCCACTGCTTGAGTTGGCGGTGCGAAGTATGCAGAGAAGCACCACCGTCAACGCACAGGACCTCTGTAGCTTTCTGAAATTCCTGCTCATAGGCCTCATCATCATCCACGTCTTCGTCATCGTCATCGTCTTCATCCTTGTCGCGGCCACGGGGAGGCCTATCTCCTTGCCGCTGCTTGGCCTTGCCGCAGCGTCCTCCTCGGCCGGGACATTTCTTGCTGGACCCACCAGTTCCTTCCTGGGCCTTCTCCTTGTCGCGCCGCTCATACTCAGCTTTCTGTTGCTCAACAAGCTGTTCGACTTGCTTGCAGTTCTGGAGATCGTGACCCTTGGTGTGGTGAATCTTACAATACTGCTTGCCGGAGCTGTCCTGCTTGTCGGCGGCCGCCACAGGTTGGGCCTCCTTGTCGGAGCCACCAGCTTTAGCTTCCTTGGCGCCACCTCCGTTGCCGGTCTGCTCGACAGCTAGCACTTCCTTGCCCTTCCTCCTTCTGTTGTTCCGCCGTCGGCCTTTCTTTGCCGGGGCGGCATCCTCACTGTCAGATCCTCCTGCTCCTGTATCCTCTCCGGGGAGCTTCCTCCCCTCTTCAGCGTGTGCGCACTTGTCGGCCAGGGCATAAAGCTCGCTGACGTCTCTGATCTTGCACATCGCCATCTCCTCCCTCATCCTTCGGTTTTGCACGTTCTGATGGAACGCGCTGATGATCGCGGCGGGGTGGACGTCTGGGATGTTGTGCTGTACACGGCTGAATCTCTGAATGTACTTGCACAGTGGCTCTCCTTCCTTCTGGGCGAGCAGATGAAGATCGCTCTCTTGGCCATGTGGCTTGTGGCCACCTGTAAAGGCGCCGACAAACTGATGGCATAAATCTGCCCAAGAGGAGATGGAATTGTCCGGCAAATGCATGAGCCAGGACCTGACGTTGGGCTTGAGTACCAGCGGGAAGTAGTTGGCAAGGATCTTATCGTCCCGTCCCCCGGCAGCCTGCACCGCGATGGTGTAGATGCTGAGAAACTCCGACGGATGCGTCTTGCCGTCGTACTTCTCTGGTACGTCTGGTTTGAAATTCTTTGTGCTGGGCCACTGGACTTGCCGCAGCTCACGGGTGAACGCAGGACAACCTACTGCGTACGGCAGATCGCCTGGTTCCCCTGGCGCATGCATGTCAACAGAGGGCCCAGCGCGCTTGTCGGATTGACGTCGCGCTTCTCTTCGGCGCTCGATGCGGGTTCGAGCGTCTTCTTGTTGTCGTTCATGGAGAACTTGGCGCTGGTCGCGACGAGCTCGTGGGTCCGACGACGCGGTGGAGCCGCTGTCGGGGTGGACCCGGCGAGTCGGCGATTTTGGCCTTCGTAGTGGAGAGTGCATGGAAGTCGCACCTCCCCCGGTCTTGTTGCCATCGGCTCGCGTCCGGCTGTCCTGCCGCGGCAGCGAGGTGCTTGGTTGCCGCGCAGTGTCGCCGTTGGCGAAGCCGATGAGGCTCTGGATAGTGGCCCTCCATTCGTCGGTCTTGTCCGCCGTCGGAGGATAGTCTAGGAGCAGTTGAGCTCGCGCCAAGGCTTCTGCTGGAGTGGTGGGCGGCGGAGGTGAACGGTGCGAGGAGTGGGGCGTGCTCGGACTCCTAACCACGTTAGAAGGAGCAGTGCCCCGTCCAGGCGACCGTACTTCGCTCGAGCCAGCATGTTGACGTGCATGTTGGTCTTGAGCGCCACGAGAACCACCAGCTTGATCTTGGCCCAGCGGACGTATGGCGCTGCGAACGCCATGACGCTGCTGGTCCCGCGCCTCCTGAGAGGGGCGCGGTGCGCGCATGGACGCCGAGGTCTGTGCCGCCTTGTCCTTGGACTTGGCCGCACTGAGGGCTCCCTCGTCGACGCCCATTCTTCCGCCGGCGTCCACTCCACCACCCGTTTGCTCCGGAGGCGGTGAAAGCGACGCAGACGGAACAGCTGCCTCCGAATCCTTCTTCTTCGGTGGCATGTCGATGAAGACGATGAAGATTTAGCTCGCGTGCACGCCGGATCGGGTTCGCACAATCTCGACGCCCCCTACCTGGCGCGCCAAAGATGTCGGGGAAACTGATCCACTAACACCTATGGGGACCGGGCCCCTTTCGGTTCGGAGGGGGGCGGAGGCCGCGCAAAGAGCGGATCGAGGCAGTACACGCGAGCAGTTTTACCCAGCTTCGGGCCGCACGGATGCGTAAAACCCTACTGCTGCTTGTTTGTGTGTATTGAATTCTTGCTCAGGAGCGATGGACGCTGCCAGACCGAGCGTGAGAGTGTTCCTGATGTTTTGAATGAGCCGAACCCCCTTCTACGTTGCGCTTGGTCCTCCTTTTATACTTTCAAGGGGTCACCGACAGGTGGCAACGTAGACTAGAAGGGTAAAAATGGAAAAGGATGCGGTAGGTGCAGCTACCGCTACTGCGGACACAGTGCACCCTACCTAACTCTGACGGCAGGGGACAAGTTCATTGAATGCCCGTCTGAGTTGCCTAAACAGTGCAAAAAGTGACCGTTAGGAGCGCCACCATTTGCCACGATGGCCTTCTCTTCATCTCTGCTTGCCACCGCGTACCCCTGGCTGCACAGGCTCCCGCCATGCGCCCCTGAGGAAGCCTCATGGCGACACGCGGGTGGGTGCGCTGGAGCGTGGGTACAGAGTGGCAGAGGGCCCCCGGCGAGTACCTTGCCGGGGTCGTCGTCTTGTCGAGTCCAGAAGCTTGTCGCTCACCGGACCTTGCCGGGACGTGCGGTGCATCGCGGCAAGTTTCTCGAAGTGCCGTGGTTGGCCTTCCCGGCAAGCTCCTCTTGCCGGGGCCTTGTCTCTTCCCGGCAAGATCCTCTTGCCGGGGCCTTGTCTCTTCATCTTGAATGCTTTATTCTTGAATGGCTCCAAAGGAACCCACGGAGGACTCTGGAGGTCGTCCGGCAAGCCTTGCCGCGCGGCGCTGCAACTGCCCGTGCACAAGTTCGGGATACTAGGGTACCCCTACTCTAGTGCACCGACATTGTGTCTACTGTAATATAACTTTTTCATGGCTTAATACACTAATATAAATTGATAGTTTCATCAAAACAAGCAAACCATGCATCAAAAACAGAATCTGTCTAAAACAGAACAGTCTGTAACAATCTGAACATTCACCATACTTATGATACTTGAAAAATTCTACCAAAATGAGGAAAAATAAAAAATTTGTATAGGAAGGCAGTGCAAAAAGAATCAGAACCATTTGACGTTCCAGCAAAAAATTTAAAATCGCGCACTACAGCCAAAGTTTCTGTCCTGCACCGTACAAACCATCAAGCAAATGTAAACATCCTAAAGGCAAACCTTGGCACATTATTTTTATAATACAATGGAATTTTACAAGGGGATAATTATTTTTATTGAAAATTTTCTGTAATCAAGATCCACAAAGTTTTCGTGAGCATGAACAAAGTTCAAGGGTAGCTCCCACTTCAACAATGTTTGTGTTTCTCACTTTCGCTTTCCTTTTTGAAAAAGTTTTGGGTTCTCCTCTTTATTTTTGTTGTTTTTAAACAATATGAAAGCACTCAACAGAAATAAATGACTCTCTAAAACGTCCGGGTTGTCTCCCTGGCAGCGCTTTCTTTAAAGCCATTAAGCTAGGCATATAGTGCTCAAGTAATGGATCCACCCAGATCCCAAGGTATATCAAAGCCAATTTTAATTAACAATGATTTGTAATTTAGTGGTGAGCACAAGGTAACACATATCATGTAATGACAAAGTCTAACTCTCTTCCTATGCATCGGCATGTCATAAAATAACAATTCATGCACACAAAAGTAAAGGCCAATGCATAGTATAAACAGTTTCTTGCAATTTCATCATATTGGAAACATAGAGAGGTGGAGATATAGTTTCTGTCTCATAATAATTGCAAGTAGGAGCAGCAACCACATGCATATTATATTCATCAAAATCATCATGTGCAACGGTAAAAGGCAACCCATCAATATAATACTTAATAAGTGCAAACTTCTCCGATATAGTGTAGTCGGGAGAATTCAAAAAGATAATAGGACTATCATGCGTGGGTGCAATAGCAACAATTTCATGTTTAACATAAGGAACTATAGCAAGTTCAACTCCATAAGCATAATTCATATTGGCATCTTGGCCACAAGCATAATAAGCATCATCAAAAAGGGATATTTCAAGAGAATCAATGGGATCATAACAATCATCATAGCAATCATCCTCCGGTAAGCACGAAGGGAAATTAAACAATGTATGAGTTGAAGAGTTACTCTCATTAGGAGGTGGGCACAAGTAGCTAATCCACTCTTCCTCCTTTTGTTCTTCGCTCTCCTCCTCATATTGTTTCATCAATTTCTTCTTCCATAGACTCCTGCAAAATATTAGTCTCTTCTTGGACAGCGGAGACTTTCTCAATAAGCGCATTAATATAGGAATTATATTCATAATTATCATAGCAATATTTTAAGATAGCTAAATTTTCAGGCCTATAAACATCATCATCATCATAAGCTTCATGTTTTTCAAACAAAGATTCAATTTCATAAGAACACTTAAAAGCAACAAATTCTTCTATTTGTTCCACATCATAGTAATCATATATACCATTAGCATAAGAAGCCAAGGTTTCATTATCATTAAATTCACATGAAAAGGAAGGTGTGGAGCCTTCACCTTAGAGCAACAAGTATAATCATATCTCAAGCATAGTTGCCTAGCATACCAATTCAATATATGAATTTGATCCCATAATAGTTTCCCTTTTGTGTCAAGCGGTAATCCCTAAAGTATTCACGTTGATCCAGCGTTACTCCCATTACATAATTGAATGGGGTTTTCTCAGGATTATTAAAGTAGCACATAATATTTTTCACATAGCCAGCATCGAGGGTTTTAGGAGGTTCCCCATCTCCATGAGTAGCAAGTACACCTAATTTTTTTGGTATTTCGTGTTCCCTATCCATAACTAAAGATAAAGAACAACTAATAACAGCAAATAAAAATTACTTAGTGATAAAGCAAACAAGCACACACGAGAATACTCACCCCACGCTATTGCTCCCCGGCAACGGCGCGAGAAAAAGGTCTTGATAACCCACAAGTATAGGGGATTGCAACAGTTTTCGATAAGTAAGAGTGTCGAACCCAACGAGGAGCTAAAGGTAGAAAAAATATTCCCTCAAGTTCTATCGACTACCGATACAACTCTACGCACGCTTGACGTTCGCTTTACCTAGAACAAGTATGAATCTAGAAGTACTTTGTAGGTGTTCTTCGATAGGTTTGCAAGATAATAAAGATTACGTAAATAAAAAGTAGGGGCTGTTGTAAGTAAAGAAGCAATAAAGTAACTATAGCGAGTGTGGAAAAGTGGTGGTAGGAGTTGTGAAATTGCCCCTAAGCAATTGACTACTTTACTAGACCGATAGCAAGTATTATGTGAGAGAGGCCACTGCTAGCATGTCATCCCTGACTTGGAATTCTATGCACTTATGATTGGAACTATTAGCAAGCATCTGCAACTACTAATGTTCATTAAGGTAAAACCTGACCATAGCATTAAGGTATATTGGTCCCCCTTCAATCCTCTATGCATCAATTTCTATGCTAGGTAGAAGCTTCTGTCATTCTTGCCCTCCAATACATAGTCCTGTCAACATACAACCAACCCTAGGGTGTGATCAAAGGACAGCAACATAACCACAAGAAAATTGAATCAATCATAGCAATTCATCAACCGCCGATAGGACAACGAAAATCTACTCAGACATCATAGGATGGCAACACATCATTGGACAATAATATGAAGCATAAAGCACCATGTTCAAGTAGAGGGTACAGCGGGTTGCGGGAGAGTGGACCGCTGTAGATAGAGGGGGGAAGGTGATGGATATGTTGGTGAAGATGACAGAGGTGTTGGTGTAGATCGCGGTGATGATGATGGCCTCCGGTGGCATTCCGGTGCCACCGGAAGCTAGGGGGAGAGAGCCCCCCTCCTTCTTCTTCTTTCTTGACCTCCTCCCTAGATGGGAGAAGGGTTTCCCCTCGGGTCCATGGCCTCCATGGCACGGGAGGGGCGAAAGCCCCTTCGAGAGTGGATCTGTCTCTCTGTCTCTCTCTGTTTCTTCATTCTGTTCTGGTGCCCTTTCACCATTTCGGGTATATATGGAGATCCGTAACTCCGATTGGATCGAAACCTTCAACGTGATTTTTTTTCCGAAAATTGGCTTTCTTGTGGCCGAAGAAGGGCATCAACCGCCTTACGGGTGGCCCACGAGGGTCAGCGGCGCGCCCAGGGGGGGCAGGCGCGCCCCCCTGCCTCATGGCCACCTCGGACACCGTCTCGTGTGGATTTTTCTTCCGTAATTTTCCAAATATTCCAAAAATAAGCTCCGTCCGTTTTTATACCGTTTGGATTCCGTTTGATATGGATATTCTGCAAAACCAAAAACATGCAACAACAGGATCTGGCACTGGGCACTGGATCAATATGTTAGTCCCAAAAATAGTATAAAAAGTTGCCAAAAGTATATGAAAGTTGTAGAACATTGGCATGGAACAATAAAAAATTATAGATACGACGGTGACGTATCACTGCTCCACGATAGCATGCCAAGTTTCATGAATTTCTGGCGAGTTTTGGATTTACTAGAATTAAAAATCCGGGCATCTCAATGTTTTGCCAGCAATCAATAGTGCCCTGGTGTTTGAAATTCATTCCCATTTCTTGCATGGGACCTAAGCATGCACCCAAGGACAAAGATTTGATTTTTCAACCAATTTATATTCACTCGAGCATGTGCAGGTAATTCAAATTTCAATTATGCACATAAATGCATTGAAAACTCACTTAATTCATAAAAATGTCCAAACGAACCCCGAAAAATCACAAAAAATAACACAACACTCATGTTGTTCTATGTTGACATGAGAAATTTTTTGAAAGCAATGAGAGGCAATGGATATCATTTCATTCTGAAAGGTGGGGTGTTCCCTACCGAAACCATCATGCTTGTTGTGAGAAGCTCTGGTTTGTGAGAAGCATATACCCAAGCTAGCCCAAATGGGACAAAAAATTTACCATGGCATGTTGACGCCGCTCCATGATACCATGCCAAGTTTCATGAATTTCAGATGAGTTTTGGATTTACTAGACTTTAAAAACCATGCATCTCAATGTTTTGCTGGCAATCAACGGCGCCCTGGTGTTCGAAATTCATTCCCATTTCTTGCATGGGACCTAAGCATGCTCCCAAGGACAAAGAATTAATTTTTCAACCAATTTATATGCACTGGAGCAAGTGCATGTAGTTCAAATTTGAATAATGCACATAAATGCATTGAAAACTCACTTAATGCATAAAAATGTCCAAACAAACCCCGAAAAATCACAAAAAATAATACAACACTCCTCTTGTTCTATGTTGACACGAGAAATTTTTTGAAAGCAATAACAGGCAATGGATATCATTTTGTCCCCAAAGGTGGGGCCTTCCCTACGGAAACCATCATGCATGTTGTGAGAAGCTCTGGTTTGAGAGAAGCATATACCCAAACCAGCCCCAATCGGGACAAAATATTTACCACAGCATGTTGATGCCGCTGCATGATAGCATGCCAAGTTTCATGAATTTCTGGCGAGTTCTGGATTTACTAGAATTAAAAAACCGAGCATCTGAATGTTTTGCCGACAAAAATGGTGCCCTGGTGTTTGAAATTCATTCCCATTTCTTGCATGGGACCTAACCATACACCCAAGGACAAAGATTACATTTTTCAACCACTTTATATGCACCGGAGCATGTGCATGTAGTTCAAATTTGAATTATGCACATAAATGCATTGAAACTCAATTAATGCATAAAAATGTCCAAACGAACTCCGAAAAATCACAAAAAATATGAAAACACTCCTGTTGTTCTATGTTGACACAAGAAATTCTTTGAAAGCAATAAGAGGCAATGGATATCGTTTTGTCCCCAAAGGAGGGGCGTTCACCGAAACCATCATGCGTGTTGTGAGAAGCTCTGGTTTGTGAGAAGCATATACCTAAACCCGCCCCAAATGGGACAAAAAATTTACCATGGCATATTGATGTCGCTCCATAATAGCATGCCAAGATTCATGAATTTATGATGAGTTTTGGATTTACTAGAATTTGAAAACCAGGCATCTCAATGTTTTGCCGGCAATCAACAGTGCCCTGGTGTTTGAAATTCATTCCCATTTCTTGCATGGGATCTAAGCATGCACCCAAGGACAAAGATTTGATTTTTCAACCAATTTATGTGCATTAGAGAACGTGCATGTAGTTCAAATTTGAATTATGCACATAAATGCATTGAAAACTCACTTAATGTATAAAAATGTCCAAATGAACCCCGAAAAATCACAAAAAATAACACAACACTCCTGTTGTTTTATGTTGACACGAGAAAATTTTTGAAAGCAATCAGAGGCAATGGATATTGTTTCGTCTCCAAAGGTGGTGTGTTCCTGTAGGATCAAAAGTATTTCTAGAGGGGGGTGATTAGACTACTTGACCAAATAAAAACTTAACCTTTTCCCAATTTTAGTTCTTGGCAGATTTTAGCTATTATAGGACAAGTCAAGCAATCATCACACAATTCAAGCAAGCATGCAAAGAGTATATTGGCAGCGGAAAGTAAAGCATGCAACTTGCAAGAATGTAAAGGGAAGGGTTTGGAGAATTCAAACGCAATTGGAGACACGGATGTTTTTCACGTGGTTCGGATAGGTGGTGCTATCCTACATCCACGTTGATGGAGACTTCAACCCACAAAGGGTAACGGTTGCGAGAGTCCACGGAGGGCTCCACCCACAAAGGGTAACGGTTGCGCGAGTCCACACAGGGCTCCACCCACGAAGGGTCCACGAAGAAGCAACCACCCACAAAGGGTCCACGAAGAAGCAACCTTGTCTATCCCACCATGGCCATCGCCCACACAGGACTTGCCTCACTAGCGGTAGATCTTCACGAAGTAGGCGATCTCCTTGCCCTTACAAACTCCTTGGTTCAACTCCACAATCTTGTCGGAGGCTCCCAAGTGACACCTAGCCAATCTAGGAGACACCACTCTCCAAGAAGTAACAAATGGTGTGTAGGTAATGAACTCCTTGCTCTTGTGCTTCAAATGATAGTCTCCCCAACACTCAACTCTCTCTCATAGGATTTGGATTTGTGGAAAGAAGATTTGAGTGGAAAGCAACTTGGGAAGGCTAGAGATCAAGATTCATATGGTAGGAATGGAATATCTTGGTCTCAACACATGAGTAGGTGGTTCTCTCTCAGAACATATGAGTTGGAATTGTGTATGTGTTCTGATGGCTCTCTCCACGAATGAAGAGGAGGTGGAGGGGTATATATAGCCTCCACACAAAATCCAACCGTTACACACAGTTTTCCAATCTCGGTGGGACCGAATCAACAAACTCGGTCGGACCGAAAATGTAAACCTAGTGACCGTTAGAGATTTTCGGTGGGACTGACATGCAACTCGGTAGGACCGATATGGTTAGGGTTTGGGCATAACGTAATCTCGGTGAGACCGATTACACAAACTCGGTGAGACCGAATTTGGTAATTAGCTAACCAGAGAGTTGGTCAGGCAAACTCGGTGGGACCGATTTGCTCTTTCGGTGAGACCGAAAAGTTACAAAAGGAAACACTGAATTTACATTGCAATCTCGGTGGGACCGATTCGCTCTTTCGGTGAGACCGAAAAGTTACGAAAGGGAAACAGAGAGTTTGCAATCCCATCTCGGTGAGACCGAGATCCCTATCGGTAGAACCGAATTGCTAGGGTTTGGCAGTGGCTTATGACAAGTGAAACTCGGTGGCGCCGGATAGGAAGAATCGGTAGGACCGAGTTTGGCTTAGGGTTTAGGTCATATGTGGATATGGGAAAGTAGTTGAGGGTTTTGGAGCATATCACTAAGCACATGAAGCAAGAGGCTCATTAAGCAACACCTCATCCCTCCTTGATAGTATTGGCTTTTCCTAAAGACTCAATGTGATCTTGGATCACTAAAATATAAAATGAAGAGTCTTGAGCTTTTGAGCTTGAGCCAATCCTTTGTCCTTAGCATTTTGAGGGTTCCACTTTCACATCCATGCCATGCCAATCATTGAGCTTTCCTGAAATAATCATCTTGGAATAGCATTAGCTCAATGAGCTATATGTTGTTATGAATTACCAAAACCACCTAGGGATAGTTGCACTTTCAATCTCCCCCTTTTTGGTAATTGATGACAACATATAGATCAAAGCTTCGACAAATGATAATAAGCATGAAATATATCGTCGCTTTGAGAAGTATGTGATAAGTAAGAGCTCCCCCTAAATTTGTGCATATTTAAAATTTGCTTTGGACTGCAAATGCACAAGGAGTTAGAGTCATGGGTTACTCTTCCATGTCACATACATCTTGGTGGAGCGCTTAAAATGATAAGAATGAAATACATGCACTCATCACCAAGAATAGTGAATGATCACATAAGATAGATAAGATAATAGCATTAAGCAACATTAAGTGTAGCTTATGATCAAACACATGATCATCAATGTCTCACAGATAATGACATAGTATCTCAAGCACTCAAAAGCAAACAAAGTTCGAAAAACCACCAAATAAAGCAAGAGAGAAAAAAGCAACACTCTCTCTCTCGAAGCCTATGATCTATACATTTTTCTCCCCCTTTGGCAACAAGTTACCAAAAAGTTCCTAGAAAATGCATAGTGCTAGATCGACGCTCAGGCTTGATCTTCAGGTGGTGGTGGAGTCCGGATCACCCCAAGGACGAAGGCTTCCGTAGACGCTGAAGTAGACGCTGGAGTTGGAGCTGAAGTAGATGCTGGAGCTGGTGGAACTGAGGCTGTAGCTGGTGCTGAAGTGGTGGCTCTGGTGTCAGCAACTGGCACGGCAGACGACCTCGGACCTCGTGGCACTCTGGCAAAGGCATCAGTGGTAGTCCTGCCTCTCCTCTCCTGCATGTCATCCTGGAGCTGCTCCACTGCAGTCTGAATCTCTGTCACCTTGACATCCAAGTCATAGAACTTTTGTTCCATGATCCTCTCTAAGCTTGCCTGGTTCTGAGTTAGGGTGGCTAGTCCTTTCTCAATCCGCAGGGTGGACGCAATCAGGTAACCAAGCTGCTCTTGTTTGGTTTTTAGGAAATACTCAAATGCCTCCTCTTGAGTTGGCATCTTGGCAGCTTTCTCCTTCCTTGCCTTCTCCTTCTTGGCTTGTGCTTGGGCAGATGATGGCTCATTCTCAGTCATGACAACTTGATTGTCCTCAAAATCTGGACGGATGGGCAGGTGTTCCTTGTCCAATAAGTATATGCCCGTGCCCATCTTGGAGTTAATGAGCTCCTGAATTTGTGGGGCATACCCACAGCTCCTCTTCTGGTCTACTGCAGTCCTCTTGATAGTCTCTACTATGAGGCTCAGGACTTTGAATTTCTGAGGCACATCAAATACATGAAGCAAATTGATTGCATGGCCTCTGATCATCTTGTGATCTCCAGACTTGGGCAAGAGAGTGTGCCTCAATATCCAATTGATGGTTGGCAGCCCTGACAGAAGATAATGCACAGACCCAAACTTGAAAGTATCAAGAGCTTCATTGGGAATTTCCTTGTACATGTTGGACATTGAGTTGTGGTCCATCTTCTTCTTGGCATAAATGTCCAAGTCATCTGCTTGCTCCTCTGGGGCATTGATCAACTTTGCCCATTCCTCAACAGTTGATTGGTACCTCGTACCTTCAGACATCCATGTGATCCTCCCATCTGGGTAGAAGTGTGCTGTGGAGTAGAACTGCATGATTAGCTCCTCGTTCCACTTTGTGAGCTTCTGTCCAACAAAGTCTGCAACTCCACACGCACTAAAGCTGTCATACACTCCAGGGTAGTGTTCCTCATTTTCCTTCATGTAGGTCCAGTCGACCCATCTCATGTCACAAACAATTGGCTTCTTATCAAGCAGCACTGTCTCATAGAAATCTTGCTGTTCCTTGGTGTGAAATCTGTAATCCACAGCAGTACTTCTCCTTGAAGCATACGGATCTGCTTCTCTCCACTTCCTGAGCCCTGAGTCTCTCCTGAGCTTCATATCCTCAGCCACAGGATGAGCATCATTGTGGTCTGGGATCTTGGGCTTGAGTTTTCTGAGAACTTGCTCTTCATCCTCTTCTTCAGCAGCTTCAGGCACTGGGGCCTTGTTCTTCTCAGTAGCAGGTATGCTCCTTGTATTTCTCTTTGGTGCTGTCTTGACCTTTGATGCAGCCTTGGGCTTAGATGCAGTAGCCCCTGATTTGATAGCATCACCCATTAGCTTGGGTGCCTTAGGTGCTGGTGCAGCAACCTCTTCTTCCTCTTCCTCTTCCATGATGGAAGCCTTTCCAAGCACTCTGGCTACGGTCTTCTTGACCCTTTCCTTCCTCTTCTTGCCTTCAGCAGCAACTGGCTCTTTGGGTGCAGGCTTTTCAGTTGAAGCTCTAGCCTTTGACATGCCTTCCTGCTGGCCTTTTGATCTTCAGTCCTGGCTTTGTGCCTTGAGCTGGCTCAACTCTCTTTGATGTGGCCTCTTCCTCTGCCACATAATCTTCATCTTCAGAATCTGAAGTTCTCTTCTTCCTCTGTCTAGTGGCAGCTTTTGGCAGATTGCTTGGGGTACTTCTGCTGCCATCATCTGAAGAGCTGGAGGGACTAGTGCCCTCACTCATCACCACTTGCTGTTCTGACACATTCTGGCTGTCACTCTGATCTGACATGTTGAACAAGCTGACTGCTGACCCTGTGAATAGTTTATAGATGAGGTAGAATAGATGAGCATCACAAAATGCAGAGATTTTTGCAAAAGAATGATCCAAAAACTTAGTTTTAGTTTCCCACTGAAATCATCTCGGATCTACCGATTTTTAAACTCGGTGATACCGAAGCAGTTTTGGAACCTAAACTAGTGAACTCGGTCAGACCGAGTCACAGTTCGGTGGCACCGAGACTGCTAGGGTTTCACAGAGTTCCAAAATCGGTCACACCGATAAGTAATTCTCGGTCAGACCGAGTCTCACTTGTGCAATGGCATAAGCCAAATCGGTGGGACCGAGTTTTTCAACTCGGTGGGTCCGAGATGGTTTCGGCGGAAACCTAACCCTAAAATTTTCGAATCAAACCTAATCTACGAGCGCATTGACTGGATAGGAGTGTTTCAATCGTGGCAAGAATCATGATGATCACAATGTGCTAAGAATCGGATTGGAGAATAGCACAAAGATCGAGTCCATACCCTAGTTCGGCGGAGACTCGCTACGGCGGCAACGGCGGGGTAGAATTCCCGTTGACGGCGACGGAGACCAGCGACTGGAGGCGGCTGGCGGCGAGGAGACGATCCGGAGACCACGTTGGCAGAGCAGGCTATCGCGCGGGCGAAGGGGTTCGGAGAAATTTCCAAATTTTGCCCGTGACTATATATAGCCCGACCCTGTCGGTGTGACCGAGTGGAACAACTCGGTGGGGCACCGAGATTCATAACTGCAAGCAGTTACTGAAACTCGGTGTGACCGAAAGGTTCAAATCGGTTGCACCGAGATCGAAAACCTAGATCAACTTAATGATCTCGGTAGGACCGAAAGTGGGGTATCGGTCAGACCGAGAATCATAAAGAGGTTTTGGAAGTTTAAGTCTATGACGAATCGGGGACTCCGAGCGCTCCTCACACAGAGTGGTTCGAATCTGACTTGATCAAATTTTGTGATGCAGCATGAATAGAGTTTGAGACGAGAAAAGCATAGATAGCTAGAGGAGGTTCTTAGGCATTCTTGTCCATCCACTTGGCAAAAGGAAATAAAACCAAACAATCAAAACAACAAGTGGATGTCCTCGAATGAGTAAAATATGCAACCAGCATGCTCACACAATAAGATGGCAAATGAAATATGTGACAAGGCATGCACAACCAATTCTAGCATCTATCAAGCAATTTGCGATGACTAGGTCATCTATATATGAGTATATTGACTTAGGAGTCAAGTGAGAACACTTGATCATAGGTCATACTCATCGTTTAAGCTCAAGTGGGGTTACCACTTTTACATAAAGCATTGTTGTGTTCACATCTTTAGAGTTGCTTTAGCTCAAGTCTTAGAGTAAAGCTCCCCCTAGATGTGATATCCCCCCTTAGAGGGATGAACTAACCTCGGGTTTTGTCGATGATGACTTCATGTAGATGTTGAAGATGTGGATGCTCAATGTTGATGTAGATCACTTGGAGCTATCCATTTGAGTGAATTGCACTTTCAATACCTACATGGGTTAGTCCCACAAGGAACAAACAAGGATATCCATAGACATAGAGTGATGCACACACAAGATGATGTCCATGAAAACTTTTAGGTTACCTTGTCCCTTGTCTTACCAACAAGAGGGTTTGTGACTCCTTGAACTAGTGCAAGATGTGGAAGTTGATTGCACTTGTTCTTGCCAAAATGATAAGAGTGAAGTATGTTGGCGGAGTCACCCTCAAGAACTCTCTAGTTCTTCTTCTTTTGGATCCACACCATCTTGATGGGAATCCTTGGAGTTGTAGTCGTACTTGATGAAGTGGAACTTGAAGTAGTCTTGGGAATCCACTTGACTAAGGTCTTAGGAGCTTCTTCAAATGCATCAATTTCCTCTTGAAGCTTGTCCTTGCCTTTTTGCTTGTAGTCTTGTGGTGGAAGATCATCTTGAGCTTGTGTCCCCTTGAAAGAAGTATCATACTTCTCTTGTTGAGGAACAAACTTTGTCTTGGGGTATTGATCTTCTTCCCACTCAACTCCATTGGCATTGAACTTTCGTTCAAAACCAACACCTTGATTCTTCCGGTGCATTCCTTGCTTGCGCACAATTTCCTCGAATTGCTTACTCCCGGCAAGGCTTTTGTACACTCCTTTCTCTATAATTCCCTTCAATAAGCTATTTTCTTGCTCAAGTGTAACTTGGCTAAGAGAATCATTAGTGGAATCAAGAGAACTACTAGAAGCAACAATATTGGATTTAGCATGATCATTGTTACTGCTAGAGGAAGAATCTTTCTTGTTCTTGTTACTAGACTTGACTTGAGGCATGTAAGTGGATAAGAGTAAACGCTTGGCAATGTAAGAAGAACTTTTCTTGCGGAGATCATCATTGATTGCTTTTAAGAACTCATGCTCTTGCTCAAGATTGAGCTTTTCAAAGCGTAATTTCTCATGAGCTCTTAAAAGTTCTCGATGATCTTCGAAGATAGTTTCATGAGCTAACTTAAGAGTGTTTAGTTCTTTAGTTAGAGCCTCAATCTTCTCCTTATCATTGTCATTCGTTTTATCTTGATTAGCATGATTAATTGACGTTTCATCATAGTATTCATCACTAGAGTTGTCAACAAGCAAATCATCACCTAACAAGTCATCTTCATCACTATTGAAATCAACATACTCGGGGTGTGTTACCTTAGGACCTTTGGCCATGAAGCATCTTCCAATTCCTTCATTTGGTGAGTCAAATATGTCGTAGGAGTTGGTTGACACAAGTGCTAGACCGGCAACACCTTCATCTTGAGTATCTTCGGAGTCGGAGTGATAACTTCTCTCGGAGTGGCTGTCGGAGTCGGAGCCGGATACCCATTCACCAACATGAGCTTGATGTCTTCGTCTTGTGTAGCTCCTTGATGATTTTTCCTTCCTTTCCGAATCCTTGCTTCTCCGTGAGTATCTTCGTTCATAACGATCATCTCTACTCCTTCTCTCTCTTGGTGGTGATTCTTTGCTTCTTCTTTTTGGAGAATCTTCTCTTCTCTTGTAGGGAGCCGTACACTCATTGGAATAGTGTCCGGGTCTTCCACAACTGTAGCAGTTTCGCTCTCGACTAGAAGATCTTTTGTCATTGTAGGACCTTGACTTGAAGCTTCTATCTTTGCTTCTACTCTTGTAGAACTTGTTGAAGTTCTTCACCATTAAGCTCAATTCTTCATTGAAGTCTTGTTTCTCACTTGATGATGTAGGGGCTTCACATGAGGCTTTGTAGGCACCACTTGATTTGTTGTGAAGTTCCTCTTTATCCTTAAGTGACATCTCATGAGCAACAATTCTTCCAATCACCTCCGTTGGCTTGAGATCTTTGTAATTGGGCATCATTTGGATCAATGTGCACACGGTATCATATTTTCCATCCAAGGCTCTTAGAATCTTCTTGATGATGAATCTATCGGTCATCTCTTCACTTCCTAAGCCGGCAATCTCATTTGTGATGAGAGCAAGCCTAGAGTACATTTCAGCGACACCTTCACCATCCTTCATTTTGAACTTGTCAAGTTGACTTTGAAGCACATCCAACTTGGATTCCTTGACGGAGTCGGTACCTTCGTGCATATCAATCAAAGTGTCCCAAATTTCCTTTGCATTCTCAAGACGGCTGATTTTGTTGAATTCTTCGGGGCACAATCCGTTGAAGAGAATATCACAAGCTTGAGCATTGTATTGCAACATCTTCAACTCATCCGCGGTAGCTTCACGGTTTGGTTCTTTCCCATCAAAGAAGTCACCTTGCAAACCAACACACACAATAGCCCAAACGGCGGGGTTATGTCCAAGAATATGCATTTTCATTTTATGCTTCCAACTAGCAAAATTAGTACCATCAAAGTAAGGACCTCTACGGTGATAATTTCCCTCGCTAGACGCCATACTCTCCTAGGTTGTGAAACCAAGGCTATGACCACCAAAAGCTATGGAGATCAAAGCAAATGGAGACCAAAGCTCTGATACCACTTGTAGGATCGAAAGTATGTCTAGAGGGGGGGTGATTAGACTACTTGACCAAATAAAAACTTAACCTTTTCCCAATTTTAGTTCTTGGCAGATTTTAGCTATTGTAGGACAAGTCAAGCAATCATCACACAATTCAAGCAAGCATGCAAAGAGTATATTGGCAGCGGAAAGTAAAGCATGCAACTTGCAAGAATGTAAAGGGAAGGGTTTGGAGAATTCAAACGCAATTGGAGACACGGATGTTTTTCCCGTGGTTCGGATAGGTGGTGCTATCCTACATCCACGTTGATGGAGACTTCAACCCACAAAGGGTAACGGTTGCGAGAGTCCACGGAGGGCTCCACCCACAAAGGGTAACGGTTGCGCGAGTCCACACAGGGCTCCACCCACGAAGGGTCCACGAAGAAGCAACCACCCACAAAGGGTCCACGAAGAAGCAACCTTGTCTATCCCACCATGGCCATCGCCCACACAGGACTTGCCTCACTAGCGGTAGATCTTCACGAAGTAGGCGATCTCCTTGCCCTTACAAACTCCTTGGTTCAACTCCACAATCTTGTCGGAGGCTCCCAAGTGACACCTAGCCAATCTAGGAGACACCACTCTCCAAGAAGTAACAAATGGTGTGTAGGTAATGAACTCCTTGCTCTTGTGCTTCAAATGATAGTCTCCCCAACACTCAACTCTCTCTCATAGGATTTGGATTTTGTGGAAAGAAGATTTGAGTGGAAAGCAACTTGGGAAGGCTAGAGATCAAGATTCATATGGTAGGAATGGAATATCTTGGTCTCAACACATGAGTAGGTGGTTCTCTCTCAGAACATATGAGTTGGAATTGTGTATGTGTTCTGATGGCTCTCTCCACGAATGAAGAGGAGGTGGAGGGGTATATATAGCCTCCACACAAAATCCAACCGTTACACACAGTTTTCCAATCTCGGTGGGACCGAATCAACAAACTCGGTCGGACCGAAAATGTAAACCTAGTGACCGTTAGAGATTTTCGGTGGGACTGACATGCAACTCGGTAGGACCGATATGGTTAGGGTTTGGGCATAACGTAATCTCGGTGAGACCGATTACACAAACTCGGTGAGACCGAATTTGGTAATTAGCTAACCAGAGAGTTGGTCAGGCAAACTCGGTGGGACCGATTTGCTCTTTCGGTGAGACCGAAAAGTTACAAAAAGGAAACACTGAATTTACATTGCAATCTCGGTGGGACCGATTCGCTCTTTCGGTGAGACCGAAAAGTTACGAAAGGGAAACAGAGAGTTTGCAATCCCATCTCGGTGAGACCGAGATCCCTATCGGTAGAACCGAATTGCTAGGGTTTGGCAGTGGCTTATGACAAGTGAAACTCGGTGGCGCCGGATAGGAAGAATCGGTAGGACCGAGTTTGGCTTAGGGTTTAGGTCATAAGTGGATATGGGAAAGTAGTTGAGGGTTTTGGAGCATATCACTAGGCACATGAAGCAAGAGGCTCATTAAGCAACACCTCATCCCTCCTTGATAGTATTGGCTTTTCCTAAAGACTCAATGTGATCTTGGATCACTAAAATATAAAATGAAGAGTCTTGAGCGTTTGAGCTTGAGACAATCCTTTGTCCTTAGCATTTTGAGGGTTCCACTTTCACAATCCATGACATGCCAATCATTGAGCTTTCCTGAAATAATCATCTTGGAATAGCATTAGCTCAATGAGCTATATGTTGTTATGAATTACCAAAACCACATAGGGATAGTTGCACATTCAGTTCCCTAACGAAACATCATGCTTGTTGTGAGAAGCTCTGGTTTGTGAGAAGCATATACCCAAACCAGCCCCAAATGGGACAAAAAATTGACCACGGCAGGTTGATGCCGCTCCATGATAGCATGCCAAGTTTCATGAATTTCAGACGAGTTTTGGATTTACTAGCATTTAAAAACCACGCATCTCAATGTTTTGCCGGCAATCAACGGTGTCCTCGTGTTTGAAATGCATTCCCATTTCTTGCATGGGACCTAAGCATGCACCCAAGGACAAAGATTTGATTTTTCAACCAATTTATATGCACTGGAGCACGTGCAGGTAATTCAAATTTCAATTATGCACATAAATGCATTGAAAACTCACTTAATTCATAAAAATGTCCAAACGAACCCTGAAAAATCACAAAAAATAACACAACACTCATGTTGTTCTATGTTGACATGAGAAATTTTTGAAAGCAATGAGAGGCAATGGATATCGTTTCGTTCTGAAAGGTGGGGTGTTCCCTACCGAAACCATCATGCTTGTTGTGAGAAGCTCTGGTTTGTGAGAAGTATATACCCAAACCAGCCCAAATGGGACAAAAAATTTACCATGCCATTTTGACGCTGCTCCATGATACCATGCCAAGTTTCATGAATTTCAGATGAGTTTTGGATTTACTAGACTTCAAAAATCATGCATCTCAATGTTTTGCCGGCAATCAACGGTGCCCTGGTGTTTGAAATTCATTCCCATTTCTTGCATGGGACCTAAGCATGCTCCCAAGGACAAAGAATTAATTTTTAAACCAATTTATATGCACTGGAGCATGTGCATGTAGTTCAAATTTGAATTATGCACATAAATGCATTGAAAACTTAATTAATACATAAAAATGTCCAAAAGAACTCCAAAAAATCACAAAAAATATGACAACACTCCTGTTGTTCTATGTTGACACGAGAAATTCTTTGAAAGCAATAAGAGGCAATGGATATCATTTTGTCCCCAAAGGACGGGCGTTCACCGAAACCATCATGCGTGTTGTGAGAAGCTCTGGTTTGTGAGAAGCATATACCTAAACCCACCCCAAATGGGACAAAAAAGTTACCACGGCATATTCATGCGGCTCCATAATAGCATGCCAAGATTCATGAATTCCTGATGAGTTTTGGATTTACTAGAATTTGAAAACCGGGCATCTCAATGTTTTGCCGGCAATCAACGGTGCCCTGGTGTTTGAAATTCATTCCCATTTCTTGCATGAGACCTAAGCATGCACCCAAGGACAAAGATTTGATTTTTCAACCAATTTATGTGCACTAGAGCAAGTGCATGTAGTTCAAATTTGAATTATGCACATAAATGCATTGAAAACTCACTTAATGTATAAAAATGTCCAAACGAACTCCCAAAAATCACATAAAATAACACAACACTCTTGTTGTTTTATGTTGACACGAGAAATTTTTTGAAAGCAATCAGAGGCAATGGATATCGTTTCGTTCCCAAGGGTGGTATGTTCCCTAACGAAACCATCATGCTTGTTGTGAGAAGCTCTAGTTTGTGAAAAGCATATACCCAAACCAGCCCCAAATGGGACAAAAAATTGACCACGGCAGGTTGATGCCGCTCCATGATAGCATGCCAAGTTTCATGAATTTCAAACGAGTTTTGGATTTACTAGCATTTAAAAACCACGCATCTCAATGTTTTGCCGGCAATCAACGGTGCCCTGGTGTTTGAAATGCATTCCCATTTCTTGCATGGGACCTAAGCATGCACCCAAGGACAAAGATTTGATTTTTCAACCAATTTATATGCACCGGAGCATGTGCAGGTAATTCAAATTTCAATTATGCACATAAATGCATTGAAAACTCACTTAATTCATAAAAATGTCCAAACGAACCCCGAAAAATCACAAAAAATAACACAACACTCATGTTGTTCTATGTTGACATGAGAAATTATTTGAAAGCAATGAGAGGCAATGGATATCGTTTCGTTCTGAAAGGTGGGGTGTTCCCTACCGAAACCATCATCCTTGTTGTGAGAAGCTCTGGTTTGTGAGAAGGATATACCCAAACCAGCCCAAATGGGACAAAAAATTTACCATGGCATGTTGACACCGCTCCACGATACCATGCCAAGTTTCATGAATTTCAGATGAGTTTTGGATTTACTAGACTTAAAAACCATGCATCTCAATGTTTTGCCAGCAATCAACGGTGCCCTGGTGATTGAAATTCATTCCCATTTCTTGCATGGGACCTAAGCATGCTCCCAAGGACAAAGAATTAATTTTTCAACCAATTTATATGCACTGTAGCATGTGCATGTAGTTCAAATTTGAATTATGCACATAAATGCATTGAAAACTCACTTAATGCATAAAAATGTCCAAACGAACCCGAAAAATCACAAAAAATAAGACAACACTCCTCTTGTTCTATGTTGACACGAGAAGTTCTTTGAAAGCAATAACAGGCAATGGATATCATTTTGTCCCCAAAGGTGGGGCATTCCCTACGGAAACCATCATGCGTGTTGTGAGAAGCTCTGGTTTGAGAGAAGCATATACCCGAACCAGCCCCAAATGGGACAAAATATTTACCACGGCATGTTGATGCCGCTGCATGATAGCATGCCAAGTTTCATGAATTTCTGGCGATTTCAGGATTTACTAGAATTAAAAAACCGGGCATCTGAATGTTTTGCCAACAATAAACGGTGCCCTGGTGTTTGAAATTCATTCCCATTTCTTGCATGGTACCTAAGCATACACCCAAGGACACAGATTACATTTTTCAACCAATTTATATGCACCGGAGCATGTGCATGTAGTTCAAATTTGAATTATGCACATAAATGCATTGAAAACTCAATTAATGCATAAAAATGTCCAAACGAACTCCGAAAAATCACAAAAAATATGACAACACTCCTGTTGTTCTATGTTGACACTAGAAATTCTTTGAAAGCAATAAGAGGCAATGGATATCGTTTTGCCCCAAAGGAGGGGCGTTCACCGAAACCATCATGTGTGTTGTGAGATGCTCTGGTTTGTGAGAAGCATATACCTAAACCCGCCCCAAATGGGACAAAAAAATTACCACGGTATATTGATGCCGCTCCATAATAGCATGCCAAGATTCATGAATTTCTGATGAGTTTTGGATTTACTAGAATTTGAAAACCGGGCATCTCAATGTTTTTGCCGGCAATCAACCATGCCCTGGTGTTTGAAATTCATTCCCATTTCATGCATGGGACCTAAGCATGCACCCAAGGACAAAGATTTGATTTTTGAACCAATTTGTGTGCACTAGAGCAAGTGCATGTAGTTCAAATTTGAATTATGCACATAAATGCATTGAAATCTCACTTAATGTATAAAAATGTCCAAACGAACCCGAAAAATCACAAAAAATAACACAACACTCCTGTTGTTTTATGTTGACACGAGAAATTTTTTGAAAGCAATCAGAGGCAATGGATATCGTTTCGTCCCCAAATGTGGTGTGTTCCCTAACGAAACCATCATGCTTGTTGTGAGAAGCTCTGGTTTATGAGAAGCATATACCCAAACCAGCCCCAAATGGGACAAAAAATTGACCACGGCAGGTTGATGCCGCTCCATGATAGCATGCCAAGTTTCATGAATTTCAGACGAGTTTTGGATTTACTAGCATTTAAAAACCAGGCATCTCAATGTTTTGCCGGCAATCAGCTGTGCCCTGGTGTTTGAAATGCATTCCCATTTCTTGCATGGGACCTAAGCATGCACCCAAGGACAAAGATTTGATTTTTCAACCAATTTATATGCAGTGGAGCATGTGCAGGTAATTCAAATTTCAATTATGCACATAAATGCATTGAAAACTCACTTAATGCATAAAAATGTCCAAACGAACCCCGAAAAATCACAGAAAATAACACAACACTCATGTTGTTCTATGTTGACATGAGAAATTTTTTGAAAGCAATGAGAGGCATGTGATATCGTTTCGTTCTGAAAGGTGGGGTGTTCCCTACCGAAACCATCATGCTTGTTGCGAGAAGCTCTGGTTTGTGAGAAGCATATACCCAAACCAGCCCCAAATGGGACAAAAAATTTACCATGGCATGTTGACGCTGCTCCATGATACCATGCCAAGTTTCATGAATTTCAGATGAGTTTTGGATTTACTAGACTTTAAAAACCATGCATCTCAATGTTTTGCCGGCAATCAACGGTGCCCTGGTGTTTGAAATTCATTCCCATTTCTTGCATGGGACCTAAGCATGCTCCCAAGGACAAAGAATTAATTTTTCAACCAATTTATATGCACCGGAGCATGTGCATGTAGTTCAAATTTGAATTATGCACATAAATGCATTGAAAACTCAATTAATGCATAAAAATGTCCAAACGAACTCCGAAAAATCACAAAAAATATGACAACACTCCTGTTGTTCTATGTTGACACTAGAAATTCTTTGAAAGCAATAAGAGGCAATGGATATCGTTTTGCCCCAAAGGAGGGGCGTTCACCGAAACCATCATGTGTGTTGTGAGATGCTCTGGTTTGTGAGAAGCATATACCTAAACCCGCCCCAAATGGGACAAAAAAATTACCACGGTATATTGATGCCGCTCCATAATAGCATGCCAAGATTCATGAATTTCTGATGAGTTTTGGATTTACTAGAATTTGAAAACCGGGCATCTCAATGTTTTTGCCGGCAATCAACCATGCCCTGGTGTTTGAAATTCATTCCCATTTCATGCATGGGACCTAAGCATGCACCCAAGGACAAAGATTTGATTTTTGAACCAATTTGTGTGCACTAGAGCAAGTGCATGTAGTTCAAATTTGAATTATGCACATAAATGCATTGAAATCTCACTTAATGTATAAAAATGTCCAAACGAACCCGAAAAATCACAAAAAATAACACAACACTCCTGTTGTTTTATGTTGACACGAGAAATTTTTTGAAAGCAATCAGAGGCAATGGATATCGTTTCGTCCCCAAATGTGGTGTGTTCCCTAACGAAACCATCATGCTTGTTGTGAGAAGCTCTGGTTTATGAGAAGCATATACCCAAACCAGCCCCAAATGGGACAAAAAATTGACCACGGCAGGTTGATGCCGCTCCATGATAGCATGCCAAGTTTCATGAATTTCAGACGAGTTTTGGATTTACTAGCATTTAAAAACCAGGCATCTCAATGTTTTGCCGGCAATCAGCTGTGCCCTGGTGTTTGAAATGCATTCCCATTTCTTGCATGGGACCTAAGCATGCACCCAAGGACAAAGATTTGATTTTTCAACCAATTTATATGCAGTGGAGCATGTGCAGGTAATTCAAATTTCAATTATGCACATAAATGCATTGAAAACTCACTTAATGCATAAAAATGTCCAAACGAACCCCGAAAAATCACAGAAAATAACACAACACTCATGTTGTTCTATGTTGACATGAGAAATTTTTTGAAAGCAATGAGAGGCATGTGATATCGTTTCGTTCTGAAAGGTGGGGTGTTCCCTACCGAAACCATCATGCTTGTTGCGAGAAGCTCTGGTTTGTGAGAAGCATATACCCAAACCAGCCCCAAATGGGACAAAAAATTTACCATGGCATGTTGACGCTGCTCCATGATACCATGCCAAGTTTCATGAATTTCAGATGAGTTTTGGATTTACTAGACTTTAAAAACCATGCATCTCAATGTTTTGCCGGCAATCAACGGTGCCCTGGTGTTTGAAATTCATTCCCATTTCTTGCATGGGACCTAAGCATGCTCCCAAGGACAAAGAATTAATTTTTCAACCAATTTATATGCACCGGAGCATGTGCATGTAGTTCAAATTTGAATTATGCACATAAATGCATTGAAAACTCAATTAATGCATAAAAATGTCCAAACGAACTCCGAAAAATCACAAAAAATATGACAACACTCCTGTTGTTCTATGTTGACACTAGAAATTCTTTGAAAGCAATAAGAGGCAATGGATATCGTTTTGCCCCAAAGGAGGGGCGTTCACCGAAACCATCATGTGTGTTGTGAGATGCTCTGGTTTGTGAGAAGCATATACCTAAACCCGCCCCAAATGGGACAAAAAATTACCACGGTATATTGATGCCGCTCCATAATAGCATGCCAAGATTCATGAATTTCTGATGAGTTTTGGATTTACTAGAATTTGAAAACCGGGCATCTCAATGTTTTTGCCGGCAATCAACCATGCCCTGGTGTTTGAAATTCATTCCCATTTCATGCATGGGACCTAAGCATGCACCCAAGGACAAAGATTTGATTTTTGAACCAATTTGTGTGCACTAGAGCAAGTGCATGTAGTTCAAATTTGAATTATGCACATAAATGCATTGAAATCTCACTTAATGTATAAAAATGTCCAAACGAACCCGAAAAATCACAAAAAATAACACAACACTCCTGTTGTTTTATGTTGACACGAGAAATTTTTTGAAAGCAATCAGAGGCAATGGATATCGTTTCGTCCCCAAATGTGGTGTGTTCCCTAACGAAACCATCATGCTTGTTGTGAGAAGCTCTGGTTTATGAGAAGCATATACCCAAACCAGCCCCAAATGGGACAAAAAATTGACCACGGCAGGTTGATGCCGCTCCATGATAGCATGCCAAGTTTCATGAATTTCAGACGAGTTTTGGATTTACTAGCATTTAAAAACCAGGCATCTCAATGTTTTGCCGGCAATCAGCTGTGCCCTGGTGTTTGAAATGCATTCCCATTTCTTGCATGGGACCTAAGCATGCACCCAAGGACAAAGATTTGATTTTTCAACCAATTTATATGCAGTGGAGCATGTGCAGGTAATTCAAATTTCAATTATGCACATAAATGCATTGAAAACTCACTTAATGCATAAAAATGTCCAAACGAACCCCGAAAAATCACAGAAAATAACACAACACTCATGTTGTTCTATGTTGACATGAGAAATTTTTTGAAAGCAATGAGAGGCATGTGATATCGTTTCGTTCTGAAAGGTGGGGTGTTCCCTACCGAAACCATCATGCTTGTTGCGAGAAGCTCTGGTTTGTGAGAAGCATATACCCAAACCAGCCCCAAATGGGACAAAAAATTTACCATGGCATGTTGACGCTGCTCCATGATACCATGCCAAGTTTCATGAATTTCAGATGAGTTTTGGATTTACTAGACTTTAAAAACCATGCATCTCAATGTTTTGCCGGCAATCAACGGTGCCCTGGTGTTTGAAATTCATTCCCATTTCTTGCATGGGACCTAAGCATGCTCCCAAGGACAAAGAATTAATTTTTCAACCAATTTATATGCACTGGAGCATGTGCATGTAGTTCAAATTTGAATTATGCACATAAATGCATTGAAAACTCACTTAATGCATAAAAATGTCCAAACGAACCCGGAAAAATCACAAAAAATAAGACAACACTCCTCTTGTTCTATGTTGACACGAGAATTTTTTTGAAAGCAATAATAGACAATGGATATCATTTTGTCCCCAAAGGTGGGGTATTCCCTACGGAAACCATCATGCTTGTTGTGAGAAGCTCTGGTTTGTGAGAAGCATATACCCAAACTAGCCCCAAATGGGACAAAAATTTACCACGACATGTTGACGCCGCTGACGATAGCATGCCAAGTTTCATGAATTTCAGACGAGTTTTGGATTTACTAGAATTTAAAAACCAGGCATCTCAATGTTTTGCCGGCAATCAACGGTGCCCTGGTGTTTCAAATTGATTTGCATTTCTTCCATGGGACAAAGATTTGATTTTTCAACCAATTTACATGCACTCGAGCATGTGCATGTAGTTAAAATTTGAATTCGGCACATAAATCCATTGAAAACTCACTTAATGCATAAAAATGTCCAAACGAACCCCAAAAAATCACAAAAAATAACACAACACTCCCGTTGTTCTGTGTTGACACGAGAAAATTTTGAAACCAATAAGTGGTAATGGATATCGTTTCGCCCCAAAGTTGGGGCATTCCCTACCGAAACCATCATGCTTGTTGTGAGAAGCATATACCCAAGCCTGCCCCAAATGGGACAAAAAATTTACCACGACATGTTGATGCTGCTCTATGATAGCATGCCAAGTTTCATGAATTCCAGATGAGTTTTGGATTTCCTAGAATTTAAAACCATGCATCTCAATATTTTGCCGGCAATCAACGGTGCCCTGCTGTTTGAAATTCATTCTCATTTCTTGCATGGGACCTAAGCATGCACCCAAGGAGAAAGATTTGATTTTTCAACCAATTTATATGCACTGGAGCATGTGCATGTAGTTCAAATTTGAATTATGCACAGAAATTCATTGAAAACTCACTTAATACATAAAAATGTACAAATGAACCTGGAGTGATTCCAATTATTTTATGACAAACATACGGTTGCATGATCACTGCAGATAAAAGGTGTAGCAATTCAAACCCCATCCATGGCCGCTGCGACCCCATTATCTAATTCAAATCAAGACGAAAATCAAGTAGATCCCACACAGTTTATTATGACCAACCGTGTGACATGCAGCACAAAATATCTTCGGACCGTGTCTGAATAAGGGACAGTGTCTGTTGACACTTTGCGCGCCAGTTTTTTGGCTGAAGCGATTCCAAATTTTTGGCTTCCGAAGAAATATCTACCTCCCCGCCCCCTCCCCCTTACCAAAAGCCACATTTTCCCTATTTCCGCCTTCCTTTCCAAGTTGAAAACTTCACTCGTTGCTTGCAGCGCTGCCGCCTCCACGCTAGGGACACTCCTTCATGCTGCTCGGCCTCACCTATCCAGGTGCGAGCGTGACACCTTCCACCCAAATCACCGACCCCTCGACCAAATAAGTGCCGGCCTAAGCCATGGTGCGCAAAGTATAGCCAGGACCTCAAGGAGCAGTTGGTAGTGGAGAAGCAAATCACGGCCGCACGCGCGGATGAGGTCGCGATTGCTGCCATTCGTGCCGACCCCCAGATCTTGGAGGAGCACCTCGCTATCGAGGCCACCGTTGACGCCTCGCGCGCTGACGCCTCTACGCGGTTGGCTGCTTTAAACGACAGTTCGTGGCGTTTTCTCGAGGCCACCATCGGTGCCTTCGACAAAGACTACGAGGTGTTTTCTCAGCATGCAAGTGCTTACGTCATCTCGAGAGCCAATAGGTTGGTGCAGGGAGCGGCTCAGGAAACTCACCACTACAACGAGGGCACCCACGATGCGGAGGCCTCGCCCTCTTCCATGTCCAAGGAGCCAATCGTCATCGATATCTTTGACAATGAGGAGTAGCTTGTCTTATTAGCTCACTATAAGGACCCATGTTCAGTTTGAATGCTACTTCCTTTCCTTAACAAATTCTAGTGAATTGTGCTATCTACTTTTACCATGCAATCTTCTGCTATAGTGTATATGTTCTATATGTCATGCAATGTGGTGTTCAATTAACTGCTTGGTTCAATTCTCCAAATGTGATGTTCAATTCTTCAGGGTGCAATATTTCCAAGTTGTTAAGCATGCTTGGTTTGGTTAACTGTCTGATCTTCTATTAGGAGTATGTTATATTGTTCAATTGGTGTTTAGTTAACTGCTTGGTTCATTTGTTGTGGCTTGGTTCACTTGTTGTGGTGTTTAGTTAACTGCTTGGTTCAATTCTGCAATGCGATGTTCAATTGTTGTGGCTGCATTCTATTATTGTATACCATGTGAGGAATAAATCGAATTTGGCTGTACTAAATTCATGGGAAACAAATACAATTGCTATGTTTCCAAGTTGTTAAGCATGCTTGGTTTGGTTAACTGTTTGATCTTCTATTAGGAGTAGGTTATATTGTGAAATGTGGTGCTCAGTTAACGTTCGGTTCATTTGTTGTGGTGTTTAGTTAACCGCTTGGTTCAATTCTGCAATGCGATGTTCAATTGTTGTGGCTGCATTCTGTTATTGTATACCTTGTTAGGAATAAATCAAATTTGGCTGCACTTAATACATGAGAAACATATACAAGTGCTATATTTGCTAGTTCTTAATCATGCTTGGTTTGGATAAATGGGTTTTCCATGTGGCTTGAATTAATCTGATGAATCTGCAATGTGCTTATTTTTCATCAACATATTTTACTGATAGCATGCGAACCCTTACTTAACCTGATGACTAACTACCTTATATGTGTTGGAGGTAAACAATGGGAAGTACTGAGGTTTACAAGATGGTACTAACTATTATACCTTGCCTTTTTTTATTCCTTTGCCCCGTTTCCAATATAGAGAAGATATTTATGCACATCCTTGTTTTCAATGTTCACTGATGATTACCTCTCAAACCACCTCTGTGGTCAGGAGGCGAGGAAAGTTTTCATACAACACCCGCGGTTCAATATTGAAGTGTTCCTAAAGAGGTCGAAGGATGGACGGTCAATCATCCACAGACCCTGGCGTAAAGTTACAAAGACCTTCAACATGAATGAAGGCTCAATATTCTCCTTCTGCTTTAGTAGTTTTCCAGATGAGATGCATCTCTCTATGTACCGTCTATGATGCTAATTTCGAAAGGTTCTAGATGTTGCATGCGAAACTTGCTGCTGGTTCAGTTGTATAATGGGGTAGCTTAGTGCTGAAGCTATATCATGTTGTAATCCGATGTATTTCAATTATGAAATCCTGCTTCCTTAATATGGAAATGGAATATATTATGTGCTTAATATGAATGCCAATTAGATTAGTAAACACATTATTAATAATAGGGAAATTAGCCAACTAATTGGCTAATTAGGTTGCTAATTGGGTTTTCCTATGGCAAACGGTTAATGAGAAAACACCATGGGCGATGACCTCAGGCAACGCACACAGGTTCTAGGAATAAACCGTGTTGGGTCAATGAACAATCACACACGACATTCTCTTCAAAACTGTTTGCGTTACGCCACCTTGCGCAAACATTTTCCTTGTAGTGACTGTGTGGGATGTATATACAAACGGAAACGTTTATTGGTGATCGACTGTGTGGGATGTACTTACGACCGGAAATGATTTCACATGTATAATTGTATTTTTCTGAGCACTATTGTACATATTTCTGTATTTGAGTGCTCGCCGGTCGCACACGGCCTCATTTTGCAATGCGTGTGTGCCAGGAGGGCATATCCCCAATGGTTTCTGGGTCGTGTCAGAAGGACCCCCCTATCGCCCACACTCACTTAGCTACGGTTCTGAATGCCATCGCGGAAAGGGGTTAAAATCTGTTTGTTTAGGACCGATGCGTACCAGTGGAGCCTCCGTCAAGATTGTGGAGTTCAACCAAGGAGTTTGTAAGGGCAAGGAGATCGCCTACTTCGTGAAGATCTACCCAAGTGAGGCAAGTCCTTCGTGGGCGATAGCCATGGTGGGATAGACAAGGTAGCTTCTTCGTGGACCCTTCGTGGGTGGAGCCCTCCGTGGACTCGCGTAGCCGTTACCCTTCATCGGTTGAAGTCTCCATCAATGTGGATGTACGATAGCACCACCTGTTGGAACCACGCCAAGAATCTCTATCTCTACATTGTGTTTTCTCCCTCCAAACTCCTCCCATTATCTTCATGTGCAATGATTTACATTCCGCTGCTATACTCTTAGATTTGCATGTGTAGGTTGATTGCTTGACTTGTGCTAAGTTGCTAAAATCTGCCAAGAGTTAAAATTGGGAAAACGATATGGTTTTATTTGGTCAAGTAGTCTAATCACCCCCCTCTAGACATACTTTCGATCCTACACGCGGACGCCACTGGTGAATGCCGAGATGATGGCCTCGTCTGACACCGGATCTTGAGGTGAACATTGTTGAAGTGCTGGATATATTTGTGCAAGGTCTCTCCTGGCTACTGCTTGCTGCGCAGTAGGTCACCCGCAGCCGGTGGGCGGTCGCGAGTGCCCTAGAAATTGGCAACGAAGCATTATCGCATCTCATCCCAGGAGGAAATCAATCCGGCGGGTTGGTTCAGGAGACATGAGCGTGCGCCATCCTTGAGGGCCATGGGAAACCAGTTCGCCATGACTTTCTCATCGCCGCTGGCCACCTCGATGCTCAGCTCATAGAGTTGGAGGAACTCGGCGGGTTCGGGGGTGCCGTCATAGCACAGAGGCAGGTACGGCTTGAACTTCCCTGGCCAGACGATGCAGCACATCACCAGAGTGAACACGTGACATCCCACCGTGGTCATCAGGGCCCGCCGTGGAGGTGGAGCCTGATCTTGGCGCTCGCGCACCATCGCTTCAAGTGTCACACGGTCTTGTTGAGGCGGTACGGGGAGCGCACACGCCTTTGATAACCCACAAGTATAGGGAATCAATTGTAGCCTCTTTCAATAAGCAAGAGTGTCAAACCCAATGAGGAGCTAAAGGTAGAACAAATATTCCCTCAAGTTCTATCGACCACCGATACAACTCTACGCATGCTTAACGTTCACTTTATCTAGAACAAGTATGAAACTAGAAGTACTTTGTAGGTGTTGTTGGATAGGTTTGCAAGATAATAAAAAGCGCGTAAATAAAAAGTAGGGGTTGTTTAGATGAAGACACAACTAAGTTAGTTTTAGTAGAGAGCTTGTTGTCACACAAGAAAGTTATTTATCCCTAGGCAATCGATAACTAGACCGGCAATCAGTATTGCAATTTTATTTGAGGGAGAGGCATAAGCTAACATACTTTCTCTTCTTGGATCATATGCACTTATGATTGGAACTCTAGCAAGCATCCACAACTACTATAGATCATTAAGGTAAAACCCAACCATAGCATTAAAGTATCAAGTCCTCTTTATTCCCATACGCAAACAACCTACTTACTCGGGTCAGTGCTTCTGTCACTCACGCCACCCACCATAAGCAAATCGTGAACATATTGCAAACCCTACATCGGGGATCCCTCACGCTTGCACGACACGGAGAGCACCATAGGACAGCACCAATAATAAAACATGCAACTCAAACCAATCACGATCATCAATTAACCCATAGGACAAAACAGATCTACTCAAACATCATAGGATAGCCATACATCATTGGGAAATAATATATAGCATTGAGCACCATGTTTAAGTAGAGATTACAGTGGGTGAAAGAGGGGTTACACCGGTGCATAGAGGGGGGAACAGTTGGTGATGACGGCGGTGAAGTTGTTGGTGTAGATCGTTGTCGCGATGATGGCCCCAGCGACGTTCCGGCTCCACCAGGAGAGAGGGGAGAGAGCCCCCCTTCTTCTTATTCTTCTTATTCTTCTTCTTCCTTGACCTTCTCCCTAGATGGGAGAAGGGTTTACCCTCTGGTCCATGGCCTCCATGGCGGCGGAGAGGCGAGAGCCCCTCCGAGATTGAATCTGTCTCTCTGTCTCTCTTTGTTTCTGCGTTCCCAGATTCTGCCCTTTCACCATTTCTTATATTACCGAAGATCGGTAACTCCAATTGGGCTGAAATTTGGACACGATTTTTATCCGGATATTAGCTTTCTTGTGGCAAAAGAGTGGCACCAACCACCTTACGCAGTGTCCATGAGGGTTAGTGGCGCTCTCCCTGCCTTGTGGGCCCCTCGAGCATCGTCTCGTGTTGATTTCGCTTCCCAAAATTCACATATATTCCAAAACAATCTCCGTCAGTTTTTATCCCGTTTGGACTCCGTTTGACATGGATTTTTCGCGAAACAAAAAACATGCAATAAACAGGAACTGGCACTGGGCACTGGATTTATATGTTAGTCCCAAAAATAGTATAAAAAGTTGCCAAAAGTATATGAAAGTTGTATAATATTGGCATGGAACAACCAAAAATTATAGATATGACGGAGACGTATCAGCATCCCCAAGCTTAATTCATGCTCGTCCTCGAGTAGGTAAATGATAAAAAGGATAATTTTTGATGTGGAATGCTACCTAGCATAATCTTGAACATGTAATCTAATCTTGGCATGAATATTAAGACATGAGTGATTCAAAGCAATAGTCTATCATTTGACATTAAGACAATAATACTTCAAGAATTATAATAAAGCAATCATGTCTTTTCAAAATAGCATGCCCAAAGAAAGTTATCCCTACAAAATCATATGGTCTGGCTATGCTCCATCTTCGTCACACAAAATATTCAAATCATGCACAACCCCGATGACAATCTAAGAAATTGTTTCATACTTTTGATGTTCTCAAACCTTTTCGACTTTCACTCAATACATGAGCGTGAATCATGGACATAGCACTATGGGTGGAATAGAATATGATGATGGAGGTTGTGTGGAGAAGACAAAAAGGAAGAAAGTCTCACATCGACACGGCTAATCAATGGGCTATGGAGATGTCCATCAATTGATGTCAATGCGAGGAGTAGGGATTGCCATGCAACACATGCACTAGAGCTATAAGTGTATGAAAGCCCAAACTGAAACTAAGTGGGTGTGCATCCAACTTGCTTGCTCATGAAGACCTCGGGCATTTGAGGAAGCCCATCATCGGAATATACAAGCCAAGTTCTATAATGAAAAATGCCCACTAGTATATGAAAGTGATAACTCAAGAGACTCTCTATATGAAGAACATGGTGCTACTCTAAAGCACAAGTGTGGTTAAAGGATAGTAGCATTGCCCCTTCTCTCTTTTTCTCTCATCATTTTTTTGGTGGGCTTCTTTGGCCTATTTTTTTATTTGGGCTTCTTTGGCCTCTTTAACCTCACGTGGGACAATGTTCTAATAATGATGATCATCACACTTTTATTTACTTACAACTCAATATTACAACTCGATACTAGAACAAAGATATGACTCTATATGAATGCATCTGGCAATGTACCAGGATGTGCGATGATCTAGCATAGCAAAGATATCAAAAAACGAACAAGCCATGAAAATATCATGCTAGCTATCTTACGATCATGCAAAGCAATATGAGAATGAATGCTCAAGTCATGTATATGATGATGATGGAAGTTGCATGGCAATATATCTTGGAATGGCTATGGAAATGCCATGATAGGTAGGTATGGTGGCTGTTTTGAGGAAGATATAAGGAGGCTTATAGAGTGTATCGTATCACGGGGTTTGGATGCACCGGTGAAGTTTATACCAACTATCGAGGTGAGGAAGGGCAATGCACGGTACCGAAGAGGCTAGCAATGATGGAAGGGTGAGAGTGCGTATAATCCATGGACTCAACATTGGTCATAAAGAACTCACATACTTATTGCAAAAGTCTATTATCTATCAAAACAAAGTAGTACATGCATGCTCCTAGGGGGATAGATTGGTAAGAAAAGACCATCGCTCGTCCCCGACCGCCACTCATAAGGAAGACAATCAATAAATAAATCATGCTCTGTCTTCATCACATAACAGTTCACCATACGTGCATGCTACGGGAATCACAAACTTCAACACAAGTATTTCTACAATCCACAACTACCCACTAGCATGACTCTAATATCACCATCTTTATATCGCAAAACTATTGCAAGGAATCAAACATATCATATTCAGTGATCTACAAGTTTTATGTAGGATTTTATGACTAACCATGTGAATGACCAGTTCCTGTCATCTCTCTAAATAGATATAAGTGAAGCAAGAGAGTTTAATTCTTTCTACAAAAGATATGCCCATGCTCTAACAAATATAAGTGAAGTAAAAGAGCATTCTACAAATGGTGGTTTTATATGTGTAGGGAAACAGGAAATCCAAACTTCAAATGATATTAGCGAAGCACATGAAGCATTCTATAAAGCCATATTCAAAAGATATAAGTGAAGTGCAAAGATGTAGCGACCCAACCCGAATGGATCAAGTCTCTGTGCTTAAGTGTCATCCCGAGATCGGTATGCTGACACACAGTACTCGAGGATTTATATCAGAGGCAAATCACATGTATAAGGTAACGTAAATACTATTACCTCAATCCAAATAGCGGAAGTAATAACAAGGTTGTGGATTCCCATCAACACCAACGACAAAGTTGAGTGTAGAAATCGTAACCCTAACGTATCACTTACTCGTCGTAAGATTCCTGCAACACGAGACATTGCAGCCACAAAGGGTCAGTACATTGAATGTATTGGCAAATTCACACCATAGGACAATGATGAATAATAGCTATCACTACATGCATATTTGGCTGGTGGAAAGCTCTAAGTTTAGTTGTGCATAAAGCCAATTTTTCCCTTCCTCGAAGGAATATTTTTATTTAACTACCAATTTGGTTAAAAATTATTGAGAAGGTTCCTCCAACTCAATCCCAAAATAATAATTATAGCCCCACAAATTAATTAAGTAAAGTGATGAGATCAACATGATAATTCAAGAACGAGATACTCAAGATGTCCATAACCGGGGACACAACTAACCATGATTAGTTTGTATACTCTGCAGAGGTTTGCGCACTTTTCCCCACAAGACTCAGTCTCCTCCATTGGATTACACGCACTACATGGTGTTTGAGAAACGGATGACCGAGACACAGTCTTTCAGAAGCATTAACTCTAACCCCAGGTAGACCGTCAACCTACATCCCCTACATCTGCTAGCCTACCACTAGAAGAGGTCGTGCAACTTACTCAACTATGCCAGACCCCATAATAGCTTGTGGCTGCACACAGAAGTTTCTAGCATGAATAATCTTATGATCCCTTTGAGCTTGGGTGGCATTCCATAGGGTGATCACACGGGTCCTCCGGGATCCCCTTGGGCAATCCCTAGGTTCTCCAGGTGCCCAAACAACCACTGGGTGCTCCAAGGTGCCTCAACCAATCCACCTAGATGTGTGTTAAAGTAGCCACCTTAAGTTAACCATTAATTAACAACTCTCACATTTGTCATGGATACACTCAACCAAACCACGTCTACGAGCATAGCATGGCAGTATAAGCATAACATAGAAGTAACTCCCAAGGGTTTGATATAAAAGGGCAGTAGGTTCCTACCTCATCAACTACTTCCCAATACCCACATGTTATCAATTCCTAACCATGCAATGTTTGAGGATGAAATTAATGCATAAAAACCGGGTAATGAAAAGTACGATAAAAGTGTGAACTTGCCTTGCTGACGATCTGCAAAACCTAGCGACTCGTAGTAGCACGCTTCGCACTCCGGGAATTCTGTCGCAAAAAATAGCATACATAAGAAATCAAGCAAAGAAGCACGGGTAAATATCAAATAAGAAGATCTAACCAGAAAGTTCAACTGAAGAAGTCCGGTTTGCAAAACGAATCAAATCAAACGGAGCAACGAAACTCAAAATGCGAAATAAACAAGATCCGATTACTAGTCTGGACTAAAGTCAAATTTTACAGTACCAAAATCATGTTCTAGTTGATTAAATAGAAAGAGGGCTTCGAGACGAAGATCCAGGCGCTTGAATCGTTTGATTCCGATAAACGAGCGAAAAGGTAAACTAAAACGAAAACTAGGGCAGAAATCGCAATCGGAAATAATCGCGGAAAACCCTGGAAAAAGAAAAACTGACGAACAGGCTAACGAACAAACATTCGCTCTCTGCGGCTAACAGATGAACGGTGTTTGTTAAAACGAACGTATGGATGAACGTCCGCAAAGTAAAAAAACCAACGGAAAAACCAAACCGATCTAATCTAAAAAATGAATCTAATTTTCGAAATAAAACCGATCGGTTTTTAAAAAAATAGGCGGCTACCTCGGCGTTCGTGACGATGGTGGCGCCTACTGAGGCGGCGGCGGGTGACTCTGGCGGCGGCGGGGCTCCGGCGGGTGGCGGCAGGGCGACGGCGGCAAGTGGCAGCGGTGGTGGTGGCTCGCGGCGGCGGCGGGAGGCGGCGGCGGCGGGGCGCGGATCGAGGCGGGCGGGGCTAGCGGCTAGGGTTTGGGGCGCGGGTGGGCTGCGGTGGTGGGACAGGGTACAGGGGGGTCGCGGGGGCGGCTTATAAGACCGGCCGGGTCGAAGTCCAGGTCGGACACGGCCGGTAAGGCGGTAACATTTTTTAAAAAGAATATTCCGACATGCAGAAAAAACAAAGAAAAGAAATACTAAACGGACTCCAAAAATCCCAAAATAAATTTTCACTATCCTCTAAAAATATGTCGGACAAAGTGAACATTTATTTGGGTCTCTAATGCAATTTTGAAAAATGAGTATTTTTTCCTAATTCAAATAAAATTGCAGTAAAAACCAAATAAAATCATTTATTTGATTTTAATATTTTCCTCCAATATTTCATTTATTTTGGAGAAGTCATATTATCTCCTCTGATATATTCTGATATGAAATATATCCGGAGAGAAAACTCATTAAAACCAAAATGATCCTTGTTTCAATATTTGATAAATTTCAAATATGAAAAACGTGAAATCCCCAACTCTCTCCGTGGGTCCTTGAGTTGCTTAGAATTTCGAGGATCGAGAAACGAAATGCAATAAAATATGATATGCATGAATGACCTATGTATAACATTACAAATTGTAAATTTGGGATGTTACAACATTCTTTAAATAAACCATGGACTACCTCATACCAGCATGGTGCATCAAAGAAAAGTGAAAACTGAATGCAAAAGATGCTCCAAGATTTGCACATATCATGTGAACGAAACGAAACCGAAAACATACCGATACTTGTTGAAGAAAGATGGGATGCTTTCCGGGGCATCCCCAAGCTTAGACGATTGAGTCTCCTTGAATATTTAATTGGGGTGCCTTGGGCATCACCAAGATTGAGCTCTTGCCTCTCCTCCTTCTCCTCATATCGAGACCTCCTCGATCCTTGATCACTTCATCCACACAAAACTCAACAGAAAGTTTGGTAAGATCTGTTAGTATAATAAATAAAATCACTACTCTAAGTACTGTTGCAAACCAATTCATATTTTGTTTTTGCATTGTAGCTACTGTAATATAACTTTTACATGGCTTAATCCACTGATAGATATTGATAGTTTCATCAAAACAAGAAAACAATGCACAAAAACAGAATTTGTCTTAAACAGGACAGTCTGTAGTAATCTGAACATTCACCATAGTTCTGGTACTCCAAAAACTCCAAAGAAATTAGGAAAAATAAACAATTTGTATAGAAAGACAGTGCAAAAAGTTTCTGAACCGTTTGACGTTCCAGTAAAAAATGTAAAATCGCGCACTACAGCCAATGTTTTTGTTTTGTACCGCACAAACCAACAAGTAATGTAAACATCCTAAAGGCAAATTTTGGCACATTATTTTTATAATACAATGGAATTGTACAAGGTAATAATTATTTTTGTTGAAAAGTATCTATAATCAAGATTCACTAAATTTCCGTGAGCATGAAAAAGTTCAAGGAGCTCCCATACTTCAACAATGCTTGTCTCTCTCACTTTCACTTTCCTTTTTGAAAAGTTTTGGGTTCCCCTCTTTAATTTTTTGTTTTTAAACTCTATAAAACCAGTCAACAGAAATAAATGACTCTCTAAAACTTCTGGGATGTCTCCCTGGCAGCGCTTTCTTTAAAGCCATTAAGGTAGGCATAAGGTGCTCAAGTTATGAATCCACCCGGATCCCAAGGTATATCAAAGCCAGTTTTAATTAACAATGATTTGTGATTTAGTAGTGAGCACAAAGTAACATATATCATACAACAACGAAGTCTAAATCTCTTCCTATGCATCGGCATGTCATAAAAGAACAATTCATGCACACATAGTAAAGTCCAATGCATAGTATAAACAGTTTCTTGCAATTTTATCATATTGGAAACATGGAGAGGTGGAGAGGTAGTTCCTCTCTCATAATAATTGCAAGTCGGACAAGCAAGCACATTCATATTATATCTATCAAAATTATCATGTGCAATGGTAAAATGCAACCCATCAATATAATCCTTAATAAGGGCAAACTTCTCTAATATAGTGTAGTCGGGAGAATTCAAAAAGATAATAGGACTATCATGCATGGGTGCAATAGCAACAATTTCATGTTTAACATAAGGAACTATAGCAAGTTCATCTCGATAAGCATAATTCATATTGGCATCTTGGCCACAAGCATAGCAAGCATCATCAAAAAGGGATTTTTCAAAAGAATCAATGGGATCATAACAATCATCATAGCAATCATCCTTCGGTAAGCATGAAGGGAAATTAAACAATGTATGAGTTGAAGAGTTACTCTCATTAGAAGGTGGGAACGGGTGATCAATCCGCTCTTCCTCCTTTTGTTCTTCGCTCTCCTCCTCATATTTTTCATCCAATGAGCTCACAGTGTCATTAATTTCTTCTTCCATAGACTCCTGTAAAATATTAGTCTCTTCTTTGACAGCGGAGGAGTCCTCAATATATGGTTTAATATAAGGATTAGAAGCATAATTATCATAGCAATATTTAAGTATGGACAAATTTTCAGATTTGTAGAGAGTAGTATCACACTCTTCAATAAAAGAAGCAATTTCACAAGTACCCCTAAAAGCAACAAATTATTCAATTTGTTGAACATCATAGTAATTATAAACACCCTTAGTACACGAAGATACGATTCCATTATCACTAAACCCACATTGGTAAGGAAGGTGTTTCTTAGGGTCTTTAGAACAACAAGTACAATCATATATTTCACATAAATTCCAAGCATAGCACTGCAAACGATGAATTTGATCTAGTAAAAGTTTCCCTTTTTTAGATATGCGGTGTCGCACATAACAAGCATGCTCATCTAAAGATTTCCCCTCAACTAATCTAGTTGGGGTTTCAGTACGAGCATATAGGGATCGAAGATGATCCAAGTAAAAAGCTTCAGTAGTGTGATAGATTTTGAGTGGTTCTTCAACCATTGGTGTAGTAGGTACAAGTAATTTTTTGGTATTTTGCGTTTCCTACCCATAACTAAAGATAGAAAACAAGAGCACAAAATAAAAACTATTTAGTGATAAAGCAAACAAGCACACACGAGAATATTCACCCCACACTATAACTCCCTGGCAATGGCGTCAGAAAAAAGTCTTGATAACCCACAAGTACAGGGGATCAATTGTAGCCTCTTTTGATAAGTAAGAGTGTCGAATCCAACGAGGAGCTAAAGGTAGAACAAATATTCCCTCAATTTCTATCGACCACCGATACAACTCTACGCACGCTTAACGTTCGCTTTACCTAGAACAAGTATGAAACTAGAAGTACTTTGTAGGTGTTGTTGGATAGGTTTGCAAGACAATAAAGACTGCGTAAATAAAAAGTAGGGGCTGCTTAGATGAAGACACAACTAAGTTAGTTTTAGTAGAGAGCTTGTTGTCACACAAGAAAGTTATTTGTCCCCAGGAAATCGATAACTAGACCGGCAATCAGTATTCCAATTTTATTTGAGGGAGAGGCATAAGCTAACATACTTTCTCTTCTTGGATCATATGCACTTATGATTGGAACTCTAGCAAGCATCCGCAACTACTAAAGATCATTAAGGTAAAACCCAACCATACGCAAACAACCTACTTACTTTGGTCTGTGCTTCTGTCACTCATGCCACCCTCCATAAGCAAATCATGAACATATTGCAAATCCTACAGCGGGGATCCCTCACGCTTGCGCGACATGGAGATCACCATAGGACAGCACCAATAATAAAACATGCAACTCAAACCAATCACGATCATTAATTAACCCATAGGACAAAACAGATCTACTCAAACATCATAGGATAGCCATACATCATTGGTAAATAATATATAGCGTTGAGCACCATGTTTAAGTAGATATTACAGCGGGTAAAACAGGGGTTACACCGGTGCATAGAGGGGGGAAGAGTTGGTGATGACGGTGGTGAAGTGGTTGGTGTAGATCATTGTCGCGATGATGGCCCTGACGGTGTTCCGGCACCACCAGGAGAGAGGGGGAGAGAGCCCTACTTCTTCTTCTTCTTCTTCCTTGACCTTCTCCCTAGATGGGAGAAGGGTTTACCCTCTGGTCCATAGCCTCCATGGTGGCGGAGGGGCGAGAGCCCCTCCGAGATTGGATCTGTCTCTCTATTTCTGCGTTCCCAGATTCTACCCTTTCACCGTTTCTTATATTCTCGGAGATTCGTAACTCTGATTGGGCTGAAATTTGGACACGACTTTTAACCTGATATTAGCTTTCTTGCAGTGAAATAAGGGCATCAACCGCCTTACGAGGTGTCCACGAGGGTCAAGGGTGCGCCCCCTGCCTCGTGGGCCCCTCGAGCATCGTCTCGCGTTGATTTCACTTCCAAAAATTCAAATATATTCCCAAAAAAATCACCATCAGTTTTTATCCCGTTTGGACTCTGTTTGATATGGATTTTCTGCGAAACAAAAAACATGCAACAAACAGGAACTGGCACTGGGCACCGGATCAATATGTTAGTCCCAAAAATAGTATAAAAATTGCCAAAAGTATAGGAAAGTTATATAATATTGGCATGGAACAAACAAAAATTATAGATACGACGGAGATGTATCAGCCTCTCCTTGTGGCCGCTGCACCACTTGGCAACTCTCCTCGTCGTGCATCGGCGCCCTGCTCGGTGGGTCGCGTCGTGGGGCTTCACGCCTTGGCTCGGGGACGACGTCTTGCCTGGGAGGTGGAGGAGGCGCACCGTGGGCCACGTCGCCCGCAAGAGGCGGAGGGGGAGGCAGAGAGCAGGACGGTGCAGGGGCCTCTCCCGTTGCGCTGATGAGCTCGGTGATGCAGTCCAGCCTGTCCTCGTAGTGCTTGTCGGCCGGGCGATAATGCAGGAGCTTGCATTCCATAAGCAAAGCAGACCGCGCGTTCGCCGGCCCTCGGTTGGTGTGAGACGATGAAGTGGCCACCGGAGTCAGCGACGGAGTGGCGGTGCATGCATCCCGCCACATAGAAGGCTGCCTCGATGAAGCCTGCTGCTCATGGGCCGCAGGGCCAGTGGCAGCATTGGCCACAAGCGATGGGGAACGGTGGGGAGCACTGTCGCCTGCAGGCAATGTCAAGGCGATGCGTGCGACGAGGGAGCCCCGGCGCTCAGCACGAACCCGACGAGCATCGGCCATGGAGACGACGTCACAGTGGCGAATCGACTGGAAGAAGAGAAGCTCCGACACACCCCTACCTGGCGTGCCAAATGTCAGATTCTGGGCTTCACAGACCCTGCATAGATTCAAACTCTGGGGTGCGTGCGAAGAACTCAACCTCCTCAGTCTGCCTACTCGCCGCTCTCACGGCCTAGCTCGATGAGCGGGAAGGAAATGGGACAAGGCGGTTTAACCAGGTTCGGGCCACCTTGCGGTGTAAAACCTACTCCTGTTTGTGGTGGATTAGCTCGAGGTGCGCTGAGGATGAACTAGTACAGTGGAAGAACCACCTCAGGAGGCAAGTTCTTGAGCTAGTGATGGAGAGGATGATCTAAATGGTCCGTCCCATTGTATGGTGGTGGCTAAGCTATATTTATAGTGGACTTGGTCCTCTTCCCCAAAATGTAGGCGGGAAGTGTCGGCGTCCTGGGAACGGGGGTACCCAGACTTGCCTGCCTGCGGCCCACGACATGGCTCCACTAGTGGCCTGGTACAGCCCATCATTTGCAGTGACAACTCAAGAAGCTCGCGAGGGGCAAGACCTCCCAGGGGCAGCCTCACTAGGCTGTCTCCCAAGGAGCGGATATATTTATGCAAGAGGCACCTCACGAGGTTCACGTGACATGAGCCACGACGACCAATGCCAGGCGGGCGCCAGCGGGTGTAGTGTACCAGTTTCCTCTTTGGTGCTAAAGAGGCAAGCGCAGGCGAGGAGTCCCAAGGCATCAGACAAAGGTTTCCTTATCGGTGCAACGATACCATGGCTAGTAGGATGGTAGGATGAAGGTCACCGCGGAGCCCACAACGGCGTCACTGCCAGAGTCTTTGGCAGAAGAAGACCACCTTTTGTCAGGATAGCTTGTACTAGTTGTCCGCCTTCAAACTTGGCCGTTGTTGGATCCCTTCCCGCCTAACATTTGGAAAGAGGACCAGGGCCCCTATAAATAGGGCTAGCAACCACCGTAGCACGGGGGGAGATCATTCAGTCCATCCTCACCCACACCATCTCATCAAGCTCAAGGAGACCTCTCCTGAGGAGGCAATTCATCCATTGTACTAGTTCATCCTTAGCCCTCGAAGCAATCCACCACCACACTGCAGTAGGTTATTACACCACAATGCTGGCCCGAACCAGTATAAAACCCTCGTGTCTCTTGTTCCTTGGGTTCGTCGAGCTCGGTCTTGAGATTGTTGTGCGAGCGAGCTTGGGAGGGGGAGAGATTACTTCGTGCGCACCCCAATGTTCGAACCTCAAGCGCCAGGTAGGGGTGCGCCGAAGCTTTGCCTCTCCGCTTGCTTCGTCCTGCTCCCATGGCAGACGCCACTCCTCCGACTAGGCCGGCGGGCACCTGTGGATGCGCCACGGGCATCCGGGCCTCCACCCTCGCTTTGCGGTAGGTGCACTGGCCGCGCAAGTTCAAGCCAAAGATGCCGCCCCACTATGATGTTGCGGCAGATTTAGCGGCCTTCCTACAGGCGTACAAGGAGGCCATTCTCGAAGCCGGAGGCGACGATCTGGTCATGGCCAACTGGTTCCCCATGGCCCTGGCCGGCGTGCCGCGCGCCTGGCTGCTCAGTCTGCCAGGATCCTCGATAGCCTCCATGGAGGAGCTGCGCGGTCTCTTCGTCGCACGCTTTGCGGCACAGGCGCCCCGCACCGTAGCAGCCCTCCTTGGTGGTTCGCGGACTCCGTCCTCGAATCGCCACAGCAAGCAGTTTGTCCGCCAGATGGGCGCCACCCATGTGAAGTAGGGGGCTCCCCCAGGATGGGCGGCGCCCCAGGCCGACCTCACCTTCAGCTTAGAGGACCACCCAGCAGTCACCACGAGCTCGGGCGCGCTCCCAATGCTCTGCACACCCACCATCTGCAACATGGATGTGACTAAGACCCTCATCGATGGCGGAGCCGGCCTCAACGTGCTCTCCGTGGAAGATTTCGGTTTGCTTCCAGTACCATACGGCCGGCTCCGCCCCACTAAACCTTTCTTCGGAGTCGGCATCGGTTCCACCAACCCCCTGTGGAAAATACGCCTCCCGGTCACCTTCCGTACCCACGACAACTACCGTACCGAGCTGGTCGACTTCGACATCACCCGCATTGGCCTCCAGTACAATGCCATCCACGTGTACCCTGCCCTGGCTCAATTCATGGCAGCGACCCATCCAGCCTACAACCTCATGAAGATGCCAGGGAGCAGCAGCGTTCTCACCGTGGCTGGGGACACCAAGGAAGCCCTAACGGCTCTCAAGCTCGCCTTCAGGGCCGTCGCGGCAGCATGCCCGGTCGACGGAGCCGCCCCGGGGGTCAAGGGGGTTGCGCCAACAAAAAAGAAGTAGTTGTTCACTCAAGATCGGGCTGAAACCAAGCAAGTGCCGGTCGAGGAGGACGGGGCCTCGGGAGCCACTTTCACCATAGGCACCAACCTCGATCCTGACCGAGAGGAGACACTGGTGAAGTTCCTACGTGCAAACAAGGAGGTATTCGCATGGGAGCCCAAGCAGTTGGTGCGGTCCCAAGGGGGGTAATCAAGCATCACTTAAGGGTGTGCCCCAATGTGCACCCTGTGAAGGAGATGGCGCGACGGCAACCCACGGAGAAGCAGTCCTTCATTATCCAGGAAACCCGCAAGCTACAAGCTGCGGGTGTCATCCGCGAGGTCTGGTATCCAGAGTGGTGGGAAGAAACGTTGGTGAGTCGACTTCACCAACCTCAACAAAGCCTACCCTCAAGACCCATTCCCGCTTCCGCGCATCGACCAGATCATCAACTCCACCACCGAGTGCGACCTGCTGTGTTTTCTAGATGCTTTCTCGGGTTATTACTAGATCAGGATGGCGGTGCAGAATGTGGAGAAGATGGCCTTCGTAATCCCGTGTGGGGTATAGTGCTACACATACATGCAGTCCGGACTGTGCAACGCTGGGGCGACTTTTCAGCGGCTAATGCACATCGCCCTCGGCCTGCATCTCGGGAGGAACGTTGAGGCCTACGTCGACGACATCATGGAAAAGTCTCGGGAGGTGAGGACCCTCATTCAAGACCTGGACGAGACTTTCACCAGCCTACGCCAGGTGGACCTGCGGCTCAACCCAGAGAAGTGCGTGTTCGGCGTCCCCTCCGGCAAGCTGCTGGGTTTCCTTGTATCACACAGGGGGATCGAGGTGAATCAGGAGAAGGTCAAGGCGATAGAAGAGATGAGCCTGCCGCAAACCCTCAATGACTTGCAAAATCTCACGGGGTTCGTGACCTCGCTGGGGCGCTTCATCTCCAAGCTGGGGGAGCCCGCGCTACCGTTCTTCAAGCTGATGAAGAAGAAGGGCCTGTTCGAGTGGACACCGGAGGCCGACCTAGCATTTCAAGACCTGAAGAGATACCTCACGATCCCACCTGTGATGGTGGCACCTCGTCCCCTCAAGCCTCTAGTGCTCTACCTGGCCACCACGCCTCACTCCACCAGCGCGGTGCTGATGGTTGTCCGGGAGGACCGCCAGGTCAAGAGCCCGTCGTGCAACGTCGTACCTTCAGCAGTGGCGAGGCGGCACCGAGACGGCGCCACTAGAGCCGTAACAATGCCGGTGGATGATCAGGCCCTACAGAACGGCGGTCCTGGGCAAGCAGAGGCCCCGGTGTGTGACCAAAATCCTGAGGTCCCTCCATCTCTGGAGGTTCCCCAACCTCCGGACATCGATGCTCCCACCCTCGTCGAGCATCCGGTGTATTTCGTCAGCGCGGTGCTGCAGGACGCAAGGGCACGATACCCCATGCCACATAAGCTCCTGCCCACGCTCCTAGTAGCCTCACACAAGCTGTGCCATTATTTCCAAGGCCACCCAATTAAGGTCGTCTCAGCCTACCCACTGGAGAGGGTGTCCGGAGCCCCAACACTGCGGGAAGAGTCGCCGAGTGGAACATCAAGTTGCAGGCATTTCAGCTGGAGTTCAGCACAACCAGGGTCATCAAGGGAGCTGCCCTCGCCACCTTCGTGGAAGAATGACGCCTCGGAACCCGAAGCAGGCAAGAACCGATCCCTCTCGCCAGGAAGTCAAGCGCCAGATGGTTGGGTCTTGTAATTCGATGGCGCATTCTCACACCAGGGCGCGGGGGCTGGCACCGTGCTCATCTCGCCCACTCAAGACAAGTTGTACTACGTCGTGCAGCTCTGTTTCCAGCTGGGCGAGAAGGTCTCCAACAACATTGCGGAATACGAGGGGTTAATCATTGGCCTCAAGGCTGCAGCAGCCTTGGGGATGAAGCATCTCACCATCAAGGGCGACTCTCAGCTCCTCGTCAACTTCTCCAATCAGGTCTATGAGCCGAAGGACGGGCACATGGAAGCATACCTCGTAGAGGTACGCAAGTTGGAGAAGCAGTTCTTAGGCTTGGAACTGCAGCATGTGCCCCGCGACACGAACAGGGAAACCGACATCACCAAGAGGGCGTCAAAGCATCAGCCACAGGAACCAGGCGTCTTCGAGGAGTGGCTCTTCAAGCCTTCCGCGGCCCCTCCGGCCGCGGAGCCAACACCGCCCCGAGAGGAGCTTCCCCCGCCACCAGTCTCAGGAGCCCACGCATGTGGCCCGACCTCAGGAGCGCATCTGCTCCTCACACTTGAGCCTCAGGAGGGCTGTTGGACTGAAGTGTTCAGGGCATACCTCGGGCAAGGAACACTTTCGGAGAAGGAGGAATACCCGGAGTGCGTGTACTGCATCCAAGATGGTGAGCTATACAGAAAGCGACCGAATGATGTTTCCTTGTGATGCATCTCCACGAAGCAGGGGTCCGAGTTGCTAGCTGACATACACAGCGGAGATTGTGGGCATCACTCGTCATCGCGGACCCTGGTGGGCAAGGCATTCCGCGGCAGATTCCACTGGCCCACGGCACTCAATGACGCAACCGGGCTTGTGAGACCCTGCGAGGCCTGCCAGTTCCATGCCAAGGAAATCCACTAGCCTGCCCAGGGCCTCCAGACCATCCCACTCTCGTGGCCATTTGTGGTCTGGGGGCTGGATATCCTGGGCCCTTTCCCTCGAGCGTCGGGGGGTTATCGCTACCTCTATGTCGCCATCGACAAGTTCACCAAGTGGGTGGAGGTGGAAGTTGTCTGCACCATCCCAGCAGGCTCCGTAGTCAAGTTCATCAAGGGCCTCGTGAGCCGGTTTGGGGTCCCTAACCACATCATCACCAACAACGGCTCGCAGTTCACTAGCAATCTTTTCAGGATATGTTGTGCTAACCTTGAACGCAGATATGCTACGCTTCAGTGGCACACCCCAGGAGCAATGGCCAAGCCGAGTGCGCCAACGCGGAGGTCTTGAGAGGCCTCAAGACCAGGACCTTCAAGAAGAAGCTTGAGGCTTGTTTTAGGGGTTGCCATGACGAGCTCTAGTCCGTGATGTGGTCCATCCCCACCACCACCACCAAGACAACAGGCGAGACCCCATTCTTCCTCATCTGCGGAGCCGAAGCGGTTCTCCCTCACGAGGTTAGGCATCACTCTGCATGGGTCCTGCCTTTCGACGAGGCACGTCAGGACGCCATGCGGGGGATGGACCTCGTGCTGGGGGAGGAACGCCGCCGCCAAGCCTCGCTCCGTGCGGTGAGATACCAGTAGGCATTGCGACGGTATCACTGCCGCAGCATCCGCCCTAGGATGCTCGAGGTGGGCAATCTCGTCCTGAGGCGGGTTCTCTCCATGGAAGGGCTGCATATGCTCTCACCCATGTGGGAGGGCCCGTTTAGGATTGCCCGCATCTCCAGGACTGGAGCCGCGCGCCTGGAGACGCAGGACGGGATCCCCATCCAGAACGCCTGGAACATTCAGCTCCTCCGGAAGTTCTACCCATGAAGCAAGGCCTAGTGCCTGTGAAGGTATACACTCGTGACACTCTCACGTAATAATGAGTGGGGCTGTACACGCCCTGGAGTCTCCGGAGTGCCACCCTCGGGCCTCGGGGGCTCCCTCCCACGTCCTAGTGGCAGCACTTAGCTCTGCGCTTGTGAGAAGTCTAGACTAGGTGCCAGACGCGGCTATTCATTTTCTTTCTGTAGTTGGCTTGCAACCTTTTTAATGGAATTTAAAGTTTTGGCGTTTCTCGATTTGCTTGGTTGAGTCCCTTCTTCTCTCTGTTTCTTTGCTTGGTTCTTGCTTTACGCCAGGGAGAACGACAGTTGCCTGACGCTCTCCCTCGCGCGCCTCGCGCGGGGGCTGGGCAGGTGTGCCCGTGCGCTGGGCTAACCCGGTCATGGACACACCTCGCCAAAGCCCTGACGCTCCAGAGTTTCGGCTCCCCTGATCTTCGCGAGATGCCCTCAATTAAGCTCATGATCGGCGCACCCTTCTAAGTCCGTGATCAACCTATGCCAGGATCAGTCTATGCTTGAGGCCTCACGCACGGAAAGATAAGGATTTCCTAATGAATTTTTTTAGCTTCGCATGTCTCCTGAGGTCAGCGGCTCCTAAGTTTGCAGTTGGGAAGGCTCACCAGATGCCAGGAGGCGCGCGCCCTCATGAGGTGGAAACTACCTTGGATATGTCAAGATAAGTTATCCCTCTACGCCTACATAAAGCACAGATGCCGCAACACAACATAGAAGCGATAAACATAACATGAGCAGCATAAGAATTACGGTTCATTACACGCCGTCGCAGGGCCCCATACTTGTTTGTTGGAATGCAGGAAAAAAGGAAAGGACAAGCAAAAGCAGCGCCCACGTCTGTAGTAGCACACGAGGGCTGGCCCCCATCACCTCCGCCGGACTCAGCAAGAGCCCTCTTCGCGCTTCACCCGGGCACGGCGGCGGAATGACCCGCCCTCGTCCTTGTAGCGAGCTCGGCGGCGTGGTGACTGGTCGTAACCACCGCTGCTTGAGCTTTCGCTGGAGGAGAAGCTGCCGCCGCTGGATGGGCCACGGCCGTCGCCAAGGGCGAGCCCGCCCTCGGCGTCATGGCGGCTGTCGTCAAGACCCGGCTCATCATCACCGCTGCTGTCCTCGGGGGAGCACCCTGCATGGTGGCCATCCTCCCAAAAAAAACCTCATGTAGAGGGTCGCGACGCCATCGTACTTGAAGTGGAGGGTGCATCTCCCACCTAGCCCGCGCGCATGAGCAAACGTTTGTCAGCCGCGGGCTAGGACTGCATTTCCCATAGCGGAAACCTCCACCGCAACCCACGAGGCCTTGCTGCAACAGGTGTCGAGACCTACGGCTGGTAGCTTGCCGACGAAGGAGCGCGGGAGCTGGAGCCAGGTGCCGGTCGGCTGCTCCGACCACCCAACAAACTCCGGGAGCACCTCCGCCAAATGGAAGCGTGGCCGAGGGGGTGGAGCGACCATAGCTCGCCTCCCCTCGACGCAAGGGCTGCTGCACCTGGAACAGCCCCGCCGCAGGAGGAGTCACCACCGCGGCCGCCTGAGACGCCGCCGTCGGTTCCCAAGGGAGTACGCCCACGCCCTCCGGGGGCCATGGCAGGGGTCGGAGCGTGCTTGTGGGGACAATCGCGCCCCCTCTTGGGCGGTGGCGAGCCGGGCCCCTCCTGGCACGCCTTCACTTTTTCCGCGACTGAGAACCTCTTCGTCAGTGCCATGGAAGTAGCGGCAAGGAGACGAAGTGAGGAGGAAGAAGAAGAAGAAGGCGGAATGGAGGAAGAGATGAGTGACTGTGCTCTGCACCCCTCCTCATTTATAGCCAAAGGGAGGCCAACCGTCGGCCTCCATGATCACAGGTAATGATGATCTTTCTTCTGCATGCAGCAGGGACTCGTCAAGTCGAACGGATATCACGGTGGTGTGGGGAAGCGGAAGCGCCCACGTCCCGTTAATCGCCACACGGCGACCAAGGCCGCAGGCGGTTGGGGCCCGCGGCGCTCCACACTTGCCTTTTGGCTTAGCCTCGAAGCCAAGTTCGAGCGCACCTTGGTCCCAAGGGCTACTGTCAGTGTCTTGGGAACGGTGGTACCCAGACTTGACTGCTTGTGGCCCACGGCGTGGCTCCACCAGTGGCCTGGTATGACCCATCATCTGCAGCGACAACTCAAGACCCTCGCGAGGGTCCAAGCCTCACGAGGCGGACGATGCCAAGACCTCCCAGGGGGCAGCCTCACAAGGCTGGCTCCTGAGGAGCGGATATATCTATGCAAGGGGCACCTCTCAAGGTTCATGTGACGTGAGCCATGATGACCAAGGCCAGGAGGGTGCTAGCAAGCGCAGTGTACCAGTTTCCTCTTTGGTGCTAAAGAGGCAGGTGCAGGCGAGGAGTCCCGAGGCATCAGGCAAAGGTTTCCTTATTGGTGCAACGAGACCAAGGCCAGCAGGACGGAAGGATGAAGGTCACCGTGGAGCCCATAGAGGCGTCACCTCCAGAGTCTTTAGCAGGCAAAGACCACCTTTTGTCAGGATAGATTGTACTAGTTGCCCCCCTTTCAAACTTTGCCGTTGTTGGATCCCTTCCCGCCTAACATTTGGGAAGAGGACAAGGGCCCCTATAAATAGGGCTAGTCACCCCTGTAGCAACGGGGGAGATCATTCAGTCCATCCTCAAACACCAGCTCATCAAGCTCAAGAAGACCTCTCCTCAGGAGGCAGTTCATCCATTGTACTAGTTCATACTCAGCCATCGAGGCAATCCACCACCACACTGGATTAGGGTATTACACCACAACGGTGGCCAGTACCAGTATAAAACCCTCATGTCTCTTGTTCCTTGGGTTTGTCGAGCTCGGCCTTGAGATCATTGTTCGAGCGAGCTAGGGAGGGGAGAGATTACTTCGTGCGCACCCCAGTGTTTGAACCTCAAGGGTTAGCCGGAACACGGAATCTTACAGGAAGGGATCCCACAACAGCCAAATCCGAAGGGAGACAACTAGTACATCTTATCTTGATGAAAGGTGGACTTCGCCTTAAAGCTTCTGGTCGTGACACCATGGTGGGCTCGGTGATGATCTCCATCCTGCCGTCATGGCGGTCTTGGTCTTGTTGCATGGAAATGGAAACCTTTGGTTGATTCCTTGGGACTCCGTGCCTAAGCTCGCCTCCTTATCACCAAAGAGGGAACTTTTGTACTGCTCCCGCTGGCGCCCGCCTGGCCTTGGTCTTCATGGCTTGCGTCATTTGCACCTCATGAGGCAGAGGCTTGCATAGAGATCTCCGCTCCTTAGGAGCCAGCCTAAGGAAGCCGCTTCCTCTGGAGGTCTTGGTGTCATCCGCCTCGCGAGGCTACGCCCCTCGTGAGGGTCTTGTGTTGTTGATGCTGAAGGTCGGCCGTACCGGGCCATCGGTGGAGCCACGACGTGGGCCGTAGGCAGGCAAGTATGGGTACCTCGTTCCTAGAACGCCGACAGATGATTCATTGACATCCATTAACACCTCAGTGTGGCAGTGGAAGGAGGAGCGTTGACTCATTTCAATCACTTTTTCGTGTGGTTCAACTAAAATTATGGTGCCCGCCAGTTAAAGAGGTGGCCCGCGCCACTACAACGATAGGTGTGATGGACTCAACTAGTTCAGTGTAGCTACATGATTGATGTAGTGCACATGGACTTGATTCTGCCGAATAGGTCTTCTACAAGTTATCTACATTGGAAATGAAATGGTAGCTAAGGCAGTAGATCTATTTTAAATGTATTATTACTTCACTTTATCAGTGGTAGTAGCAGTGTCAAAATAGTAGCACAAGGTCACTAGCTGGATGCAGAATCAAAATCAACCAAAAAGGAACATACCCGGCCATGGGAACCATAACTGAGAGAGGGGCCCTATGGCGCCATGACTCGATGTGGTGAACCTGCATATCCACTCGGATGATTTAATTCATGCGACCATTTTCTGCAGTCCACCTGAAATGAAGCAAAGATTGCATCATGCAGCTAGCAAGAAGTACTTGCTCTCATGAGTTGCCAGGTTTTTCTTTAGTAGCCGCACTAAAATTGAGCAACATTAAGGTTAGTTGTCCTGCTCATGCAAGGTGCAACTATAATTCGGTTATCCTTTTGTGCAGTTCCACTAAAATAATGTTCCATTGTGGTGGCAATGACGGCTCATCTTGCAAAGGCTAATAAAATGTTGAACGAGATTACCAGCAGAGTTTGACGGAGATGTTGGAAACTCCAATGAACCTTTGTGCAGTTCAACCAAAATTGAGAGACGTTGCCCACGTGACATTTTAGTTGAACTATAGAAGACACTCGTTCCAAAAAAGAAGTGTTCTGTGCAATTCACCAAAAGGTCACAATAGCAACGAGGTGAAATGGATATCCCTTTCCACACAAAAAGATAGAAAGAAAACATTTACTGGTCAATAACAAGATACGAAACAAACATGAAATGAAAAGAAGCATCTTGATTATGTTCGTGGCAATCACACAAGAACAGTAGAAATTTTAAAACTGCGACTTTGCTTCATGTTACCGGAAGCATTACGATCAATAATGACATTCGTCAAATATGGGATTACTTTAATGGTGGCATTGCTTGTTTACTAGATACAGTAGATCAACATCAGCTAAAGAGTTGGTTTAACACTAGTACAGTGAGGTGCTATACAAACGGTTTTAACCCCTTTCTTGGACGACATTTGGAACCATCGCCTAGTGAGTGATGGTGATAGGGGGGTCCTTCCCACACCACCCAGAAACCGTCGGGGATATGCCCTCCTGGCACACACGCTCGGCAAAATGAGGTCGTGTGCGACCGGCGAGCACTCAAATACGGAAATACGTACAATAGAGCTAAAAAATAAAATTATACAGGCGAAATTGTTTCTGGTCGCAAGTACATCCCACACAATCAGTCCCCGCTAAACGTTTCCAGTTGTATGTACATCCCACATAGTCGCTCCAAGGAAAATGTTTCCATTCGATGGTACAACACACACAATTTTCGCCGTTAAATCAATTGTGATAGTGTTTCCATTGCGCACGATATTAACAATTTTATCATTTGTGTTATTGAATGCATCACACACGGTGCGTAGAAGAAACTATGTGGCAAAGGCTGTCCATCACACACAGTTTTTATGTGGTAAATGTTTGCGCCAGGTGAGCTAACGCAAACAGTTTTCAAGATGATGTCATGTGTGATTGTTCATTAATCTAACATGGTTTATTCCTAGAAACTGTGTGCGTTGCCTGAGGTCATCGCCCACGGTGTTTTCTCAATTACCGTTTGCAATAGAAAATCCCAATTAGTAGGCAAATTATCCTATTATTAATAATCCATTTATTAATCTAATTGACATTTCATACTAAGCACACAATATATTTCATTTTCATAATTGCAATACATCAGAGTACAACATCATATAGCTTCACCACTCATCTACCCCATTACACAACTACACTAGCACCAAGTATCACATGCAATATCTATAACCTTTTGAAATTAGCATCATAGATGGTACATAGATAGATATGTCTCATCTAGAAAACTGCTGACATACAAGGTGAATATTGAGCCTTCATTGATGTTGAAGGTCTTTGCAACTTTAGGCTAGTGCCTGTCGATGATTGATCGTCCACCCTTTGTCCTCTTTGGGAACACTTCAATATTGAACCATGGGTGTTGTATGAATACCATCCTCGCCGCCCGACCATACAAGTGGTTTCAGAGGTAATCATCAATGAACTACTTTGGAAAGGCCTGGAAACAAGGATGTGCATAAATATCTTCTCTATATAGGAAATGGGGCAAAGGAATAAAAAAGGCAAGGTATAATAGTTAGTACCATCCTGTAGTGAACTGATGTCTTCTTCCTTATGCAGACAAAGATCTTGTTGTTTTTTGTTGCTAATTTCTTTATCCTAACAATCTTCCTAAGTTTCTTGACTTGACTGATATTCATGGACAACTCATTTCCCCATATGAAAAAGGGTCGAACAGTGGGTCAAAACCTCTGACAGTAGGACCTACATGTGCAAGACCAAATTGTTAAAAACCTAAATACTAGAAAGGTTCCTGCAATTGCACAATAATGTGCTATTAGACAACGGACCATGCACGTGCTAACCTTGATTGTAAACCTTAGTGTTTCCCATTGTTTCCCTGCAACACATATAAGGTAGTTAGTCATTGGGTTAATTAAGGGTTCGCATGCTATCAGTAAAATATGTTGATGGAAAATAAGCACATTGTAGATTCATCAGATTAATTCAAGCCACACGGAAACCCCATTTATCTAAACCAAGCATGATTAAGAACTAGGAAATATAGCACTTGTATATGTTTCTCATGTATTAAGTGCAGCCAAATTCGATTTATTCCTCACATGCACAACAATACAAAATTATACCCATGACAATTAGACATCACATTTCACAATTGAACCAAGCAGTTAACTAAACACCACAACAAATGAACCAAACATTAACTGAGCACCACATTGCAGAATATAACATACTCCTAATAGAAGATTAGACAGTTAACCGAACCAAGCATGATTAACAACTTGGAAATATAGTATTTTTTTCATGGATTTTGTATAGACAAATTCAATTTATTCCTCACATGGTATACAATAACACAATGCACCCACATAAATTGAACATCGCATTACAGAATTGAACCAAACAAAACAGTTAACTAAAGACCACAACAAATGAACCAAATGTTAACTGAGCACAACATTGCATAATATAACATACTCCTAATAGAAGATCAAATAGTTAACCAAACCAAGCATGCTTAACATGTTGGAAATATAGCAATTGTATTTGTTTCTCATGTATTTAGTACAACCAAATTCAATTTATTTCTCACATGGTATACAATAACAGAATGCACCCACAACAACTGAACACCGCATTGCAGAATTGAACCAAACAGGCAACCGCTCGCGTCGTCGGTGCGCGAGACGTCGACGGTGAGGTGCTCCTCCAAGATCTGGGGGTCGACACGAATGGCAGCCATTGCGACCTCATCCGCATGTGCGGCCGCGATTTGCTTCTCCCTTGCCAAATGCTCCTTGAGATCCTGGCTATACTACGCGTCTCATGGCTTAGGGCGGCTCTTATTTGCTGGAGGGGTCGGTGATTTGGGAGGAAGGTGTCGCATTGGTGGTCGGGGCATGTGGGATGTGGAAGCAGGAGGATGAAGGGGGTTGGGTGTGGATTGCCTGTCTGGATAGGCGAGGCCGAGCAACGTGAAGGAGGTTCGCCGGTAAGGAGGCGGAGCTGCAAGCAAGGAGTGAAGGTTTCAACTTGGAAAGGAAGGCATAAATAGGGGAAATGTGGCTTTTGGCAAGGGGAGGCGGCGGGGAGGTAGATATTTCTGTGGAAGCCAAAATTTTGGAATCGCTTCAGCGAAAAAACTGGCTCACAAAACCGGCGGATCTCGGGTAGTGGGTCCCGAACTGTGCATCTAGGCGGATGGTAACAGGAGACGGGGGAGACGATGTTTTTACCCAGGTTCGAGCCCTCTTGATGGAGGTAAAACCCTACTCCTGCTTGATTGATCTTGATGATATGAGTAGTACAAGAGTTGATCTACCACGAGATCGAAGAGGCTAAACCCTAGAAGCTAGCCTATGGTATGATTGTGTGTCCTCTCTACGGACTAAACCCTCCGGTTTATATAGACACCGGAGGGGACTAGGGTTACACAGAGTCGGTTACAAGGAAGGAGATCTATATATCCGTATTGCCAAGCTTGCCTTCCACGCCAAGGAGAGTCCCATCCGGACACGGGACGAAGTCTTCAATCTTGTATCTTCATAGTCCAACAGTCCGGCCAAAGGATATAATCCGGTTGTCCGGATACCCCCTAATCCAGGACTCCCTCAGTTGCCCCTGAACTAGGCTTCAATGATGATGAGCCCGGCACGCAAATTGTCTTCGGCATTGCAAGGCGGGTTCTTCCTCCGAATACTTCATAGAAGATATTGAACACGAGGATCGTGTCCGACTCTGCAAAACAAGTTCCACATACCACCGTAGAGAGAATAATATTTCCACAAATCTAATATGCTGACGTACCCCGTAGTGTGACATCACACCACAGCCAGGTCTTCATTCGAATCGTTTTTCATAACCAATCCCAGCGTGTTTCGCGAGGCGGTTTCCTTGGCACGTCTTGTCGAAGCAAAGATTGTGTCCCCTTTATTACGGGATTCTCATAAATACGGACGTGGTAACCCAACCGTGCCTATTGATAGGACTCCTAGATCTTAGGCAAGTCCCAAACGGCCACGAGGAGGACGCTTGATATTCACCCTCTTTATAAAGGGGACAAGGCTTTTACTTTTTTTCCTCTCGTGCTCAATAAAATCCTTCCCCCGCCTCGAGTTCTAACACCCAAAACTCAGGTCAGGTGCTTCGGACCTTCAACTATGTCCGGATCCAACCTTCAAGGTCGGTGGATGCCTTCCTCCGTCATGGAGGAGGACATCAAGAGGTTGAGAGAGGCCAGATATCTGACCGCCGAAATTTTGCATCGGCTGCCCGCCCGAGGGCAGGTCGTCCCTACTCCCAAACCCAACGAGAGTGTCGTGTTCATCTCCCACTTCCTCCGAGGACTAGGCCTCGCTCTGGATCCCTTTGTTAAGGGTCTTATGTTCTATTATGGGCTAGATTTTCACGATCTAGCCCTGGATTCCCTTCTTCACATTTCGTCATTTATTGTCGTATGTGAGGCCTTCCTCCGCATTACCCCTCACTTCGGCCTGTGGCTCAAGACCTTCGATGTGAAGCCGAAGATGATCGAGGGGCAGCACACAGCGTGCGGAGGCGCTTTAATAAGAAAAAATTGCTGGCGCTCCATGGCCTGAGGGTAGCTTCCCAGAGGTGTCCGGATTGTGGCAGCGGGAGTGGTTCTACATCACAGCTCCCCGAAGTGCCAAGTGGGTAGCTGCCCCCACCTTTCGCTTAGGCCCCCCACCACAATTGACGTCATGGATCAGCAGGGGGCTGAGCTGGGGTCCAGCCAAGGACGTGCCAATACTGCAAAGCCGTATCCGAGATCTCTTTGAGAGAGATTTCAGTCTGGTTATGGTAGTGCAAGTTATGCTAGTTCGTCGAGTCCAGCCTTGCAAACGCCAGCCCCTTCGCATGTGGGAATTCAACCCAGAAGGACCGCGAGCTATTCAACACTTCCTTGGCATGAGGCCCGAGGAGATGTACAAATTGTTCTTCGGACCACAAATAATGTGTCCGGACATCACTGAGGATGCAGGTCTGAGCTGCAATCGCCCGGATACCCAAGTAAGTAGCCCCGCATTCGAACACATTGTCCGTTTGTTTATCGCAACATCGCCCTAAAAAGCCGCTCTTTGACCAGGATTGGATAGAGAAGGCAAAGTTGATCAGGTGTCCGGGCCCTCTCCCTGAGACATCACCAAATCCCGTGCTAACCAGGATGCTGGAGATCGCGCCTTATCAAGCACCCTCAAGAGAAGATAAAGGGGGGGACAAGGAGGCTAGCGCCTCCGCGAAGGAGGTTAACCAGGGAGGAGGAACTGAAACTTCCTCTCCCCAGGGAAGGAAGAGGAACGCCTCTGAGGACCCGGAGACCACGATCTCCAAACGGGGGAAGAAATCTTCGCCGGAGGGTCCTGCCCTAGGGGATACCCCGGCCGCACTATGCCCTCAAGGGGATCAGCCCTCCACCGAGCTGTAAGTAAAAGGGTACTTAATAATGAAAATATCTCGCCTTACTTCTGAGGAAAATAACCGAAGCATTTATCTTGCTATTCGGATCTTAGCCCTTCTCAGCAAAGCTCGTCTTCAGGGGATCTTCTTCCAGAGATGATGGAGAGCGAGACGCCTCCCCCTGCCATACCGCCTCATGAGGCGGGCGACCCCGAGGTGTCGTCGTGGAGGGTTACTCCTGATCCGGCAAGGCCAGAAGGTAATCCTATGGCCACCCGAAGTCCTCAGTATCCGGCTCTTGAAGAGGGCAATCGAAAGAGTCCGGCACCATCTGGTGTACGGTCGGACGTACTGAGGGATCTGCTAGAGCAAGCGGCTATCTCAGAAGAGCACCGCACATTGATGGGTACGGTGATTAAAAGGATTTCGTCCTCCGAAAGCGTGTTGCATGAAGCCTTTATGAGTCTACTGACGGGTTTTGAGGTACGCGAAATGATGTACATTTTTGACAGTACCGCACATTTTTAGATGTGCCCTGTGTAGATAGTAGCCCCTGAGACTCTGGGTGCTGTCGAAGACGACAGCGCACAGAGGATCGTAGACCCAGGGATAATCGTGCCGCCTTAATATGCAGGTGGCGGAGGGTCCAGTGGCCAGCCGGACTGATGAATTTGCCGAGCTAAAGCGGCAGCTGGACATGGCAGACGCCGACATTGTACTTGTCAACAAGCGGCTTGACGAGGCACAGGGTATGTGATTCCTCCGGTGACACATGGGAAGAGGAGCATGATGCCAGTATCTATAACATGTGTGTGAATCCAGATGAAGTTGCGGCCGTGGAGAACCTTCGGGCGGAACTTGCCTGAGCCAAATAACAAGCCAGGAAAAGCGATGCGGCTGCCCTAAAGGCAATCGAGGAGCTAAAAGCCGAATAGGTTGCTCACTGCCAAAACAAGGAGGAAATAGCCAGGATGGCTGTGGAATTGAAGAACGCCGCTGACCGTTACGAGCTTCTTGAAAAGGAAGATCGAGCAAAGAGGACAGACTTGGAGAAGGCCACGATGGCGACCAAAGACACCCGCTCTGCAATGAGAGCGATGAAGGAGGAGCTGCGTCAAGCCGGGGATATCGCGGCTGGGAAGCCCTTTATGCTGTGGATGAAGTTTGGAGATCCTCGGTACGCCCCTTTGGACCGGCTGTGGAGTTCTGCGGACGCATATCTGGACTTAGCGGCGAGTTCTACCGATGCGGCCGAATACTTCCGAGATCAAAAAGATCGCGAAGTGGAAAAGTTGTTCTGGTCACAATTTAACGTTCCAGAGCGTCCGCTTCCATTGACTGGTCGGTTGGCCAAATGGGCCGAGCTGAATAGATTGTCCAGACTCGCCATGAGGTCTGTTGTGTATCATCTGTGGCCGGAAAGGCCAAAGCCGAACAGTTATTTTAGTTTGGTGCAGCAGTTCCTTGGTGCGGTGCTGCACATCAGCGTGATGAAGAGGTCTGTGTGCGTAGAGGGTGCGCGGATGGCCCTTGCTCGTGTGAAGACATACTGGGTGGAGATGGAGGCCACCGCCGTTGCAGCCCAAGATTCAGATGAGAGCCGAGTACCTGCCGAGCACTACTTTCGAGAAGTTCTTGAGGGCGCTCGTTCGATAGAAGCGCAGTGCTCGAAGAATATTATGTTCTAATGACATATATTCCCATTGAAAAACAATGTTTTACTGAGTTTATCAAGGCTGTTTTTATACTTTTGCCCGAAAGTACTATGATGCCTCCTGTGCGGCCGTTTATGTATATATGTATATAACCTAAAAGATGGCAGTCGTCGGCTTCAGCCCCCACGCATATAATGCGAGGGTGTTCGCAGAAGACGCATGTTCACACTTGATCTAACGTCTTGGTCCATTAAGGAGGTGATAGCGCAGCGAACTAGGCAATCGGACTATAATGCTTTAACACTTTCACTTAGCCAGAGGAGTTTGACAATGGGGCTACTATATAGCCCCTGGTGGCTCCGCGCTCATCTGAATTCGGGGCGCGTACATGCCTGGCCGGGAAACGGCCCTTCGTTAAGGCGGAGGAATCCCGAAGATTCCGCTAGGTCATCGAGTGGTTGACCAGTCTCATGCTACATCATGACAGTCAGTTTTCGGCTTTCTCTACTAAGGTGCTCGTCCGGATGAACCAGGGCACAATCATAGTAGTTCTCCTGGTGCCGCCCTAGCCGATAGAGCGGAACGTAAGGAAGCAAAACACAGGAGCTGGGCAAACCCAACATTTGACCAAAGACATGATTCGGAGCTGATGCATATAAGGGCAAACTCGCGACGCCAAACACTCCCTAAGGTATTCGGTCTTTATGATGTAAACCGGGCTAAACAGTGCCCTTTGTAATAAGCCCTTGGTGTCCAGGTACGTGCAATATTCTGACGTTTCCACATGCCAATACGTCAGCATCCTTCTCATTTGTACTGAGAATCTGGTGGATGTGTATCAACAAGAGACAATAAAAAAGGTTTATGCAGGGTCTTAATCTAAAAAGAATCCTTTGAACGGGTCCCTGCTACACGTCTGCGCCTGTATCTCCGTTGTGCCGTATCCTGGACGGGTGTAGCACGATGGTCATCTGAAAAAGAGGGGAACTTAGTTGAAAAGTTGTCGTGCAAAAGGTAGGTTATACTAAATAAACCATGTATAGTTCAAGATGCGTAAAGTTGAGCCTAATTGTCACTTGTTCACACGCGTTGAGCCCCTTGTATTGTTGTAGGGGTATAGCCATCAAACCTGTATCAATTATATATAGCTACACCGGACTCGTCTAACCGTGTCCATGGTCTTAACGACCTGTCAGATGCTCTAGTTGGTGAGGCCGTCTAGTGTGCGGCTGCCAAGGCGGCCGCATGGTCTTCCGCGTGCAAGGAGCGCTCAATATTTCCATTTACTGTGATGACGCCACGTGGACTGGGCATCTTTAGAATGAGAGAAGCGTAATGCGGTATTGCTTTAAAGCGAGCGAAAGCTTCACGTCCGAGTAGTGCTTGATAGCCACTTTGGAACGGAGTGATGTGGAAGGTTAACTTTTTGCTGTGGAAGTTATCGGGAAAGCTGAATATAACCTCTAGTAGCAGGGAGCCCGTACAATGGGCTTCTGGGCCTGGCGTTACTCATTTAAAGGTAGTATTGCTATGGCTATTTTTGTTGGGTCTATCCCCATTTTGTGGACTGTGTCCTGATATATCAGGTTTAAACTACTGCCGCCGTCCATCAGGACTCATGTGAAGTGGTATCCGTCAATTATCGGGTCTAACACCAAGGCAGACCATCCTGCATGTCGGATACTTGCCGAGTAATCCCGATGGTCAAAGGTGCTCGGTTTGGACGACCAGTGGCAGAACTCCGCGGTGATAGGCCCTGGGGCATGTGTCTCTAGGAGTGCCGCTTTGTTTCTCCCCTTCATCACGTGTAACACGTTTACTGTTTTGACTTCTGGTGGGAATTTCTTCTGTTCCCCAGTGCTTTTCTTGCGAGGCTCGTCCTCGTCTTCGCTTGGTGTATCCTGCCCCTTGTGTTCGGCGTTGAGTTTGTCGGACTGCTTGAAGACCCAACATCTCTATGGGTATGATTTGCAGGTTTATCGAGGGTGCTATGGATATGACATAGTTTGTCCAGAATCTTGTTCAGGCTGGACAGTTCGTCTCTGTTGCCTTTGGAGGGAAGCTTTTGCTGACCTGGCCGAGAACTTCTGAATCCGGTGTTTACCGTCGTGCTCTTCGGGTTGTCTTCTTTATTCCAACGCTTGTTTTTGCTGCGTCGTGGCTTCCCGTTTCCGTCCGTGACTTCGGATGTACTTGGGTCGCTGGTGCTGCATCGGGCTAACCAGCTGTCCTTGCCCGCGCAAAAGCGGGTCATGAGGCTTGTTAATGCTGCCATTGTTCTCGGCTTTTCTTGGCCGAGGTGTCTGGCAAGACATTCGTCTCGAACGCTGTGCTTGAAAGCTGCTAAGGCTTCGGCATCCGGATAGTCAACTATTTGGTTCTTTTTAGTGAGAAACCTGTTCCAAAGCTTTCGGGCTGACTTTCCGGGTTGTTGAGTTATATGACTTAAATCGTCTGTATCCAGTGGTTGGACATAGGTCCCTTGAAAATTTGCCCGAAAAGCGTCTTCGAGCTCTTCCCATCTTCCAATGGAGTTTTCGGGGAGGCTTTTAAGCCAGTGCCGAGCTGGCCCTTTGAGCTTTAGGGGTAAGTACTTGATGGCGTGGAGATCGTCTCCTCGAGCCATGTGGATATGGAGGATGTAGTCGTCAATCCAGACCCCGGGGTATGTCGTTCCGTCGTACGCCTCTATGTTTACGGGTTTGAATCCCTCTGGAAATTCATGGTCCAGCACCTCATCGGTGAAACATTGAGGGTGTGCGGCACCCCTGTATATGGGTGTACCGTGGTGTTCGGATTTTTGTTGTGTTTCATTGCGTGCTAGAGCGCGCTTGCTTGGCCCGTAGATGGATCTGGTTGTGCCGTCCTTTTGATGTGAGCCCTCACGTGGATCGCGTACTGGCTTGTGTGCGGCGTCATTTGCCACTCTATGTTGGCCACGAGGTCGTCTATCCGACCGGATGGCTGTTTTGTTTTTTGATTGCGGGGGATCTAAGGCCTCCTCATCGAATTCAGGTAGCAGCTTTTGCTTCGGGTAGTTCTTTGTGTGGCGACTACCGCCGTACTTTGCTCCAGTGTTGAGTACTTCACTCCATCTAATTCTGAGTGTGTCCTGTGCAACCCTGAGCCTTTGCTTCTGCTTCTTCAGACTCCTCGCAGTGGCAAGAAGCCTTTGATGAGTATTCTGTTGCTCCGGGTGCCTGTCCGGTGTGATGTCATCCGGACTGTTATCTTCGCCGGAGTCGGGTTGTTCGGTTTGATTCTCCGTGTTGCCATGGTCAGACGGTGGTTCAATGCTGTGTTTGCCGTCCGCTGGCTCACCCTGCTCTATCGCTGGGTCTATATGATCACTGTTTCTGTCGAGGTGGGATTTGGAGCGGCGCTTACGCCGCCGCTTTGACTGCTTCTCGAGGAAACGATCCTTCGCTGCGTCCTTCCGTTCCTCGTTGTCGTTTTCTTTGGGTGTGTCCACCATGTATACATCATAGGATGAAGTGGGCGTCCGGTGCCCTGTGGGCAGTGGCTCCTATTCGTCTCCTGCATCGTCGTCCATACCGTTGATATCTTCGGAGTCGAAGGTGAGCATGTCTGTCAAATCGTCGATAGTGGATACTAAGTGGGTGATGGGTGGGAGGCGAATTTCTTCGTCGTCCGGATCCCGATCTGGCCAGCCATAGTTCGGCCAGGACTCTCCTGACAAGGAGAGAGACCTTAATGAGTTAAGTGTGTCGCCAAAGGGCGAGTGCTGAAGGATATCCATGGAGGTGAATTCCATGATCGGCGCCCAGTTGGAGTCGATAGGCACGGGCGCAGGTGCTTCGGAGTCCGTGGCCGGGGAAGAATCCGGTAGTTCGGCGTCACGGCTCTCGTGAAGGGTAAGGTCGATACTCGACTCGATCGCCGCTGAGAATGCGGCCTCCATGGCGGGGTCTATCCACCCGTCAATGGATGGCGCAATTGGCTCCGAACTGACGGTCGGAGCGGTTGCCGGTGCGGTCTCCTGAACACTGTCCGATGGTAGAGCTAAATCATCCTCATCATGACCGTGCGGCACACTCGGCAGGGGCTCGAATCCATCAAAGATCAAGTCTCCGCGGATGTCGGTTGTGTAGTTTAAGCTTCCAAACCTGACCTGGTGGCCAGGGGCGTAACTCTCGATCTTCTCCAGATGGCCAAGCGAGTTGGCCCGCAATGCGGAGCCACCGGATACAAAGATCTGTTTGAGGAGAAAAGTCTCACCCCGGACTACATCGCTATCGATGATTGAAGGAGCCATCCAGCCTAACGATGACGACATAGAGGAACTCTCAATGAAAGCACCAATGTCGGTGTCAAAACCGGCGGATCCCAGGTAGGGGGTCCCGAACTGTGTGTCTAGGCGGATGGTAACAGGAGACGGGGGACACAATGTTTTTACCCAGGTTCGGGCCCTCTCGATGGAGGTAAAATCCTACTCCTGCTTGATTGATCTTGATGATATGAGTATTACAAGATTTGATCTACCACGAGATCGAAGAGGCTAAACCCTAGAAGCTAGCCTATGGTATGATTGTTGTTGTTGGTCCTACGGACTAAACCCTCCGGTTTATATAGACACCGGAGGGGGCTAGGGTTACACAGAGTCGGGCACAAGGAAGGAGATCTATATATCCATATTTCCAAGCTTGCCTTCCACGCCAAGGAGAGTCCCATCCGGACACGGGACGAAGTCTTCAATCTTGTATCTTCATAGTCCAACAGTCCGGCCAAAGGATATAATCCTGTCCGGATACCCCCTAATCCAGGACTCCCTCAGGCTCCATGGCCTCAATTGCACCATACTCGGCAAGCATCTCGCCATCCGCATCTGCGGCCGTGATATGGGCTTTGGCGGGCTCCGTCGTGGCAAGGCATGCCGCGCAGGAACGGACGGTTGCTCGAACTCTCTTGGTGATTGCCAACTCTTCCGCCGTGGGTTGTCAACCATTGTCGGAGAAGCTTCGTTCGATTTGTGCGGTGACCGCCACGAGCTGGGCATGGACAGCCTCGATATGGTGGTGGGCAGCCTCCATCAGGGCTAAGGCCACTGCTGCGGAACGAACAGCTACTGCCGCCGCCTGAGAAGCAAAAGCGGCCGTTTGCGTTGCCTTCGCCGCCCGGATGCATATTACGGTCGCCCTCATGAAGCTTGTTAGCATGCGCCTGGCAGCTGCGGCCGCGCTCTTGCCGGAGAGGGCTGCCGAAGTTGCCCTGACGACGTGGGTCCATGTCCCCATCTTTCACCGGCGACGATTGAACGGTGAAATGTTATTTGACGAGCGGGCTAGTGTGCTTGACACTCCAATGGTGCTCCAAGATATTTTGTGTTGCATCTCATACTATTGGTGATAATAAACTGTGTGTGATCTACTTGATTTTTCGTCTTGATTTGAATTACGTAATGGGGTCATAGCTGCAAAGGATGGTGTTTGAATTGATAGAACTTTTATCTGTAGTGAACATGCAACTATAGGTGTGTCGTCAAAAAATAGGAATTATTCAGGGTTTGTTTGGACGTTTTTATACATTAACTTGGTTTTGTAGGCATTTGAGCTGCATAATTCAAATTTGAACTACATGCACATGCTCCAGTGCATATAAATTGGTTAAAAAATCAAATTTGTGTCCTTCGGTGCATTCTTAGGTCCCATGCAAGAAATGGGAATGAACTTCAAACACCCTGCCACCGTCACTCGGCCACAACCATTGAGATACTTGGTTTTAAAATTCTAATAAATCAAAAACTCATCTGAAATTCATGAAACTTGGCATGCTATCAAGGAGTGGCATCAACATGTCGTGGTAAAATTTTTATCCCATTTGGGGCAGGTTTGGGTATATTGTTCCCCCAAACCAGACTTTCTCACAACAAGCGTGATGGTTTCGGTTGGGAACGTGTCACCTTTGGGGACGAAACGATATCTGTTGCCTCTTGTAGCTTTCAAAAAATTTCTATTGTTAACATAGAACAATAGGATTGTTCTATTTAATTTTGGAATTTTTCGGGGTTCGCTTGGACATTTTTATACATTAACTGGGTTTTCGAGGCATTTCAGGTGCATAATTCAAATTTGAACTACATGCACATGCTCCAATGCATATAAATTGGTTGAAAAAAAAATTTGTGTCCTTCGGTGTATGCTTAGGTCCCATGGAAGAAATGGGAATGAATTTCAAACACCCTGCCACTGTCACTCGACCGCAAACATTGAGATACTTGGTTTTAAATTCTAGTAAATCCAAAACTCGTCTAAAATTCATGAAACTTGGCATACTATCATGGAGCGGTATCAACATGCCATGGTAAAAAAATTATCCCATTTGGGGTAGGTTTGGTCATTAGCTTCTCAAAAACGAGAGCTTCTCACAACAAGCGTGATGGTTTCGGCAGGGAACATGCCACCTTTGGGGAGGAAATGATATATGTTGCCTCTTATTTCTTTCAAAAAATTTCTAGTGTCAGCATAGAACAACAGGAGTGTTGTGATTAATTTTGGAATTTTTGGGGTTCGTTTGGACATTTTTATACATTAACTGGGTTTTCCACGCATTTTATGTGTATAATTCAAATTTCAACTACATGCACATGCTCCAGTGCATATAAATTGGTTGAAAAATCAAATTTGTGTCCTTCGGTGCATGCTTAGGTCCCATCAAATTTGTGATTCCCATAGCATGCACGTATGGTGAACTGTTATGTGATGAAGTCGGAGCATGATTTATTTATTGATTGCCTTCCTTATGAGTAGCGGTCGGGGACGAGCGATGGTCTTTTCCTACCAATCTATCCCCCTAGGAGCATGCGTGTAGTACTTTGTTTCGATAACTAATAGATTTTTGCAATAAGTATGTGAGTTCTTTATGACTAATGTTGAATCCATGGATTATACGCACCCTCACCCTTCCACCATTGCTAGACTCTCTAGTACCGTGCAACTTCCGCCTTACCATAAACCCACCATAAATCTTCCTCAAAACAGCCACCATACCTACCTGCCATTCCGAGATATATTGCCATGCAACTTTCCATCGTTCCGTTGTTATGACACGCTTCATCATTGTCATATTGCCATGCATGATCATGTAGTTGACATCGTATTTGTGGCAAAGCCACTATTCATAATTTTTTCATACATGTCACTCTTGATTCATTACATATCCCAGTACACCGCTGGAGGCATTCACATAGAGTCATATTTTGTTCTAAGTATTCAGTTGTAATTCTTGAGTTGTAAGTAAAAAAGAAGTGTGGTGATCATCATTATTAGAGCATTGTCCCATTGAGGAAAGGATGATGGAGACTATGATTCCCAGAGACTACGGACAAAAATGAAAAAAATGAAAAAAATGAAAAGAGGACAAAAGAAAAAAGGCCCAACTAAAAAAATGAGAGAAAAAGAGAGAAGGGACAATGTTACTATCCTTTTTTCACACTTGTGCTTCAAAGTAGCACCATGATCTTCATGATAGAGAGCCTCCTATGTTGTCACTTTCATAAACTAGTGGGAATTTTACATTATAGAACTTGGCTTGTATATTCCAATGATGGGCTTCCTCAAATTACCCTAGGTCTTCGTGAGCAAGGGAGTTGGATGCACACCCACTTAGTTTCTTTTGTTGAGCTTTCATACACTTATAGCTTTAGTGCATCCGTTACATGGCAATCCCAACTCACTCACATTGCTATCTATTAATGGGCATCTCCATAGCCCATTGATACGCCTAGTTGATGTGAGACTATCTTCTCTTTTTTTTATCTTCTCCACAACCACCATTCTATTCCACCGTAGTGCTATATCCATGGCTCACGCTCATATATTGCGTGAAGATTGAAAAAGTTTGAGAACATCAAAAGTGTGAAACAATTGCTTGGCTTGTCATTGGGGTTGTGCATGATTTAATACTTTGTGTGATGAAGATAGAGCATAGCCAGACTATATGATTTTGTAGGGATAACTTTCTTTGGCCATGTTATTTTGAGAAGACATGATTGCTTAGTTAGTATGCTTGAAGTATTATTATTTCTATGTCAATATTAAACTTTTATCTTGAATCTTTCGGATCTGAAAATTCATGCCACAATAAAGAAAAATTACATTGAGAAATATGTTAGGAAGCATTCCACATCAAAAATTCTATTTTTATCATTAACCTACTCGAGGACGAGCAGGAATTAAGCTTGGGGATGCTTGATACGTCTCCAACTTATCTATAATTTTTGATTGCTCCATGCTATTATATTATCTATTTTGGATGTTAATGGGCTTATTTTTACACTTTTATATTATTTTTGGGACTGACCTATTAACCGGAGGCCCAGCCCAAATTGCTGTTTTTTGCCCATTTTAGAGTTACGCTGAAAAGGAATATCAAACGGAGTCCAAACGGAATGAAAACTTTGTGAGCGTTATTTTTGGAACAAACATCATCCAGGAGACTTGGAGTGGACGTCAAGAAACAATCGAGGAGGCCACAGGGCAGGGGGCGCGCCCTCCACCCTCGTGGGCCCCTCGTTGCTCCACCGACATACTTCTTCCTCCTATATATATCCATATCCCCGCAAACATCTAGGAGCACCACGAAACTCTATTTCCACCGCCGCTACCTTATATACCCCGCAAACATCTAGGAGCACCACGGCCTTTTCCGGAGCTCCGCCGGAGGGGGCATTGATCACGGAGGGCCTCTACATCAACTCCATGGCCCCTCCGATGATGTGTGAGTAGTTTACTTCAGACCTTCGGGTCCATAGCTAGTAGCTAGATGCCTTGTTCTCTCTCTTTGGATCTCAATACAAATTTCTCCTCAATTCTCTTCGAGACCTATTCGATGTAATCTTCTTTTGTGGTGTGTTTGTCGAGATCCGATGAATTGTGGGTTTATGATCAAGTTTATCTATGAACAATATTTGAATCTTCTTTGAATTCTTTTATGTATGATTAGTTTATCTTTGCAAGTCTCTTTGAATTATCAGTTTGGTTTGGCCTACTAGATTGATCTTTCTTGCAATGGGAGAAGTGCTTAGCTTTGGGTTCAATCTTGCGGTGCTCGATCCCAGTGACAGAAAGGGAAACGACACGTATTGTATTGTTGCCATCGAGTATAAAAAGATGGGGTTTATATCATATTGCATGAGTTTATCCCTCTACATCATGTCATCTTGCTTAAGGCGTTACTCTGTTCTTATGAACTTAATACTCTAGATGCATGCTGGATAGCGGTCGATGTGTGGAGTAATAGTAGTAGATTTAGAATCGTTTCGGTCTACTTGTCTCGGGCATGATGCCTATATACATGATCATGTCTAGATATTCTCATAATTATTCGCTCTTCTATCAATTGCTTGACAGTAATTTGTTCACCCACCGTAATACTTATGCTATCTTGAGAGAAGCCACAAGGGAAACCTATAGCCCCCGGGTCTATTATCCATCATATAAGTTTCCATCTACTTTATTTTGCAATCTTCACTTTCAATCTATACCATATAAATACCAAAAATATTTATCTCATTATTATTATCTCTAACAGATCTCACTCTTGCAAGTGGCCGTGAAGGGATTGACAACCCCTTTATCACGTTGATTGCGAGGTTCTTATTTATTTGTGTACGTACAAGGTGACTCGCGCATGGTCTCCTACTGGATTGATACCTTGGTTCTCAAAAACTGAGGGAAATACTTACGCTGCTTTACTGCATCACCCTTTCCTCTTCAAGGGAAAACCAACGCAATGCTCAAGAGGTAGCAGACGACTATAGCTGCCGACGGCAATGGCGATAGAGCGTGTGGTGGGTGTTCCACGCACACCCAATAGGGACACCACGCATAGTACACTACGCCGGGGACTGAGCCTCCGCCGCGGTGTAGCCTCCCAACTGGAGTTGTCCTCTAATGACAGCGGAGTGGCTGAGCGACGACGACAGATTGGTGCCATTGGCGATTGTGGGAGAAGCAGTCGAGATAAGCTACAGGGAGGGAGGGGAAAATGCGATGCAGGACTCGCCGGCCATGAGGGTTTATATAGCAGGCCGGTAAAGCATTGGGATTTTGGGGGATTTCACCGAGTCGGGCGGGAAGCTTGCGCAGGAACCTGCGAGGTTGTGTGGGAACGGGCTTACCGACAATTCATTGGCGCCACTTCGAACCATCGTTTGGCCAAAAGAACTCCCTCGTGTGTTGTGCAAGCTTGCGTTGTAAGCCGTCTGCGGAAGCGGGGTGACAAGACATGCGAGAGGAGGACGAAAGGACACGTACACATACGGTTAATAAAAAAACGTTTGCGATTTAATTACCTACTATACCCCCATCCTAGTTTATAAGTAGGATTTAACTAATAAAATACGAATGCATGTCGCCAAGATTATATCGTTGGATTCGTAATTGAACATAGTTTCCAGTTATACAATTTTTGTAACATGCATTAACACTTTTTTGGTTAAATTTAAGGTTATATACCAGCAAGCTTTTGCCCGCAACACACATGGCTTATTCCATCACAAGCAGCTCGGATGGATCAACTGTAGTCCATGTATCACACATGCAACTCTAATCTGATTCGTGTTTTATATCCCCGACATCACTCGCATAGTTCGTCTTATTTTCCAGGTATCACTGTGCCGGCATCTACTCACGTCCCTCGGCAAGCTTTGTTCACTGTTAGGCGCTGCAGCGCACTGTGCTCGCCGGTAGGTGCTGCGGCGCGCTCTGCTCGCATCCGTTGGCGCGCTCTGCTCGCGTCCATCGGCACGCTTGGCTTGTGGACAACTTTTCCTTGCGAGTTCAACTGCTATAAGCATATATATATATGGTTGCTCGCCGTTGAGGCTACCGCGGAGCGCTTTGCTCGCGTCCCTCTGCGCGCGCTCTGCCAGCGGTTGGGCATGCACACGATCATGTCGGGGGCCCCATATGCATGCGGTTGCGCCGCGTGCATTGCCACGCGATGCAGTTATGTGCGGCACGATGGAGTTACGCACTACAAATTAGAACTACCATCAGGGCCTGCCGATATCCCTGGCCGTCCGGCTTCCCCTTTAATTCCCGCGGACATTATAACCCTAGTCTCTTCAACCTTTCGATCATGCCCCACAACACAACAAGCACGCCCATGACAACATAAAGAGAGGGGATGTCTAGCGGCACTCCAATGGAGTTTGGCGAGCATAGAGTGGAGACCCAAGCGAGGGAGACGGATCTCTCGGTGGTGTACACCAACATCCCGACCGTGGTGGACGACTACATCAACAGCGTTGAGCAGTTCCTTGCTCGAGACAAGTACAAGGTGGTCGGCAGCGACCTCCAGTACACCCCCGGTCCTCCCGGCATAGATCAGAAGGTTGTCGTAGCCCAGTTGTGCATGTGCCATCATGTCCTCACCCACCACTACTGCATCGCCATAGAGCCTTGCGACCGTTTCAACAGGTTTGTCAATAGCACCGACTACAAGTTCACCACGGTGGAAACTACCGACGATGTAAAAGCGCCCAGTGTTATGGGCTTGGCCCGCAAGAACCTTGTCAAAATCCATGACCACTACAGGTTCTGGGGCAGCACAAAGAAGGACTCCCTGGTCGAACTCGCCTTGGCCATCATCGACCCCTAGCTAGTACGAAAAGATGAAGTAGGATGCCTAGAGAACAAGTCCCATATCCTGGCACAGGGCCTGGATGCGGCAACTGGATGAACCTCACCTCAGGTTCGCAGCCAAGAGCGTTTACACATGCTATGAGATGCACAGGCGGATCTTTGACATGAGGAAGTGCCTCGTTACCCAAATCGACGAGCCTGGATCGAGCCACAAGCAGGGCAAGCGTCACAAGAAGTAGATGATGATCAGATGATCTTTTATGCTAGTTAATCATGCATGTAATATATAGTTTACTTTATTGGTGTGTGGAAATGTCATGTGTGTAGTAGCCACCTATGTAATTATGCATGTAATAGTTTACTTTGGTGTGTGCAAATGCCATGGTTGTAGTAGCCACCTATGTAAGTGGATGTTTAATTTGGTTATGCAACCATGTCCTTATAAGTGTGTGTGTGTGTGTGTGTGTGTGTGTGTGTGTGTCTATATATGTTGTTGTTCTGTATGCAATCCCATCGCACAACATACACGTCTTATTAGCAGCAACCGTCTATGTTATTATCGGGTTTCGCACACATTTCTGGTTATAGACCTGTTTGCCGCGTATCACACAAATCTTGTTATATTGAACCGTCTCTGTTCTCTTGTCTCAAAACAAACAGTTCATCTGAATGAACCGCATGTCGTATATCGCACACACCTTGATCTGGCTGACCATTTCTTTTGTGTTGCCTAATCACAAACAGTTCATCCGAGTGAACCATATGTTGTATATCACACACGCCTTCATCTGGCTGCCTGTTTCTTTTATTCCACCTCATCAGAAACAGTTCATTGAACTACCATATGCCCTGCATCGCACACGCAACTAAAATCTGGACCATGTTTGATGCATCGTCCATCGCAAACATTTTGCACCTTTTTTGATGGTACTTTTACACCAGCATTTGTCATTATTGCATCGCACATAGTTTTGTCGAAGGGTCTCTGATCATAGTGTCGTGTTAGCAGCATCTTGAAGTAGTAAGGGCATGGGACAGTGGGGACACTAGGACACTCAACATCGTAAAGAAGCAACTTACTTATCATACTGGGAAAAATAGCAGGAGTACCATTTGTAACACAGTTTAATTGCATCATATTACTGGAGGCATTAGATTAACAATAATACTGGTTAGACATGTCCTTAGGGTAACAGTGTGATTTCTTTGTTTTACATGCGCCCTTACATTAAGAACAGCAAAAAGTTGGTATAAGGACATGCGACAGTGGACGCATCAGCACAATGTACCTACAAGGAGGCATAAAGTGGTGATGTCGACTTTGTTCATACTTTGTGAGGGTAGCAAATCTAATCCTGCAGACCTTTTACTATGTGAGTGTAGCAAATCTCATCCTGGACATACTCTGTTGACTTGTCCACCAGCCGCCACATTCTATTCTTTTTCAACCAATAATAGGTATGTTCCTTATCCAGTTTGTACTGCCTTTTCCCTTTATTTCCCTTTTCAACTAAGAGACTGGTTGGGTATCCAGTCTCTACTACTTTCCCCCTGTTATTTCCTCTTTGAATCAAGTCCTAGATTCATGGTAGTACAACTTTACCCCATTTCTTTGTTGTTTGAACCAAGTCCTAGATTCAAGTTCATGAAGTAGCTTTACCTCTAATAATACTAAAAATTTAGGTGGCTTTGGAAGATCTAGTGGAAGTAGGAAAAGATCCACATGCAGACACGTTGGGAGCTGGGGTAGTAGAGAAAGGCCGCTTTTGGAGGAACTTATACCTAAGGGTCATCAGGATGTGGCTAGGAGGACGGCAGCAGGTTGGATCTGCCCACAATATGGCAGGGAGGAAGAAGGGTCGGAGGACCTCCTGAGCCGGCGCTATGTCGGAGAGAACGACATGGATAGAGGACCGAGACCCACCGGTAGCAGTGAATTTCCTCCATCGCCGCCGATGACCACGTGAACGATGCACCTAGTCCCCTACACGCATCGGCAGAAGGGATCCGGACGGATTTGTGACCAGCGGTGAGCAGAGAGAAAATGTCGCTACCACTGTCTTGTTTAGATCTGCAGAGGATGAGAGAATGAAGAGAGCAACTGGTACGTCTCCAACGTGTCTATAATTTATGAAGTATTCATGCCAATATATTATCATTCTTGGATGTTTTACAATCATTTTATAGCAATTTTATATCATTTTTTGGGACTAACCTATTGACCGAGTGCCAGTTTATGTTTTTGCTTGTATTTTACATCACAGAAAATCAATATCAAACGGAGTCCAAACACCGCAAAACTTTTTGTGGATTTTTTTATGGGCTAGAAGACTCCCAATTGGCCAAAGTAGCACCTGGGGGTGCCCCGAGGGGGGCACAACCCACAAGGGCACGCCAGGGCCCCCTGGCGTGCCTAGGTGGGTTGTGCCCACATCGGTGGCCTCCCGCACCCCCTATTTGCAATATAAATTCTGAAATATTCCGAGACCCTTCAGGGTTAACCTAGATCAGAAGTTCCGCCGCCGCAGGGCTCCGTAGCCACCAAAAACAAATCTAGACCCGTTTCAGCACCTTGCCCGAGGGGGGAATCATCTCCGGTGGCCATCTTCATCATCCCGATGGCCACCACGATGAGGAGGGAGTAGTCCACCGTCGGGGTTGAGGGTTTGTACCAGTAGCTATGTTTTTAATCTCTCTCTCTCTCTCTCTCTCTCTCTCTCTCGTGTTCTTGATATGTCACAATCTTGATGTATCATGGGCTTTGTTAATATAGTCGGATCATATGGTGTTTTCCCTTCTCTATCTTGTTGTGATGAATTGAGTTTTTCCCTTTGATATTTCGTGGTTATTGGATTGAATACTTTTATCAATTTGAGAACACTTGATATATGTCTTGCAATTGAATACTCGTGGTGACAATGGGGTATCGTATTGATTCACTTGATATACGTTTTGGCACTCAACTTGCGGATTCCGTGGTGATATTGGGGTAATCTATGCATAGGGGTTGATGCTCGTTCTTGTCCTTGTTTCTCCGGTAGACATCTTGGGGCACTCTTGTAGTTTTTTGTGTGGATCGAGTATTATGAATATGAATATGCTTTGGTGTTATTCTAGTATGAACTCTAGGATATATCGAAAAAAAAATAGCTTTGTGTTATTTTAGTACGAAGTCTTGAATAGATCGAACGGAAAGAATAGCTTTGAGGTGGTTTAGTACCCTACAAACAATTCCTATCTTTTTTTCTCCACTAATAGGAATTCGGGAGTGATTCTTCGTTGCACTTTGAGGGATAATCACATGATCCAACTATGTTAGCACTGTTGAGAGATTGCACTAGCGAAAGTACGGACCCTAGGCCTCATTTTTAATCATTGCAATACCGTTTTTGTGCCCGTTTACTATTTGCTACCTTGCTGTTTTTATTTATTCAGATTATAAAAATAGATTTCTACCATCCATACTACACTTTTATCACCATCTCTTCGCCGAACTAGTGCACTTATACAATTTGCCATTGTATTAGGTGTGTTGGGGACACAAGATATTTCTTGTATTTGGTTGCAGGATCATTTGAGAGAGACCATCTTCATCCTACACCTCTCACGGATTGATAAACCTTAGGTCATCCACTTGAGGGAAAATTGCTACTGTCCTACAAAACTCTGCGCTTGGAGGCCCAACACGTGTCTACAAGAATAAAGTTGTGTAGTAGACATCAAGATCTTTTCTGGCGCCGTTGCCGGGGAGGTGAGTGCATGAAGGTATATCTTTAGATCTTGCAATTGAATCTTTTAGTTTCTTGTTTTATCACTAGTTTTGTATATAAAAGAAAACTACAAAAATATGGAATTGAGGTTGCATCATATTATTGATCATCTTTATAATATCTTTCTTGAAAAAGATGGTTTGGAAAATTGTGCTCACTTGTTAGAAGAAGTCAATAAAATGCTTGGCACAAAATATTTGAATGATGAGCATGATTGCAATGTTCTTAGTATGAATTCTTTGAATATCCATGTTGCTAATGATATGCAAAGCTAAGCTTTGGGATGCTATATTTTATGAATATGATATTTTTAGTCCCCCAAGTTTTGATGAGAAAATTTCTTATGATGATTGCATGCCTCCTATTTATGATGATTATATTGATGAAAGTGGATTCGGAGAGGTCATGACTTTATTTAAAGATGAATCCACTATTTTGGAAGAGATTGCAATTGACTATGATAACAAAGTTGCTATCTATGATGATTAGGGTGATGACATGTATGCTATATTGAATAATGATAACTATGAAACGTGTCATCATGATTTTAATTTTCAATCACATGATAGTTATTTTGTTGAGTTTGCTCCCACTACTACGAAGGAGGATAAATTTGCTTATGTAGAGAGTAAGAAAATTTCTACGCTTATGCATCATGAAAAGAGTCCTTTATGTGATAGTTATATTGTTGAATTCATTCATGATGCTACTGGAAATTATTATGAGAGAGGAACATATGCTTCTACATATTGCAATAATATCAAGTTTCCTCTCTATGTGTTGAAAATTTTGAAGTTGCACTTGTTTTGCCTTCCTATGCTAGTTGATTATTGTTACCGTGAATTGTTTTCTCACAAAATCCCTATGCATAGGAAGTGGGTTAGACTTAAATGTGCTTGTCATGTGCTTCATGATGCTCTCTTTATGTTTCAATTCTTATCTTTTATGCGAGCATCATTGATATCATCATGCCTAGCTAAAAGGCATTAAAGAAAAGCGCTTGTTGGGAGACAACCCAACACTTTTACCTCCTATTTTTGTGTGTTCACATGATTATGCTACTGTAGTAACCATGTTTTATATCTTTTGTTTCAATAAAGTGCCAAGTAAGACCTTTGGGATGGCTTACGGTGATATTTGATTTGATCTTGCCGAAAAACAGAAACTTTTGCGCTCACGAAAATAATTCTAGTTTTTAACTGAAGAGCGCTATTGAGTTGATTCTTTACTAAGAATATTAATATACAAATTGCTCAGGCCATCCTAATATTTCAGAATTTTTGGGGTAGCAGAAGTATGGTTTGAGTACAGATTACTATAGACTGTTCTGTTTTTGACATATTCTGTTTTCAATGCATAATTTGCTTGTTTTCTAGTTTCTATGGCTTATATTGTCAATATAAATTGTAGAAATGATATGCTACAGTAATAATTCTGCGAGAACAAATATGAATCTTGTCTTTGACAGTACCAAAAGTAGAATGGTTTGCTCTTTATCATACTAACCTATCTCACAAAGTTCCGTTAAGTTTTGTGTGATTGGAGTTTTCAAGTTTTGGGTGAGATATTGGTATGAGGAGAATAAGGAGTGACAAGACCCTAAGCATGGGGATGCCCAAGGAACCCCAAGGTAATATTCAAGGAATATCCAAGCAACTAAGCTTGGTGATGCCCCGTAAGGCATCCCCTCTTTCGTCTCCAACATTATCGGTAACCTCACCTGGAGCTATGTTTTCATTCGTCACATGATATGTGTTTTGCTTGGAGCGTCAATTTATTTTGTTAGGAATTGTTTGCTGTTATATATAATATTTGTTTGCATCTTTTATTTCAATAAAGATGGAAATGATAGCCTTTGCAATGCTTATTTTGCAAGTATACATGTTGCTGTTTGAAAATAGAAAGTTTACCGCTGTTGCAAAAATTCCTTAGAAAAGTCAGAATGTGATAAAATTTTGAAACTTTTTGCAAAATGAGCTCTGATAAATTCTCTACAGGGTGGTAAATTTTCATAATGTTTGGAGTTGAATAAGTATTGATACTCTTGCATTCTTTACAGATTGTACTGTTTTGGCAGATTTGCTATTATGTTTGCATATGTTTGCTTGGTTAATGATTATATTTGAGGATAGGAGTGTTAAATATGAAGAGGCATTTAGTATGGAATGTTAAATAATAATTTTAGTGATTTTTTATAGTAGAGAATGATAAGGTTTTGCATTGGTTTATACTAACTTATCTCACGAGTCCTTGTTGAGTTTTGTGTGGATGAAGGTTTTGAGATTTAGGAAAACCGTGATATGAGAAGAATTAAGGAGACACGAAAGCTCAAGCTTGGGTATGCCCAAGGCACCCAAATATAACATTTCAAGAAGTCTCAAGAATCTACGATTGGGGATGCCCCGGTAGGCATCCTACCTTTCTTCTCCAACAATTATCGGTTAGTATCGGTTGAGCCTAAGCTTTTTGCTTCTTCACATGATGTGTGCTCCTTGGATCGTCATTTTATTTTGTTTTTATTGTTGTTTTAATAAAGTACTTAGATATGAAAGTTTTAAATAAAATAGAATCCTCAAATAGTTTCCAGGGAGGCTAAGTAAGCGGCATTCACATCCCGTCAACGAAGCTCTTTTCTATGTCATTTGCTCTAGTGCTTCACTTATATCCTATGAGTAAATTGTTGAATAAATTGAATGTCATGAAGTTGAAATCATATCATGCCTAGTGGTAGCTTGAAATTGGGTTTAGAAAGTGAAATGTTTTGAGGCTTGACAATCACAATATTGGTCATACAATCAATTCATGAATAATTAGTATAAGGAAGAGAACTTTCGCATGTAAATACACTATCATGGAAATCTTTTGTGATTGTGAGCCCCCATCAAAATATTATATGCCAAAATTGTAGCCGTTGGACAAGCAAGACAATGTAATGATTTATGTTTGTTCATATTCACATAGAAGTTATATTGTCATAGATCCTTCAACATGTGCTGCTTGCCCCCCATCTTTGCTAGCAAAAAATTCGGCACCAAGTAGAGATACTACTTGTGCATCCAAAAACCCTTAAACCCAATTCTTATTTTCAAGAGTCCACCATACCTACCTATATGCGGTATTCTTTTGTCTTTCTAAGCAAATTTGTATGTGCCATCTCCAATTTTCAAAATAGGTTTCTCTTTTGTGTGCTCGTACTGCTCGCGAGGCGGTGAGGGGTGGCTAATATTTTCCATGCTAGATGTGTTATTCTCATGATGAGTGTTTATTCACTTGTCATCGCACAAGAGTAAGGCAAAGGTATTAGGGATGCCCAGTCCCGAAATGAAAAATGAATTTACTTTATGTTGTGAAATAATAAATTCCTTGGAAAGTGTTGGTATGGAGGGCACCCGTGGATACGGTTATCCATGGAAAGTGAAAGTATGGTGGAAAAAGGAATAAACTTTATTTTCTGTTTGGGAACAGCCTATGATATATCTAGCATGGAAAGTGTTGGGAGCTCTAAGTCATTTTCATTGGTGGGAAAAGTATGCCTCTCAAAATGTTTTTATCTCTCAATTTTCGCTTTGAGCTCTGGCTCCTCTACAAATCCCTACTTCCCTCTGCGAAGGGCCTCTCTTTTACTTTTCAGTATTTACTTTTATGCAAAGAGTAAACGTTTTTTCTCTCTATTCCTTTTTATTTTTCTCTTTTGGAAAGCATCATGTGGTGAGGAAAGATCTAGGCACATATGTCCAGTTGAATATGGGTAGCATGAGTTATTATTGTTGACATCACCCTTGAGGTGAATACGTTGGGAGGTGAAATTAGAAGCCCCTATCTTTCTATTTGTCCTGATGAAACGTTTTGCTCATGTGTACAAGGTGAGTGTTAGCAATCATAGAAGACCATATGATGGTTGAGTATTTGGAGCGCTTACTTAAACTTTCTTGAATAAGTTGAATTGCAATTGCTTCGTGACTAAGAACATAGGTTGTTGGGTTTCAAGAGCATTCGTTGTTTGAACCTTAGCATGCGAATTTGTTGCTACTATAACATGAGAAGTTTCATAAGAAAGAATTGTTGTTATGATGCTGCTACCTCTTGAGCATGCGTTGGTTTTCCCTTGAAGAGGAAAGGGTGATGCAGCAAAGTAGCGTAAGTATTTCCCTCAGTTTTTGAGAACCAAGTTATCAATCCAGTAGGAGACTACATGCAAGTCCCTCGTACCTGCACAAACAATCAAGAACCTTGCAACCAACATGATAAAGGGGTTGTCAGTCCCTTCATGGCCACTTGCAAAAGTGAGATCTGATAAAGATAATAAGATAAATATTTTTGGTATTTTTATTGTATAGATTGAAAAGTAAAGGTTGCAAAATAAACGGCGACAGAAATAACTAGTTGATGGGAGAATAATATAATGGAGAATGGACCCGGGGCCATAGGTTTCACTAGTGGCTTCTCTCAAGATATCATAATCTATGGTAGGTCAACAAATTACTGTCGAGCAATTGATAGAGAAACGAATAGTTATGAGAATATCTAGGCATGATCATGTATATAGGCATCACGTCTGTGTTAAGTAGACCAAAACGATTCTGCATCTACTACTATTACTCCACACATCAACCGCTATCCAGCATGCATCTAGAGTATTAAGTCCATACGAATAGATTAACGCATTAGGCAAGATGACATGATGTACAGGGATAAACTCAAGGAATATGATATAAACCCCATCTTTTATCCTCGATGGCAACAATACAATACGTGCCTTGCTGCCCCTGCTGTCACTGGAAAAGGAAACTTCAAGATTGATGTAACACTCCGGATGTAACTTTCCCAATTTGTACTCCAACTCTTGCCGTTTCCGGCATTAAGTTATTTTAGTTTCTCGGGTTCGGGTCTTTGTCTCCGTGTGTTGTTGTCGTTGTCATGCATCTCATATCATGTCATCATGTGCATTGCATTTGCATACATGTTCATCTCATGCATTCGAGCATTTTCCCCGTTGTCCGTTTTGCATTCCGGCGCTTCGTTCTCCTCCGGTGGTCATTTCTAGCTTTCTTTCATGTGTGGGGATTAAACATTTCCGGATTGGACCAAGAGTTGCCAAGCGACCTTGTTTTACTACCGGTAGACCGCCTGTCAAGTTTCGTGCCATTTGGACTTCGTTTGATACTCCAACGGTTAACCGAGGGACTGAAAAGGCCTCATGTGTGTTGCAGCCCAACACCCCTCCAATTTGGCCCAAAACCCACCTAAGCCTTCTCCATCATCTAGATCGTTCGATCATGATCGCGTGGCCGAAAACCGCACCTCATTTGGACTCCCCTAGCTCCCTCTATGCCTATATATAGGTCCTCCTCGAAAAATCCGGATTCCCCTCGTCCAAAACCCAAAAAAATCGTCTCTGCGCCGGCCGGACACGTCCGCCCACGCCGGACATCACCGCCGCCGCGAATCGCGCGCCGCCACGTGGCCGAGCCGCCCCACATCGCCGCCTCAGTCCCGCCGGCCCGCTCGGCCCGGCCGGGGCCTCCGAAGCCCATCGGCTCCACCCCGCCGCCTGGGTGCCCGCGCCGCCCGACCACCCTCGTGCCACCGCCGCCATCGCCCGCCGCCATCCGCCGCTGGCGCGCGCGCCGCCGCCCGTCGCCCGCGCCGTCCGCGGCCGCCTCGGTGTCCGTGCCGCCTCGCCGCCTCCCCCACGCCGGATCCCGCGCCTCCTCGTCTCTCCCTCGACTCCGGTGACGCCCGCAGCTCCGGCGAGCACGAACTCCGGCGCCGGCCATCCTCGGTTTCCGCGCTTCGGATCTGAGATTTGTTTTTTAGGGTTGACTTTTCTCAAAAAACCCTAGCTCATATGCCCTTACTCATCACATCGTAACTTTGCATCTGTATCTCCGTTTATGTCATATAGCATATCAAAATGTTCATCTCAGAGAGTACATCATTTCATTCCATTGCATCATTTTCATTTGAGTTCATCTTGATGCCCGAAATGCTGTTAGAAGAGGGCTACTTGAGATAATTGTCAGATCTGCTGCTCCATTTAGCTATTTGTCATTTTTGCCATGATTATTGTGTGCATGATATGCCCATGAGCTCTCCATATGTTTTGTTAAGGGTTTTGTCATCTTTCCAGAGGTGCAACCCATGTATTTTTGTGATGTGTGTGGTGACTAGCACAAGCTTGCAAAGTGAGGCACTTGGTAATTCTGATTTCAGGGACTTGGCATTTCCACTAAGTCCTTGAGTTGTTTATCTCATATTGCCATATGTTCATGTTGTTTCCAAGTGATCCGTGCCTCTTTTGAGGATGATTAGTAAGGATGTTTTATTAATCTTGTAGTGCTCTATCCATCCATGTCTTTGTTTGCAATTATGGAGCACCCTAGCTTGAGTTAATCGAGCTCTACTTTTGCTACTTCATGAATCTGGGCAGATTGTCAACTTGTTTGCAATTTTGCCGATGATGTTGTAGTTGATCCGTGCATGCTATGTTATTGTTCTTGCCATGTCTAGCTTAAATTTTGTGTTTTCTTAATGGGTGTGTGCTTAGCTTATCATGACTTGCACTGTAGTGAGTGCATCGAGCTCGTAAACATGCCTACTTGATATCTGTTTTCAGCATGCTCCAGTTTTCACTAAGTCTGTGATCTGATATTGGTTTTGCTATGTTCACATGCTTGCAATTGTATTTTCTGATCCCTTTTGGCTCAAGGTCACTAAGGGACTTTTGTTAAGCTCTTTTAGTAGCTCGATGCCATGCTTTATTTTGCCATGTTCAGGTCCTGTAGCTTGTAGTTTTGTTGCTCCGAAGAGGGCTACCTGATCTGAAATTCCAGACAAGTGTTAATTTCACTAAGTCTGAGATCTGTTTGCCATATGCATTTTTGCCATGCTTGTTTGACCCTGTTAATGGATGAATTGGTCGTAGCTCAGTGCTAGACTTTTGTTAAGCATCTTGAGTACATCCCTGCCATGTATTTTGTTGTCTTGTTTAGGTGCTGTAGCATGTTCATCTCATTGCATTTAGATGGCTACTTGCTGTAAATCGCAGAACGTGGTTATTTTTGAATCGCTTGCCATTTCCAAACCGTAACTCCGATTCCGACGTTCTTTATATCGTTTTCATGCGATTTCATCTCATCTTTCCAGAGGCACACTTGGATTCCCAAGTTGAGGCCAGATTCATGCATCCCTTGTCAAATCTTGCATATGCATTCCGCATCGCATTTCGCATAGCATACCATCTTTGCATCATGTTGTTTGAGTTGCACGTGGTTGATTTGTGTCCTTGTTGCTTGTTTGTCTTGTTTGGGTAGAGGCCGGAGACGAGTTCGCTAACGAGGAGCCCGTTGAGTTTGCTTTCGAGGATCCAGTCAACTCTGACAACTGTGCAGGCAAGATGATCATACCCTCGAAATCACTACTATCTTTGTTATGCTAGATTGCTCGCTCTTTTGCTATGCCAATGCTACGATGCCTACCACTTGCTTTCAAGCCTCCCATATTACCATGTCAAACCTCTAACCCACCATGTCCTAGCAAACCGTTGATTGGCTATGTTACCGCTTTGCTCAGCCCCTCTTATAGCGTTGCTAGTTGCAGGTGAAGATTGGAGGTCGTTCCTTGTTGGAACACTTATTTACCTATTGGGATATCATTATATTTCCATGTTATCTTAATGCATCTATATACTTGGTAAAGGGTGGAAGGCTCAACCTCTCGCCTAGTGTTTTGTTCCACTCTTGCCGCCCTAGTTTCCGTCATATCGGTGTTATGTTCCCGGATTTTGCGTTCCTTACGCGGTTGGGTTATAATGGGAACCCCTTGATAGTTCACCTTGATTAAAGATTTTCCAGCAATGCCCAACCTTGGTTTTACCATTTGCCACCTAGCCTCTTTTCCCTTGGGTTTCCGAAGCCCGAGGGTCATCTTATTTTACCCCCCCCCCCACCCCGGGCCAGTGCTCCTCTGAGTGTTGGTCCGACCGAGTAGACTGTGGGGCCACCTCGGGGCAACTTGAGGGTTGGTTTTACTCGTAGGATGTCTCATATGAGTGTGCCCTGAGAACGAGATATGTGCAGCTCCTATCGGGATTTGTCGGCACATTCGGGCGGGGTTGCTGGTCTTGTTTTAACCTGTCGAAGTTTCTTGAATTACCGAGATACCGAGTCTGATCGGAACGTCTTGGGAGGAGGTCTATTCCTTCGTTGACCGTGAGAGCTTGTCATGGGCTAAGTTGGGACTCCCCTGCAGGGATTGAACTTTCGAAAGTCGTGCCCGCGGTTATGGGCAGATGGGAATTTGTTAATGTCCGATTGTAGATAACTTGAACCTTAACTTAATTAAAATGAATCAACTGAGTGTGTTACCGTGATGGCCTCTTCTCGGCGGAGTCCGGGAAGTGGACACGGTGTTGGAGTAATGTTTGCGCAGGTTGTTCTCTAATTTCTCGCTCGCGCTTTGCCTCCTCTTCTCGCTCTCTTTTGCAAATAAGTTAGCCACCATATTTGCTAGTCGCTTGCTGCAGATCCACCTATATTTACCTTGCCTTACCTATAAGCTTAAATAGTCTTGATCGCGAGGGTGCAAGATTGCTGAGTCCCTGTGGCTCACAGATTACTATTACACCAGATGCAGGGCCTGATGATTCCGCTCCAGGTGACGCGTTTGAGCTCAAGTGGGAGTTCGACGAAGACTCTCAACGTTACTATGTTTCCTTTCCCGATGATCAGTAGTGGTGCCCAGTTGGGGGTGATCGGGACCGTGTCGCTTGTTGGGTTATCTTTTATTTTGGCGCCATAGTCGGGCCATGAGTGTTTGGATGATGTAATGTTATTTATGTACTTGATTGACGTGGCGAGTGTAAGCCAACTATGTTATCTCCCCTTTTATTATCTATATTACATGGGATGTTTTGAAGATTGCCTAACTTGCGACATATGCCTTCAATGCGATTATGCCTCTAAGTCGTGCCTCGACACGTGGGAGATATAGTCCCATCGAGGGTGTTACAATTGAACCCAAAGCTAAGCGCTTCTCCCATTGAAAGAAAGATCAATCTAATAGGCCAAACCAAACTGATAATTCGAAGAGACTTGCAAAGATATTTAAATCATGCATAAAATAATTCAGAGAAGAACCAAATATTGTTCATAGGTAATCTTGATCATAAACCCACAATTCATTAGATCTCGACAAACACACCGCAAAAAGAATTACATCGAATACATCTCCAAGAGAATCGAGGAGAACTTTGTATTGAGATCCAAAGAGAGAGAGAAGAAGCCATCTAGCTAATAACTATGGACTCGAAGGTCTATGGTAAACTACTCACACATCATCGGAGAGGCTATGGTGTTGATGTAGAAGCCCTCCGTGATCGATTCCCCCTCCGGCGGAGCGCTGGAAAAGGCCCAGGATGGGATCTCACAGGTACAGAAGATTGCGGCGGTGGAAATAGGGTTTCATGGTGCTCCTGGATGTTTTTAGGGTATATGAGTATATATAGGCGAAAGAAGTAGGTCGATGGAGCTGCGAGGGGCCCACGAGGGTGGGGGGCACGCCTGGCCCCCTGGGCGCGCCCTCCTACCTCATGGCCGCCTTGCTGCTTCCTTGACGTCAACTCCAAGTCTCTCGGATCACGTTTGTTCCAAAAAAGATCCTCGCGAAGGTTTCATCCCGTTTGGATTCCATTTGATATTCCTTTTCCACGAAACACTGAAATAGGCAAAAAAATAGCAATTTGCACTAGGCCTTTAGTTAATTGGTCAGTCCAAAAAATAATATAAAACTGCATAATAAAGCCCATTAAACATCCAAAACAGATAATATAATAGCATGGAACAATCAAAAATTATGGATACATTGGAGACGTATCAAGCATACCCAAGATTAATTCCTACTCGTCCTCGAGTAGGTAAATGATAAAAACAGAATTTTTGATGTGGAAGGCTTCCTTACATACTTTTCAAAGTAATTCTCTTTATTGTGGCATGAATGTTCAGATCCGAAAGATTCATGATAAAAGTTTAATATTGACATGAAAACAATAATACTTCAAGCATACTAACTAAGCAATTATGTCTTCTCAAAATAACATGGCCAAAGAAAGTTATCCCTACAAAATCATATAGTTTGGCTATGCTCTATCTTCACCACACAAAATATTTAAGTCATGCACAATCCCGATGTCAAGCCAAGCAATTGTTTCATACTTTTTACGTCCTCAAACTTTTTCAATCTTCAAGCAATACATGAGCGTGAGCCATGGATATAGCACTATAGGTGGAATAGAATGGTGGTTGTGGAGAAGACAAAAAAGGAGAAGATAGTCTCACATCAACTAGACGTATCAACGGGCTATGGACATGCCCATCAATAGATATCAATGTGAGTGAGTAGGGATTGCCATGCAACAGATGCACTAGAGCTATAAGTGTGTGAAAGCTCAGAAAGAAACTAAGTGGGTGTTCATCCAATTTGCTTGCTCACGAAGACCTAGGGCATTTTGAGGAAGCCCATCATTGGAATATACAAGGCAAGTTCTATAATGAAAAATTCCCACTAGTATATGAAAGCGACAACATAGGAGACTCTCTATCATGAAGATCATGGTGCTACTTTGAAGCACAAGTGTGGAAAAAGGATAGTAGCATTTCCCCTTCTCTCTTTTTCTCTTTCTCTTTATTTATTTATTTGTGCCTTTTCTCCTCTCTTTTTTATGGCCTCTTTTTTTTCGTTCTGACTTGTGGGGGAATCATAGTCTCCATCATCCTTTCCTCACTGGGACAATGCTCTAGTAATGATGATCATCACACTTTTATTTACTTACAACTCAAGAATTACAACTCGATACTAGAACAAAAATATGACTCTATGTGAATGCCTCCGGCGGTGTACCGGGATATGCGATGAATCAAGAGTGACATGTATGAAAGAATTATGAACGGTGCCTTTGCCACAAATACGATGTCAACTACATGATCATGCAAAGCAATATGACAAAGGTGAAGCGTGTCATAATAAACGTTATGGTGGAAAGTTGCATGGCAATATATCTCGGAATGGCTATGGAAATGCCATAATAGGTAGGTATAGTGGCTGTTTTGAGGAAGATATATGGTGGGTTTATGGTACCGGCGAAAGTTGCGCAGTACTAGAGAGGCTAGCAATGGTGGAAGGGTGAGAGTGCGTATAATCCATGGACTCAACATTAGTCATAAAGAACTCACATACTTATTGCAAAAATCTATTAGTTATCGAAACAAAATACTATGCGCATGCTCCTACGGGGATAGATTGGTAGGAAAATACCATCGCTCGTCCCCGACCGTCACTCATACGGAAGACAATCAATAAATAAATCATGCTCCAACTTCATCACATAGCGGTTCACCGTACGTGCATACTATGGGAATCACAAACATTAACACAAGAATATCTCAAATCCACAACTACTCAACTAGCATGATTCTAATATTACCATCTTCATATCTCAAAACAATCATCAAGTATCAAACTTCTCATAGTATTCAATGCACTTTATATGAAAGTTTTTATTATACCCATCTTGGATGCCTATCATATTAGGACTAATTTTATAGCCAAAGAAAATTAACATGCTGTTCTAAAAGACTCTCAAAATGATATAAGTGAAGCATGAGAGATCAATAATTTTTTTTAAATAAAACCACCACCGTGCTCTTAAAAAGATATAAGTGAAGCACTAGAGCAAAATTATCTAGCTCAAAAGATATAAGTGAAGCACATAGAGTATTCTAATTAATTACAATTCATGTGTGTCTCTCCAAAAGGTGTGTACAGAAAGGATGATTTTGGTAAACTAAAAAGCAAATACTCAAATCATACAAGACGCTCCAAGTAAAACACATATCATGTGGTGAATAAAAATATAGCCTCAAGTAAAGTTACCGATGGACGAAGACGAAAGACGGGATGCCTTCCGGGGCATCCCCAAGCTTAGGCTTTTGGTTGTACTTGAATTTTACCTTGGGGTGCCATGGTCATCCCCAATCTTAGGCTCTTGCCACTCCTTATTCCAAAATCCATCAAATCTTTACCCAAAACTTGAAAATTTCACAACACAAAACTTAACAGAAAATCTCATGAGCTCCGTTAGTATAAGAAAACAAACTACCACTTCAAGGTACTGTAATTAAATCATTATTTATTTATATTGGTGTTAAACCTAATTTATTCCAACTTATCTATGGTTCATACCCCCCGATACTAGCCATAGATTCATCGAAATAAGCAAACAACACACGAAAAACAGAATCTGTCAAAAACAGAACAGTCTGTAGTAATCTATAGGTTTCGAATACTTCTGTAACTCTAAAAATTCTACCAAATTTGGAAAACATAAATAATCTGTATATTTATCTACTACAATTGGAATCAGTATTTTATCGCTCCCTGGTTAAAAATGAAAATTATTCTCGTGATCGCATACTTTCTGTTTATTCAGCAAGATCAAACAACAATCATCCAAGAAGATCCTAAAGGCTTTACTTGGCACAAACACTAATTAAAACATAAAAAACACAATCATAACAGAGGATAGATGATTTATGTATTACTAAATAGAAGCAAAAAGCAATAAACAAAAATAAAATTGGGTTGCCTCCCAACAAGCGCTATCGTTTAACGCCCCTAACTAGGCATAAAATCAAGAATAGATCTAGATATTGCCATCTTTGGTTGGCATTTCTTCAATAGAACACTTATATCCCTTAGGAGTTTCCTTATTTTTATTAATAATCAAACTCCTAGGCAAGAAATCAAGAAATTCATTTGTAGCAAAAGGTTCCTTAATGATAGCGAAAAAGTTGGGGTGAACACTTATTGATTTGAGATCCGAATTTTCCTTACTAGAAGATTCACCTTTATTTTTAGGCACATACATGAACTTGGCAACTTTAGTAGTAGGAGGATTTGGGCTATTTTTCACGGAAGAAAAGGCAGACCCTAAGTTTGTAATAATATCCTCAAGTTTATCAATTCTTGTGGAATCTTGATCTATCTTTTCGTTAACTACGGGTTCCTTTTCTTTAAAAAATTTAAGAGAAACTCCTACCTTAGATCCATATTGGGTAATTTGGTCGTGGATATTTTTATCCAAATTTTCAATCAATTCTACAGTGGCAACTTTATTTTCAATAGTTTCAAGCCTTTGCATCACATGTTCCAATGTTAAAATAGTTCCATTAACCAAAAGAGGTGGTGGGCCAAACAAATCTAACATAGCATTATAAGAATCAAAACATGGCTACCCAAGAAATTCCCTTTGATAATGGTATCAAGAATATATCTATTCCAAGGAGTGATGCGTACATAAAAATTGTGAAGAAGAACAGAAGTAGATTGCTTCTTAGTAGATCTATTCTGAGCATTGCAAATTCTATGCCAAGCATATTTTAGATTTTCTCCCTCCATTTGTTTAAAATTAAGAAATTCATGGTCGGGAGTACTAACAATGATAGAAGGAATAGCCATGATGACGAAACAAATGATCTAACACACAGACAAACAAGAAGCAAGCGGAAGGAGACAGGCAGAAAAAGAAGGGCGGATAAAACGGAAAAGGGGCGAATTAAACAGGAAAGGTGAAGTGGGGGAGAGGAAAACGAGAGGCAAATGGCAAATAATGTAATGCGAGGGAGAAGAGTTTGTGATGGGTACTTGGTATGTCTTGACTTGTGCGTAGATCCCCCTGGCAACGGTGCTAGAAATCCTTCTTGCTACCTCTTGAGCATGCGTTGGTTTTCCCTTCAAGAGGAAAGGGTGATGCAGCAAACTAGCGTAAGTATTTCCCTCGGTTTTTGAGAACAAAGGTATCAATACAGTAGGAGACTACACGAAAGTCCCTCGTACCTGCACAAACAATCAAGAACCTTGCAACCAACGTGATAAAGGGGTTGTCAGTCCCTTCACGGCCACTTGCAAAAGTGGGATCTGATAAAGATAATAAGATAAATATTTTTCGTATTTTTGTTGTATAGATTGAAAAGTAAAGATTTCAAAATAAACGACGACAGAAATAACTAGTTGATGGGAGAACAATATAATGGAGAATAGACCCGGGGGCCCTAGGTTTCATTAGTGGCTTCTCTCAAGATAGCATAATCTACGGTGGGTGAACAAATTACTATCGAGCAATTGATAGAAAAACTAATATTTATGAGAATATCTAGCCATGATCATGTATATAGGGATCACGTCTGTGACAAGTAGACCGTCTGCATCTACTATTATTACTCCACACATCGACCGCTATCTAGCATGCATCTAGAGTATTAAGTTCAGATGAACAGAGTAACGCATTAGGCAAGATGACATGATGTAGAGGGATAAACTCAAGAAATATGATATAAACCCCATCTTTTTATCCTTGAAGGCAACAATACAATATCTGCCTTGCTGCCCCTACTGACACTGAGAAAGGACACCGCAACATTGAACCCAAAGCTAAGTACTTCTCCCATTGCAAGAAAGATCAATCAAGTAGGCCAAACCAACTGATAATTCGAAAAGACTTGCAAAGATATTTAAATCATGCATAAAAGAATTTAGAGAAGAACCAAATGTTGTCCTTAGATAATCTTGATCATAAACCCACAATTCATCGGATCTCGACAAACACACCGCAAAAAGAATTACATCGAATAGATCTCCAAGAGAATCATGGAGAACTTTGTATTGAGATCCAAAGAGAGAGAAGAAGCCATCTAGATAATAACTATGGACCCGAAGGTCTATGGTAAACTACTCACACATCATCGGAGAGGCTATGGTGTTGATGTAGAAGCCCTCCGTGATCGATTCCCCCTCCAGCGGAGCACCGAAAAAGGCCCCAAGATGGGATCTCACGGGTACAGAAGACTGCAGTGGTGGAAATAGGGTTTCGTGGTGCTGCTGGATGTTTTCAGGGTATATGAGTATATATAGGCGAAAGAAGTAGGTCGATGGAGCTGCGAGGGGCCCACGAGGGTGGGGGGCGCGCCTACCCGCCCTAGGCGCGCCCTCCTACCTCGTGGCCACCTTGCTACTTCCTTGACGTCCACTCCAAGTCTCTTGGATCATGTTTGTTCCAAAAAAGATCCCCGCGAAGGTTTCATTCCATTTGGATTTCGTTTGATCTTCCTTTTCTACGGAACACTAAAATAGACAAAAAAATGGCAGTTTGCACTGGGCCTTCGGTTAATAGGTTAGTCCCAAAAATAATATAGAAGTTTACAATAAAGCCCATTAAACATCGAAAACAGATAATATAATAGCATGGAACAATAAAAAATTATAGATACGTTGGAGACGTATCAGATGCTAGGAAAAGTGATTGAAATTACATTGATCAAACTTATGCACTTTGCTAGCATTCACACTTCATAAATTATTTCTTTTATCATTTACCTACTTGAGGACGGGTAGGAATTAAGCTTGGGGATGCTGATACGTCTCCAACGTATCTATAATTTATGAAGTATTCATGCCAATATATTATCATTCTTGGATGTTTTACAATCATTTTATAGCAACTTTATATCATTTTTTGGGACTAACCTATTGACCCAGTGCCCAGTGGCAGTTGCTATTTTTTCTTGTTTTTTACATCCCAGAAAATCAATATCAAACGGAGTCCCAAACGCCGCGAAACTTTTTGTGGATTTTTTTGGGCCAGAAGACTCCCGATGGGCCAAAGAAGCACCTGGGGGTGCCCTGAAGGGGCACAACCCACCTGGGCCCTGGCGTGCCCAGGTGGGTTGTGCCCACCTCGGTGGCCTCCCGCACCCCCTCTTTGCACTATAAGTTCGCAAATATTACGAAACCCTTCGGGGTTAACCTAGATCAGAAGTTCCGCCCCGCAGGGCTCTATAGCCACTAAAAACCAATCTAGACCCGTTTTGGCACCCTGCCGGAGGGGGGATCATCTCCGGTGGCCATCTTAATCATCCGGGCAGCGACCACGATGAGGAGGGAGTAGTCCGCCCTCGGGGCTGAGGGTTTGTACCAGTAGTTATGTGTTTAATCTCTCTCTTGTGTTCTTGAGATGTCACGATCTTGATGTATCGCGGGCTTTGTTAATATAATCAGATCATATGGTGTTTTCCCTTCTTTATCTTGTTGTGATGAATTGAGTTTTTCCCTTTAAGATTTTGTGGTTATCGGATTGAATACCTTTATGGATTTGAGAACACTTGATATATGTCTTGCAATTGAATACTCGTGGTGACAATGGGGTATCGTATTGATTCACTTGATATATGTTTTGGCACTCAACTTGTGGATTCCCGCGGTGACATTGGGGTAATCTATGCATAGGGGTTGATGTACGTTCTTGTACTTGTTTCTCCGATAGAAATCATGGGGCACTATTGTAGTTCTTTGTGTGGACTGGGTATTATGGATATGAATATGCTTTGGTGTTATTCTAGTACGAACCCTAGGATAGATCAAACAGAAAAAATAGCTTTGCATTATTTTAGTATGAACTCTTAAATAGATCAAACGAAAAGAATAGCTTTGAGATGGTTTAGTACACTACAAACAATTCCTATCTTTTGTTCTTCGCTAATAGGAACTCGGGAGTGATTCTTCATTGCACTTTGAGGGATGATCATATGATCGAACTATGTTAGCACTGTTGAGAGATTGCACTAGTGAAAGTACGGACCCTAGGCCTTATTTTTAATCATTGCAATACCGTTTTTGTGCCGTTTACTATTTTCTACCTTGCTGTTTTTATTTATTCAGATTATAAAAATATATTCCTACCATCCATATTACACTTTTATCACCATCTCTTTTCCAAACTAGTGCGCCTATACAATTTGCCATTGTATTTGGTGTGTTGGGGACACAAGATATTTACTGTATTTGGTTGCAGGGTCGTTTAAGAGAGACCATCTTCATCCTACACCTCTAATGGATTGATAAACCTTAGGTCATCCACTTAAGGGAAAATTGCTACTGTCCTACAAAACTCTGCGCTTGGAGGCCCAACATGTGTCTACAAGAGTAAAGTTCTATAGTAGACATCAGCAACCCTAGTAAAGCAAGCGCTCATGCCCCTTCCTATATATATAGTGGAGTGATTATCTTTTTCTCTCCACCACAAGCATTTCGATTTGTCTACGTGTCATTAAAGAAAAGAAACTCTCTATTTAACGTGACTAACTGTACTACTCCTACTTACTAGTACTAGTATTGTACACTTGTGCTCCCCGGCCCTCCATTCATTGAACAACCCCACGGGTGAATAAACATACAGTACTATTTATATAGAACAAACAAGCTCGAACTATTTTGGCTTTGAGATATCAATGGTACAGTTTGACCACATTGCATCAATGGACTCAGTACTTTGAAGTAACCTATACATATAAACACATGCCCGGTTTACATTCCAAATCGCTAGCTAGAGCTAGAACTGTATTTTTTACATGTACCACCTTTTTCTTTCGGTTTTCTGCTCCCTGGCGCAATTCATCGATACAAAATTATACTATGAGTAGTTAAAAATTGAGGGCGGGGCTTTTCCCGGGCAGTTCGCGGCAGTTTTCGTGTAGCCGGTTTGAAAGAGAGGCAAGGAGGGTGAGGGAGTAGCGGATTCAACTTACTACTAGAAAGGTAGGGATGTGCGATTTGATGGCATGTTACTGCTAGAAAGATGGGGTCTTGTGATATGACTACTCACTATAGTCATTAATTACTTGTGCTACGACTGCGGTGACGCCCCCCTTCCATTCCCCACTCTAATCCGGTGCATGACACGTCGACCCGGATGCTGGCTCTCCCACCTGTCGACGAAGTAAGAAGGAGCAAAGAATCATGCGGTATATAAAAGTGTATATACTACTACTCATGTCGAAGGAGTGCAAAACACAACAGCCCAGTGAACCAACAGGCGATAGGCCCTAGAAAACAATGTGGCGATATGGCCATAAAAAATAATGTGCTACAATCCAGTCTCTAGCATGTATAGTACTCCTCTTCCTCCTCCTCTCGGTTCATCGCCATCATTCTTTCCCCATTCCCGTGTTTTTAGTATCCTGCGAATCAAAGAGGCCCTTAGACTGGTTTAGGTTCGGTCATTTTTTATAAATGTGTTATGTCCAAAATTTAATGAGCGTGCTTCGGTTTCTATGAAAATAATCCAGTTTGCACGTAGTAATTCATTTATTTATGGGACATTTACATCGATGCCCCTAATTTGCGCCCACTCTCAGATTTACCCCTAATTTCAAAGCCTGCTCAAATTTGCCCCTCCACCGTTAGGTGCACTTACAGAAATACCCTTCTATGCCGTTACCATCCGGTCAAAGCAGGTCAAAGCCGGTCAAAGGGCTTTGACCGTCCTGAAAAAAATAGCAAAGAAATTCTAAAAAATCTGAAAATTTGTGGGATCAAAGATACTCAGGTTTGCAAGGTGCGTGAAAAGTTTCATGCTGTTTGTACATTCCAGGAGCTCATGTCAGAGGAAAAACAATAAATATGAAAGCCTCTGAATAGTAAATTCAAAAAAATAGCAAGAAAATTCAAAAAAAATATGAAATATTTTGGCATCAAAGAGGCGCGAGTCTACAAGATGCGTGCAGATTTTTGTTGTGTTTGGACATTGGAGGGGCTTGTGGAGAAAGAAAAACAAAATTTGGCTCGGGAAAAAACTTGGGAAAAAATGACTATTTTGTTTTTTCTTGCTAGAGCTCCTGCATGTCATTTGATCACAAAAACTTGCAAGCACCTTGTGCACCCAAGCCACTTTGATGCCAAAAAAATTCATATTTTTTTAAATTTTCTTGCTATTTTATTTCAAATTTATTGTTCACAAGCGTGTAGATTAACTGTTTTTCCTCGCCACGAGCTCCTGGAATGTCCAAATAGCATGAAAATTTGCACACACCTTGGGCACATGAGTATCTTAGATCTCACAAAATTTTAGATTTTTTTGCTATTTTTTCAGGACGGTCAAAGCTGTTTGACTGGACTGTAACGGCGCAGAAGGGAATTTCTATAAGGGCACCTAACGGCGGAGGGGAAAATTTGAGCAGGCTTTCGAATTAGGGGTATATCTGATTAGGTGGTTCGAGTTAGGGGCAGAAATGCAAATGGTCCTTTATTTATTTATCCTTCTGCTGAGGGTTTGCATGTAATTCATGAGGTCTGAAATGTAAAGTACATCGGCATGGTTGAATATGCTCCGAGTCATGCAACCACTACGACCCAGATGCTCTATGTCCCATATGTCAGCGAAAGGAAGCGCGTGGAAATAGCCTAGGAGTACATATATGACGATAAATGCATGAAAAATATGTACTATGAAGCATAGCTGCGGTTCGAAAAGGAGACCTAAAGTGATGACAGGTATAGGTCGCACACACCCAACTAGTGGCACTAGACGTACGAGTACTTTTTCCCTAAAAAAGACGTACGAGTACTCAGTACTCCTATTCTATCAACACAAGTCTCATCTTACAATAGCGTCCGTGCTACAGCTAGCTCTTCTCCCTCGTTCTCTCTTCTAATTCTAACTCATCCGACGCGCGGTTGGTGTGGTGGAGATTTGCCGATAGTTGGTTTTCCCAACAGCGGCCCCACCTGACAGTGAAAATGCTAAGACAACAAGCGTTCCCTAGCTTGAGCGGCGTGCCGGACAGACCGTGTGGGGGTGCGACGCGAACGGCATAGGCATGCTATACTTGTTACACTTTCTCATTTTGAACTCATGACATGTAGTAACACTCAGTTTTGAATATATAAGTTTGGTTGCCGCACCAATATATATGTAGTACTCCCTCCATGTAGGTTGGGTCGCTGAAGTCAAAATTTGACACAAAACACAATGGTGACGGACCAGTCTACCTCCATCCTGGTTTATTGCTCCCCATTGTAATTTGTGCCAAATTTTCACCATAAATTTGACTAACAAAAGTTTCATGCGTGTCACCAAAATTATATCATTGAAAAATATGTTCAAATACAAATCAAACAATATAATTTTTGTTGACATCCACTAACATTTTGTCAGTTAAATCTTTTGTCAAAATTTAGAACAAATTGCAAAAGGGACTAATAAACCAGGACCGTGGTAGTACACTAGGACGAAGACAGTGATACTACATATAATTAACACCAAATAAGAGCAAGGGATCACATATGTCATTTACGACTCGAATAAAAACACCATACAGTAATAAAACATTAAGGCCACGAGGTGATGCAGTGCTGGTTACAGGAGGCAAGAAGAAAGATGCATCCATCAACGACCTCCTCCTCCTCGACTTAGGGTGCAGCCCCACCAAACAGCGGCTAAGTAGCAGCGACTTTCATGGCCGGGTCAACATGCTTCTGAACAATGGCGTCCAAAGATTCCAGTAGGTGGAAGACGGCGAACGTCTTTCTGTCCTCGCTGGCCTTATAGTGGCCTATGTAAATGATTTCCTCGTCGACGTGGATGTGCAGGTCGACATTTTCTTGCATGGCGAGGCATTGCGCAGAGAGCGCAGCCTCGAGGTGCACATTCTTCGTCGCGACCTCGGGCAGCTGCAGGGCCACTAGTGCTTCAAAGAGTTTGTCACCTTGGAGGCTGATGAGGGTGGCAGGCAACGAGGAGCCTGGGCGCGCGGGCTGGAGCAGTACAGCAATGTGATCCACGCGCTTCTTGACGGCGGTGAACTTTTGGATGGAGTGGACCATCATCTCATCCATGCGAGACGTGAAACTGGCATCAGCGAGGGCTATGACGCTGGCGGTCACTAGCACCGTCTGTAAACACTGCACGGTGCAGGGCCGCAGGCCGGCACCTTGGATGATCTGGCATAGCCGACTGCCGCTCGTGTCCATCGCCTTCATAGGAGCTTGTGGCTCCTGGTAACTTGGTCTTGGGTCTTGGATTGGAGTGAGCAGTGGTGTGTATGAATTGGTAGATGGATTGGAGTGGTGTCCCACCTTTTATGAGAGTCCAAATTGCGTTGCATTGACATCGTGCTGGCTCCATTCTGCTTCTCCAATTAATTCCCCCTGCATGCTAATTGAGGATGCATCATTGACTGTTCAACATCTCGCGAACCGCTACCCTCTCCCTCCTTGGCATTAAAGCCGTATGAATGTAAATGCGGGTCAAGAAGAGAGTATTCATTACTACATTGTGCACCGCGACCAAGGCGGAGGGGAAAATGAGAGAACTTAATATTTACGGTAGTACTACAATTGCATGCAATGAACCAACCGCAGCATGCCATGCTAGGTAGTATCAAGGCATTAAAAACATACACGGCCCACGTCTCTTATTGGTTAATTCCTTTCTTCATGTGAACAAACAACAAACAAGATTGAGTTAATCCACCGCTCCTATGTATTTTCGGATTATATGGTTTTCATAAGTCATTGACACAATAACCGTAAGATCTACATCCAAGGTGGCACCTATTGGACACAAATGGCAATAGAAAAGAAATGCCACGAAACTGTGACACCACGCCCCTGCCCTACACATAAGACTGGCACGCGAGCATATGCAACTCCCATGTTCGGGTTGTGTGTGGCCCTTCGCCTCTTCGAGAAGTCGAGCAATGATGTCATTTAAAAATGGAATGAAAATGCCATAAATTAACAAAAAAATTAGGGCCACGAGGCGATGCAGTGCTAGTTACACGAGGCAAGAAGAAAGATGCATCCATCGACAATGTCCTCCTCCTCGACTCAGGGCGCCAGCGCACCAAACAACGGCTAAGTAACAACGGATTTCATGGCCAGGTTAATGTGCTTTTGAACAATGGCGTCCAAAGATTCCACCCGCTGGAAGAAGGCCAGCGTCTTTCTGTCCTCGCTGGACTTGTAGTGGCCTAAGTAGACAATTTCCTCATAGATGTGGATGTGCAGGTCGACGGTTTCTTTGATGGCGAGGTGATGCGTGGAGAGCACGACCTTGAGGTGCACATTCTAAGTCGCGACCTCCGGCAGCTGCAGGGCCACCAGTGCTTCAAAGAGTTCGTCACCTTGGAGGCCGATGAGGGTGGCAGGCAACAAGGAGCCTGGGCACGCGGGCTGGAGCAGTACGGCAAGGTCGTGTGCGCACATCTTGGCAATGGTGAACTTGCGGATGGAGTGAACCATCATCTCGCACATGAGAGATGAGAAGCCAGCTTCGACAAGGTCAATGATGCCGGCGGTCGACAACACCATTTGGAGACACTGCGCGGTGCGGGGCCGCAGGCCGGCGTCTTGGATGATCTGGCACAGCCGACTGCCGGTCGCATCCATCGACGCCATGGGTGCTTGTGGCTTCTGGTCACTTGGTCTTTGTCCTGGATTGGAGTGAGCAGTGTTGCGTAGAGACTAGGAGTAGATGGATTGGACTGGTGGGCAGCCTTCATATGAGATTCCAAACTACGTTGCATGCACATCATGCTGGCTCCATTCTGCTTCTCCAATTAATCCCCCCTGCATGCTAATTGAGGATGCATCATTGACCGCTCAACATCTCGCGAACCGCTACCCTCTCCCTCCTTGGCATTAAAGCCGTATGAATGTAAATGCGGGTCAAGAAGAGAGTAGTCATTACTACATTGTGCACCGCGACCAAGGCGGAGGGGAAAATGAGAGAACTTAATATTTACGGTAGTACTACAATTGCATGCAATGAACCAACCACAGCATGACATGCTAGGTAGTATCAAGGCATTAAAAACATACACGGACCACGTCTCTTATTGGTTGATTCCTTTCTTCATGTGAACAAACAACAAACAAGGTTCAGTTAATCCACCGCGTGTCGGTGTACTAGAATAGGGGTACCCTAGTACCCCGAACTTGTGCACGGGCAGTTGCAGCACCCCGCGACAAGGCTTGCCGGGCTAACACCAATATCCTCCGTGGTTCCCTTGGAGCCATTCAAGAACAAAGTATTTAAGCTCAGGAGACAAGGCCCCGGCAAGAGGAGCTTGCCGGGAAGGCCAACCAAGGCACTTCAAGGAACTTGCCGCGACGCGCCACGTGCTCCGGCAAGGCAACAAGGCCCCGGCAAGAGGAGCTTGCCGGGAAGGCCAACCAAGGCACTTCGAAGTCCGGTGAGCGACAAGCTTCCGGACCCGACAAGATAGGAGCAGCCACTCTGTGCCCACGCTCCAGCACATCCGCCAACGTGTCGCTCTGGGGGCCTCTCCAGGCGAGCGTGGCGGGAGGCTGTGCAGCCAGCGGTGCGCAGTGGCATGCGAAGCTGACAAGATCGCCATCGTGGCGAACGGTGGTGCCCCTAACGGTCCTTTTCTGCACTGTTTGGGCGACTCAGACGGGCATTTAATGCCCTTGTCCCCTGCCGTCAGGGTTAGGTAGGGTGCACTGTACAAGTAACTGTACCAACCACCTCACTTTTTACATTTGTGCCCTTCTCTGCGTTGCCACCTGTCGGTGACCCCTTTAGCGTATAAAAGGAGGCCCATGCGCAACATAGAGGAGGTTGGGGTTCGACTAGTTCGGGACCCAGAAAAACACTACGCTCTCTCTCTAGAGCAAGAACACAAGATAATACAACTAGACAAGCAACAGTAGGAGTGTTATCTCTCCGGACAGCTCCGAAGCTGGGTAAACTGCTTGTGTGCTTCGCCTCGATCTGCTCTTCGTGCGATCTCCGCCCCCCGCCGAACCGAAAGGGGCCCGGTCCGCCGGCCCCATAGGTGTTTGTGGATCAGTTTCCCCGACATCTTCGGCGGCAGCCGCTCCGTCCACGTCACTTCCGCCACCGTTGGAGCAAACGGGTGGTGGAATGGACGCCGGCGGAAGAATGGACGTCGACGAGGAAGCTCATGATGTTGCCAGGTCCAAGAACAAGGCTGCACAAACCTCGGCGACTGTACATGTTCCACGCCACTCTCAGGAGGCGCAAGACCAACAGCATCATGGCACTTGCAGTGCCATACGCATGATAGGCCAAGACAGCTGGTGGATCTCGGGGCGCTCAAGACCAGCATGCACACCAGCATGTTGGCACGAGCGGGGCACGGTCGCCTGGACGGGATACTGCTCCTTCTAACATAGTTAGAAGTTCGAGCACGTCCCGCTCCTCGCGCCGTCCGCCACTGCCACCCACCACTCCAGCAGAAGCTTTGGCGCGGGCTCAACTTCTCCTAGATTACCCTCCGATGTCGGACAAGATCGACGAATGGAGGGCCACCATTCAGAGTCTCATCGGCTACGCCAACGGCGATACTCCACGGCGGCCGAGCGCGTCGCCGCCGCGGCTGGGTTGCCAGGCGCGAGCCGGTGGCGATGAAACGGGTGGAGGTGCAACTACCATGCAATCACCGCCCCGAAGGCCAAGATCGCCGACTCGCCGGATCCACCTCGACAGCGACTCCACCGCATCGTCAGATCCATGAGCTCGTCGCGATCAGCGCCGAGTTCTTCATGATCGGCAACAAGAAGATGCTCGAACTCGCATCGAGCGCCAAAGAGAAGCGCGACGTCAATCCGACAAGCGCGTTGGGCCCTCTGTTGACATGCATGCGCCAGGGGAACCAGGCAATCTGCCGTACGCGGTAGGTTGCCCTGCGTTCACTCGTGAGCTGTGGCAAGTCCAATGGCCCAACACGAAGAACTTCAAGCCAGACGTACCGGAGAAGTACAATGGCAAGACGCATCCGTCAGAGTTCCTCAGCATCTACACCATCGCGGTGCAGGCTGCCGGGGGACGGGATGACAAGATCCTTGCCAACTACTTCCCGCTGGTGCTCAAGCCCAACGTCAGATCCTGGCTCATGCACTTGCCGGACAACTCCATATCCTCTTGGGCTGATCTGTGCCATCAGTTTGTCGGCGCCTTCACAGGCGGACACAAGCCTCATGGCCAGGAGAGTGATCTCCATTTGCTCGCCCAGAAGGAAGGAGAGCCCCTGCACAAGTACATTCAGAGATTCAGCAGTGTGCAGCACAACATCCCAGACGTCCACCCTGCCGCGGCGATCAGCGCGTTCCATCAGAACATGCGGAACCGCAGGATGCGGGAGGAAATGGCGATGTGCAAGATCAGGGACGTCAGTGAGTTATATGCACTGGCCGACAAGTGTGCACGTGCTGAGGAAGGGAGGAGATTCCCCGAAGAGAATGTAGGAGCGGGAGGATCTGACAGTGAAGATGCTGCCCCAGCAAGGAAAAACCGGCGGCGGAACAACAGAAGGAGGAAAGGCAAAGAGGTGGTAGTTGTTGAGCAGTCCGGCAACGGTGGTGGCGCCAAGGAAGCCAAAGCTGGTGACTCCGGCAAGGAGGTTGCCGCGGAGGTGGCGGTCGCCGACAAGCAGGACGGCACCAACAAGCAATATTGCAAGATCCACCGCACCAAGGGCCATGATCTCCAAAACTGTAAGAAAGTCGAGCAGCTTGTTGAGCAACAGAAAGTTGAATACGAGCGACACGACAAGGAGAAGGCCCAGGAAGGTGCTGGGGGATCCAGCAAGAAACGTCCCGACCGAGGAGGACGCCGCGGCAAGGAGACAGACCTCCTCGCGGGCGCGACAAGGATGAAGATGACGACGACGATGAAGACATGGATGATGAGGAGACTGATGAGCAGGAGTTCCAGAAGGCCACAGAGGTCCTGTGCGTTGACGGTGGTGCTTCTCTGCACACCTCGCACCGCCAGCTCAAGCAGTGGGTGCGGGAAGTTAATGCAGCAGAACCACCCGTCGAGTCACGCAAGCCTATCAAATGGTCCAGCACGCCTATCATCTTTGATATTGAGGACCACCCTGATCGCATAACTGCGGTCGGGTGCCTGCCGATGTTGGTTTCACCAACAATCCGCAACCTCAAGGTCACTAAGATGCTAGTTGACGGCGGGGCCGGCTTGAACCTGATCTCCTCCGCGGTGCTCCAGAAACTCCAGATCTCTGACAGCGAGCTTGAAGAGACCGGTACATTTCAAGGAATCAACCCGGGAAGGAGCAAGCCGAAGGGAAAGATCACGTTGCCGGTAACATTTGGCAGCGAGCTGAACTTCAGGACTGAGAGGGTCACGTTTGATGTTGCTGACTTTCCATTACCTTACAATGGAATCCTTGGCCGTCCGACACTCGCCAAGTTCATGGCAGCCTCTCACTATGCGTACAACGTGTTGAAAATGCCAGGCCCGATAAGTGTCATCTCTGTCCCTGGCGACAAGAAGGATGCTCTTATCTGTGCCGACAAGATCTACCAGGAAGCAGTAGCCGCAGCAGAACACAAGACACTTGCCGCTGAAGCTCCCGGGGGGAAGAAGAAGACCAAGTCCGGCAAGAGCTCTGATGCCCACTCCGGTAAGCGCACCTCTTTGGACTGCTGTGCTACCGTCGAGGACGCACCATCGAGCTCCACCGGCAAGTGTAAGAAGGCAATGGCAGCTCCACTTGAGACCAAGAAGGTGTCCGCCAAGGAGGACGGCACTGGTGGTACCTTCACCATCAGCGCCACCCTTGACCCCAAATAGGAAAGCGCACTCGTTGCTTTCCTGTGGGAGAATGTTGACGTATTTGCGTGGCAACCGTCTGATATCCCCGTGTTCCCAGGAAAGTAATTGAGCACCACCTTGCCGTCTGTCCTCATGCGCGGCCCGTCAAGCAGAAAGTCAGGAAGCAGGCAGTGGAGCGCCAAGAATTCATCGCAGAAGAAATCAAGAAGTTGGAAGCAGCAGGCCTTGTCAGAGGAGTGCTCCATCCCACGTGGTTGGCCAATCCTGTTGTCGTGCGCAAGGCTAACGGGAGATGGAGGCTTTGTATTGACTTCACTGATGTTAATGAAGCTTGTCCCAAAGACCCATTTCCCTTGCCACGCATTGACCAGATTGTTGACTCCACAGCCGGATGTGATTTGCTTTCATTTCTTGATGCATACTCAGGATACCATCAGATCTTCATGGCAGAAGAGGATGAAGAGAAAACCGCATTTATCACCCCGTGTGGCATGTACTGCTTCGTACGGATGCCTTTCGGTTTGAAGAATGCTGGTTCAACATTCGCAAGGGTAGTCCACCATGCTTTTGAGCCGCAGATGCACAGAAATGTGGAAGCCTACATGGATGACATAGTGGTCAAAAGCAAGAACAGGGCGACCCTGATTCAAGATTTAGACGAGACATTTGCAAATCTGCGCAGGATCAACCTCAAGCTTAACCCCGAGAAGTGCGTGTTTGGAGTCCCATCCGGCAAGCTTCTCGGGTTCTTCGTGTCTCAGCGAGGAATTGAAGCCAATCCCGACAAGATCAAGGCCATTGAGCAGATCGAAGCACCAAAGCGCGTCAAGGATGTACGAAGGCTTGCCGGTTGCGTGGCTGCTCTCAGTAGGTTTATCTCTAGATCTGCCGAGCGCGCCCTGCCATTTTTCAAAATTTTGAAAAAGGCAGGTCCAATGAAATGGACTCCGGAGGCGGAGGCTGCACTGCAGGACTTGAAGAGATACCTGTCCTCCACTCCAACACTTGTCGCACCTAAGCCGCAAGAGAAGTTGCTGCTGTATATAGCGGCAACCAATCAAGTGGTTAGTACTGCGTTAGTGGCGGAGAGGGAGGCAGATGATGAGCCAGCAACCACGGCAGGTGCATCCAGCGACAAGCAGGGGGCTTCACCGACAAGCTCTGGTCCCGACAAAGATGGATCTGCGCAGGAGCATGATAAGATGCAGAAGAGAATGGTGCAGCGTCCAGTTTACTTTGTCAGTTCCCTTCTACAGGGGGCTAGATCAAGGTACCCTGGTGTGCAGAAGTTGCTTTTCTGCCCCCTCATGGACTCGAGAAAGCTGCGCCATTACTTCCAAGCACATGAGATCATAGTCGTCACTCGCTTTCTGCTGAAGAGGATACTGCAAAATCCAGAAGCGACAGGCAGGATTGTCGAGTGGGCGCTGGAACTGTCAAGCTTTGGCCTCAAGTTTGAGAGCACTTCAACTATCCAAAGTAGGGCATTGGCAGAGTTCATAGCAGAATGGACGCCAACCCCAGATGAAGAAATTCCAAAGACAAGCATCCCCATCAAAGAGGCAAGCAAAGAGTGGCTGATGTACTTTGATGGTGCTTTCTCGCTGCAAGGCGCCGGAGCAGGCGTGCTGCTTGTCGCACCCACCGGAGAGCACCTCAAGTACATAGTCCAGATGCACTTTCCCAAGGAGCAAACAACCAACAATACTGCAGAGTATGAAGGATTGCTTGCCGGTCTCAGAATCGCAGCAGACCTTGGGATCAAGAAGCTCATTGTCAGGGGTGACTCACAGCTTGTCGTCCGCCAAGTGAACAAGAACTACGAGAGTCCATTGATGGAAGCATATGTTGATGAAGTGAGGAAGCTAGAAGAACACTTTGACGGCCTACAGATGGAGCATATCCCAAGAACTCAGAATGACATTGTTGATGGCCTGTCAAAGTGCGCCGCACTAAAGTTACCTGTGGAACCAGGGATCTTTGTGCTCAAGTTGACTCAACCATCCGTAACACCATCAACTGGACAAAGCAAGAAGAGGAAGTTGGTTTCTGGTGACTACTTTCCGGCAGAGCTCCCCGAAGCCGCCGCCAAGAAAGTCCCCAAGATCAACACCAAGGATGCTGAGGGGCAGTCTGCTCCGGCAAGCCTTATGGTTTGTTCCGTTGAAGCGGGCGCTCCCGACAAGTTTTGCTCCGGCAAACTTGCCGAGGAACATCAAGCTCCGGCAGGGCCGCAAGTCCTTGCCGCAGAAGCGGATGTTCCCGCAGCAGCAGATGTGCCTTTAGTCCTTGTTGTCGAGCCACAAGCTCCAGCATGGGCACAGCAGATTGTCCATTTCCTTCAGACAGGAGAACTTCCCGAAGAGCAAGAAGAAGCGGAAAGAGAAGCCCGGTAGTCAAGTATGTACCAGTTTGTCGATAGCATACTGTACAGAAGAAGACTCAACGGTGTGAAATTGAAGTGTATTTGCTGGGAAGATGGACAAAAGCTGTTGGCAGAGATACATGGAGGCATATGTGGCCACCACATTGGCGCAAGAGCACTTGCCGGCAAAGCTTTCTGGCAAGGTTTCTTTTGGCGGACAGCCCTCCAGGATGCAACTGCACAAGTAACCAAGTGTGAAGCGTGCCAGTTCCACTCCAAACAGATACACCAGCCAGCTCAAGCTCTCCAGACGATCCCTTTATCCTGGCCATTTTCGGTCTGGGGGCTCGATATCCTCGGCCCTTTCCCCCGAGCTGTCGGGGGCTTTGAGTACTTGTACGTCGCAATCGACAAGTTCACAAAGTGGCCGGAAGTGCAGCCAGTGAGGAAGGTGACAGCAGAGTCAGCAGTCAAGTTCTTCAGGTTAATTGTTTGCCGTTTCGGGATCCCTAACAGGATCATCACCGACAACGGCACGCAATTCACGAGCCACACCTTCATGCAGTACGTCCAAGACCTTGGCGCCAAGGTCTGCTTCGCTTCTATTGCTCATCCGAGAAGCAACGGTCAAGCAGAGAGGGCAAATGCTGAAGTGCTGCACGGACTCAAGACCAGAACTTTCGACAGGCTGCGCAAGTGCGGAAGAAACTGGATCGAGGAGCTGCCGGTGGTTCTTTGGTCGATCAGAACGACGCCAAATCGAGCCACTGGCCAGACACCTTTCGCTCCAGTCTATGGAGCAGAGGCAGTTCTCCCCACGGAACTCGTATACGGATCGCCTCGAGTGCTCGCTTATGATGAGCTTGAGCAAGAACAACTGCGACAAGACGACGCGCTGCTCCTTGAGGAAGATCGTCTTCAGGCTGCTGTACGAGCTGCTCGATACCAGCAAGCTTTGCGCCGCTACCATAGCCGCAAAGTTAAGGCCAGAAGCTTCGAGGAAGGCGACCTTGTTCTTCGGCGCGTTCAGTCCGCCAAGAATTCCAACAAGTTGACGCCGAAGTGGGAAGGCCCTTATCGGGTGAAACGAGTCACAAGGCCCGACGCTGTCCGCCTTGAGACCGAAGATGGCATTCCGGTGAGCAACTCCTGGAACATAGAACATCTTCGTAAGTTTTTCCCGTAGGGCGCGGTTGCCGGAACCCGTTCCGGCAACCACCTTTTGTACAAGTCTTGCCGCTGTTGCATGTAATCCTTTGTACAAAGCCGGGCGCAGATCCCGTGCATAAGTAAAACCCCATGTGCTCCGCACAACTTGTCCATTTCATGCATTAGTTTCTTTCTTGCATGTGTTATCTGACACTTTGTGCAGCACCTACATCCGGTAAGCAATAATGAGCCGAAGGGCTCCATATTAATATTTTCTCTTCTTTCTTCTTTTTCAACAAAGGAAAAGAGGGTTCCCTCGCACACATGTTTGCCGGGGGGGAAGGAGAAGATTGTGGTATGGACCAGGTGTCGTTCAACCAAAGTCTTGCCTTGTCGGGAAGCAAACGACAGAAAAGCTAAGTTGCCAAAGTTTGAGCAATCAGTTTTTTAAATTTTTGAGTTATCTTTCTTGAACGACCCTACTTTGTATGGAAAACCTGTGCGCGGAGGAACCAACTCGTGGCTAGTTGCGCCCTTACTTTGTTTCGAGTCCGCTCAACAACTTAAGTGTGCTGCATCTAGTCGTGACAAGGTTTCTTGTTGGAAGCAGCGTCGCCAGCAGGCTGTTGAAGTTCCGCACTCAGCGCTCGCCGCTCGGGTGCCTGCGCCGACAAGTTCCCTAGAAGCGTAGGGTAAAAACATACAAAGGAAGGAATCTAGTAGAGGAAATAACATAGCAATTGATAACAGAAATAAAGTTATATTACAAGATAACTTGTCGCAGCTCTAACAGAATGTTTTCATAACATGATTAGCAGCGACAAGGGAAAAGAAGAAATGGGCGGCCTAGTCTACGCGTCCGCCCTCGACCCTCTTGATCTCGCTCACCTTGTCCACAATGGGTGCGACAAGGGCCTTGAGTGCGTCCCGATCGGCGTCTGGCGGCAAGGACTTGAGGACGTTGGTGAAGCTGAGGCCTGGATTGTGGAAGGCCACCTTCATCAGCACCTTCTGGAGAACCCCGGCGCAGATTTTGCGCGACTCGTTGGCCAGCTGCTTTGGGATCCTTTCCCGGAGCTGTTGGAGTGTCGTCGCCACACCCTTGAAGAACAGGCTGAGCTTGGCGCTGGGTTGAAGATTCTCATCGGAGGGATACCCAAAGTCCTCCATCCCCAGCTGCACCAGCTCCTCGTTGATGACTGCGGCAATATTCACCAGACCCTCGGTCCAGTGCTCCACCGTGTCTCTAAACTGGGAAACTGCAATGCTCTCTAGCAGCGCCTTGTCAGCCTTGACCTTCTCCGACAAGGTCTTCTCCCGCTCCTTGGCGACCTCCAGCGTCTGCGTCAGCGTGGCCAGCTTCAGCTCCAAGTCTGCATTGGAATCCTTGACGGTGCTGAGCTCCTTGCCCCTCTCAGCGAGAAGACCTTGCAGCTCACCGTGGGCGGCAGCATCCTTCTCACACTCACGCTTGAGCGCGGCAAGCTCCTCGCCGCTCTTCCCAATGTTGGCCTCCAGCTGCACCACCTTCTCCTCCAGCTCTTTCTTGGCGGCCTCTGCGATCGCCGCATCGTCCTTTGCTTCCTTGAGCGCCCCGCCGAGTGCTTGCTCACGCTCAGCAAGCTCCTCCTCGTAGCTGTCGAGGTTGGCCTTCCGCTGCACCAATTCACCTTCTCGCGCGGATTGCTTCTCGGCGGCCAGCCTTTGCTCCTCCTCAACTTCGGCCTTCTCAAGAAGGAAGGCCATGCGCTCCTCGTCGAGGTGCTCCCGCTCCTGTGCCAGGGACCGGAGAGCTTCTTGATTGTGGCCTCGGAGCTCCTCCGCGCGCTTCTCCATGTCAACTCCCGCCTTCGCGACAAGCACTTCCCGGGAAGCCAGCTTGGCTTGCCGGGCGTGGTAGAGTGACAACAGCTTCCGCAGCAGCTGCTCCTTCTCAGGCTCGCCACTGCTGTTGCCGGGCGCGTCGACCAACGACAGTCCGGCGGAGGCGAGCACCTCCTCATCAAAAGATTCCCCCTCGACCGGCACCCTGGAGCACGACGTCCAGGGTAGCTTGATGAAGATATCGCCGCCGGCCTTCAAGTAGGCGCCGGGCTGGGGCTCCTCGGAGCCCGGCTCCGCAGAAGCGGCAGAGGGATTGGCAGTCGGCGCAGCGCCTGGCGCTCCTGTGGCCTCAGGGTCGTCAGGGCGATCGCCCGACCCCTCGCCGGATTCTGCGGCGGCAGCCCTGGCGGCCTCCTCGCCGGCGGTCTCATCAGCACCGGCCCCTTCCTTGCCGGCGCCCTTTGTCTCCATTGGCTCAGCCGCAGATGGGTCTGAAGAACGAAGAAGGGAAAAAAATCAATCAAAAATCCAAGAGAAGAAAATCAGAAGAAGAAGAACCCAAGGGAAAGTTTTTGGACAAGTGAGTTACCTGTGCCAAGATCTGCAGTTGCGGTCTCGGCCGCCGCAGGATCGACGGTGCTGTCCCTTGCCGGAGAGTTTTCCCTTGCCGGAGAGCGCTCCCTTACCGGGAACCCCTCCCTTGGCGGCGTAGTCGAAGCAGATGGCGCTTTGGGACCAGCTTCCGGGCACTCCTGGTGTGGCTGCTCTGCTCCTACACAAATCAACACGCAAGATATCAACAAAGGAAAAAGCACTCGAGCGCGCCCGACAGCAGAAAGCTAACTATGAACTTACGCTGGGGGCTGCGCTGGGGGCTGCTTTGAGGAGTGATTGCCGGGTCCGTCAAGGTGGTCTCGGACCCACCCCCTGCTGACACGGTGGGGTCATCTTCGATGACAATCACCGCGGCCTTGGCCCTCTTCGCTGCTCTCTGGGCCAGCTTCCTGAAAAGAAAGGAGTCCAGATTGAAGCAAGCCACATACAAGATATAAACAGCAAGATTGAAGAACTACAAGAGCACCGAAGAAACTTACTCTTCTTACTCCTTGTCGGAGCTGAGCGCGGAAAGATTGAAGTCCGGCCCTCCTACGGTGCGGCGAGGCGGAGGAGTAGGATCCCTTGCCCGCTTGGCGGGGGCGGTGGCGGTGGCCCGGGAAAATCCCGCTCCAGTTGCCGCTGCTGCGTGAGGCGCTCCCGCGGCAACATTGCTTGCCGCGGTAGAGCGCGTCGCACGGCTCGGCGGCTGTTGACCCGGCTGCCGCCCCACTGCGTCCCCGGCCCTGCGAAGGCGCCTTCTTGGCGGGGCCGAGGGCTCCGCCTGCGGCAAGTTTTCTGAAGGCTCGGGCTCTTCCTCGCCGCCCTCGCTCGGCTCAGCTTCAGAGCCGGAAGGCTCTTCCTCGCCAATGAATTCCGTGCGCTCGGCGAGGTTCGCCGCCTCTGCAGCCTCCGCCTCCTCCAAAGTGAACCCAAACGCGCCCGCGGCAGCTGCGGCCGCAACCTCTTCCGCCCTAGTGGCGATGCGCTGCAGCTCCTCGTCGGTGGTGTCACTGGTGAGGCTCTTCTGCTCGTCAGCATGGACCGGCACTTCTTCCAAGTTGTCGAAGAACGCTTGCACAACGTCATCCGCAGGCTCTTGCCAAGTTGGAACGATTCCGTGTGAATCGCACAATGGCATCATGGCGCGGATCCGGTCAAGCGAAGAATTGTTGCATAAAGGGACGACGCCCCTCGGCAGCATGAATGGGTGCTGGGGGTCGCGTTTGAACAACTCCAGAAGCATTGCATCCAGCTCCAAGATGGTGAAGTTGTAGTTGAGGCCCGGCCGCAGCCTCATGATGTCCGCCGAGTTCTTGAATTCCCAGGAGGGCCTCCCCCTCTCCTGCAGGGGGGCGATGCGGCGGCGGAGGAAATCTGCGCCTACATCGCCTATAGTGAGCCTGGCAAGCCTGACGCGAAGGATCCTAGTAATGGCGATCTTCAGCCTCTCGTCTTTCGGGGCCACGTTGCTCCAGTCATTGCTGCGCACTATCGGAGCTTGGCGCATGGCGGTGAAGGGCTGCGGATTCTCCTCGACGACCAACACCACTCCGCTCTCCACTCATCCCACTTGCTGCGGAGCTCACCCTCCAAGTACGCCTCCTTCTTGCCGACTCTCGAGATCCAGGCGATCCCTCCGGCAAGCGGCTCTCCTCTCTCTACCCGAGGTATGAAGAAGTGGCGGAAAAGGGCAACATTGGGGTGGACTCCGACAAAGTTTTCGCACAAATGTGCGAAAATTGCCATGGTCAGAACGGCGTTGGGGGTGAAGTCAAGGAGGCGGAAGCCGTAGGTGTTCATGATATCGCAGAAGAACTCCGAGAAGGGCGGGCAGAGCCCGCAATAGAAGAATAGCGCGAATAATGGGTACCTGTTTGGAGCCAGCTCCGAAGCAGCAGCCGGGAGTACCCTCGTGCGCGGATGCGCACGCGTCTCCGTCGCCCAAAAGAGGTAGAAGTACTCCCTCAGCTCCTTCACGCCGAGCTGGGGGAGAAGATCGCCCGCTCCTTCCGCGGCGCCGCGAGCCGCTGCGCCTCGGCCGACTTCACGCCCTTTCCCTTGTCGGCTTTCGGAGCCATGGCGGAGGTGGTGGGGGAGGTCGACGGCGTTGGTGGTGCTGGTGGCAATGGGGGGCGGAGCGCTGCTCTCTCGCCTTCGGGAAGAAGGGGGGGAGCGGCGGAGGTTCGTGAAGATGGAGTAGTAGCAACCAGCGAGGGGGAACGAACTGCCCCTGTTTCCTCTGCTTATAAAGAGGGACGGGGCGGACGTTTCGCCCTTCCGAATAAAGAACCACCCACGATCTCTCCCACGATGCCGCATTCAACGCGTGCTGTTAGGGGAGAGCGCGGTGGATACGGAGCGAGATTCGGCGTGGCCCAGTCCGCGTGTGCCCGTGCCCTGTCTTGGGCCTGGCCCAACAGCGCTCGACACCGTGTCTGGCCCAGGCCCGGGGGCTCCTGTCGGTGTACTAGAATAGGGGTACCCTAGTACCCCGAACTTGTGCACGGGCAGTTGTAGCACCCCGCGGCAAGGCTTGCCGGGCTAACACCAAGATCCTCCGTGGTTCCCTTGGAGCCATTCAAGAACAAAGTATTTAAGCTCAGGAGACAAGGCCCCCGCAAGAGGAGCTTGCCAGGAAGGCCAACCAAGGCACTTCAAGGAACTTGCCGCGACGCGCCACGCGCTCCGGCAAGGCAACAAGGCCCCGGCAAGAGGAGCTTGCCGGGAAGGCCAACCAAGGCACTTCGAAGCCCGGTGAGCGACAAGCTTCCAGACCCGACAAGATAGGAGCAGCCACTCTGTGCCCACGCTCCAGCACATCCGCCAACGTGTCGCTCTGGGGGCCTCTCCAGGCGTGCGTGGCGGGAGGCTGTGCAGCCAGCGGTGCGCAGTGGCATGCGAAGCTGACAAGATCGCCATCGTGGCGAACGGTGGTGCCCCTAACGGTCCTTTTCTGCACTGTTTGGGCGACTCAGACGGGCATTTAATGCCCTTGTCCCCTGCCGTCAGGGTTAGGTAGGGTGCACTGTACAAGTAACTGTACCAACCACCTCACTTTTTACATTTGTGCCCTTCTCTGCGTTGCCACCTGTCGGTGACCCCTTTAGCGTATAAAAGGAGGCCCATGCGCAACGTAGAGGAGGTTGGGGTTCGACTAGTTCGGGACCCAGAAAAACACTACGCTCTCTCTCTAGAGCAAGAACACACGATAATACAACCAGACAAGCAGTAGTAGGAGTGTTATCTCTCCGGAGAGCTCCGAAGCTGGGTAAACTGCTCGTGTGCTTCGCCTCGATCTGCTCTTCGTGCGATCTCCGCCCCCCGCCGAACCGAAAGGGGCCCTGTCCGCCGGCCCAATAGGTTTTTCGTGGATCAGTTTCCCCGACACCGCGCCTATGTATTTTGGGATTATATGGTTTTCATAAGTGATTGACACAATAACCGTAAGATCTACATCCAAGGTGGCACCTATTGGACGCAAATGGCAATAGAAAAGAAATGCCACAAAACTGTGACACCACGCCCCTCCCCTACACATAAGACTGGCACGCGAGCGTACGCAACTCCCATGTTCGGGTTGTGTGTGGCCCTTCGCCTCTTCGAGAAGTCGAGCAATGATGTCATTTAAAAATGGAATAAAAATGCCGTACACTAACAAAACATTAAGACCACGAGGCGATGCAGTGCTGGTTACATGAGGCAAGAAGAATGATGCATCCATCGACGACGTCCTCCTCCTCGACTCAGGGCGCCAGCTCACCAAACAGCGGCTAAGTAACAACGGATTTCATGGCCAGGTTAATGTTCTTTTGAACAATGGCGTCCAAAGATTCCACCCGCTGGAAGAAGGCCAGCGTCTTTCTGTCCTCGCTGGCCTTGTAGTGGCCTAAGTAGACAATTTCCTCATAGACGTGGATGTGCAGGTCGACGGTTTCTTTGATGGCGAGGTGATGCGCGGAGAGCACGACCTTGAGGTGCACATTCTAAGTCGCGACCTCCGGCAGCTGCAGGGCCACCAGTGCTTCAAAGAGTTCGTCACCTTGGAGGCCCATGAGGGTGGAAGACAACGAGGAGCCTGGGCGTGCGGGCTGGAGCAGTACGGCAAGGTCATCCGCGCACTTCTTGGCAACGGTGAACTTGCGGATGGAGCGAACCATCATCTCCCACATGAGAGAGGAGAAGCCAGCTTCGACAAGGTCAATGATGTCGGCGGTCGATAGCACCATTTGGAGACACTGCGCGGTGCGGGGCCACAGGCCGGCATCTTGGACGATCTGGCACAGCCGACTGCCGGTCGCATCCATCGACGCCATGGGTGCTTGTGGCTTCTGGTCACTTGGTCTTTGTCCTGGATTGGAGTGAGCAGTGTTGCGCAGAGACTAGGAGTAGATGGATTGGACTGGTGGGCCGCCTTCATATGAAAGTCCAAATTACGTTGCATTCACATCGTGCTGGCTCCATTCTCCTTCTCCAATTACTTACCTCTGCATGCTAATTGAATGAGGAGGCATCATTGACCGTTCAACGTTTCGGGAACCGCTACACTCTCCCTCGTTGGCATTCAAGCCGTATCAACGTAAATGCATGTCAAAAAGAGACTAGTCAGTAGTAGTACTCAATATTGTGGACCACGACCAAGGTGGGGAGGCAAACGAGAGAACTTAATACTCCCTCGGTTCCTAAATATTTATGGTCTAGATTCACTCATTTTGCTCCGTATGTACACATTTACGGTGTAGTCACTCGTTGAAATCTCTAGAATGACAAATATTTAGGAACGGTGGGAGTATTTGCTAATTAGTAATACCATTGCATGCAATGAACTTACCGCTGCATGTCGTGCTAGGTACTATGTCCCACGTCTCTCATTGGTTGATTCCTATTCATGTCTACAAACAAGAAACGTGGTCGGGTTTATTTTGGGATTATTTGATTTTCCTAAGATGACTATAACTAGCAATCGCAACAATAACCGTAACATCTGCATCTGACGGTGGCACCTATTAGACGCAAACAATAGTAGAAAATAATTGCCACAAAACTTCCACACCATGCCCCACCCCTACAGAAAAGACGGCCACGCGAGCGTTCGCAGCTGCCACGTTCGGGTTGCCCTGGGCTCTTCGCCTCTTCAAGAAGTCAAACAATGATATTCCTACTTGTACAGTATCGGATCAACTGCTGCATGTCCATCCATCGCATGCGGGAGGGATAGCCTGTTGTAGTAAGCAAAAGCATCTCCTCGTCCGCGAGCGACCATGCGCATGGTCGAGGGAGAGGGCGTACTATTAGTAATCAAGCTTATCCTCGTTGTATGAGTTGACCAGACACATCATAGCACTGGCCCCACATGCTTGCCTCTAAACTTGGTTAAAAGACCAGTAATGTACAATATTTGCTGCAACCTCTAACATTTACCCCACCACAAATTAAAATATATATCCCTCTCTTGACCAGATCAACATCCAAACTACAATCACCAGGATGATAGGAAGGGCTAGAAGATTATTTTAATCAAAAAATTGCTTCAAGACTGCCTCATAGCATGGAGCCGACTCCAATGATTTTAAGCTTAGAGCCATGGTACATGCTATCCTAGACTATACTATACTACCTCCCCTACACATGAAACTGCCACACGAGCGTTCGGGTTGAGCTTGGCTGTTCGCCTCTTCGGGAAGTCGAACAATGATGGCACTACTACGGTGGAGTACTACTAGTATGCTTCTAGCCATCTGACACTGAATGAACTTCTGCATCTCCACCGCGTGCGGGAGGGAGACCGTGTAGCGAAAGGTTCTCCTGGTCCTGCAAGCCATGCTCATGGGCGAGGAAGAGGGCATTGTCACGCTTCTCCTTGTTCTACGATTTGACGCGACACATTAAAGCAGTCACTTGCTATATTTTAATAATTTGCATTTACCGATGCATTAATTACAATGCATGCATGCATGCCATCACTTTCCTTTTGATACTTGCATGTGTTGTTTTACTCCACCTTGAAGTAGTATGAATATGCGATGGTAAAACTTTTTAATGCCCCGACCCTAAAGCGAGAGATGGTGGTGCACAAGGAGGGTGAGATCACGCTGATGGAACATGACCTGATGATGGAGGTCTCTATGGACCTCACCTTGCTCCACTGCCCCTTGTGCGGATGCCTCCCCCCTTGAAGCCTCCAGTGTACTGTCACAGCCCCAGCTTTGGCCTTGCTTGTGGACTAGTCTTGGTTGTTGCATCATGTTTAATTTCTCAAAAACTTAAAATGGGGATGACAGAAACCCCAGCACCACCTAATCCAACTAGGGTTACTGAAATACTTTTTCATTGAACCTAAAGTTCCCTTAAAAAATGATCATCATTTTTGTCTTGGTTTAGAACCTCTACCAAAAATGGCTCACATTTTTCTAGGACCACTTGGGTCACTGAATTAGATCATAAGTTATTTGCATTTGGGCATTTAAATGCTATAAATTATTTTAAGTGCCCAAATAATCTTGATTTTAAATGAGGGCTGTTGGAAATAATCCAACCAGTGCCCACAAATATTTTCATGATTTTTGAAAATGCTCTAGCATTTTTTATAAAGACAAAACAAATGCAGGAAATAGAAAACAGAAACTAAATTTACAAAAGATAGAAGAGAAGAGGAAACCTACCTGGCCCACCTACCTGTAGCCGGCCCAGCTTAACCGACCCAGACCACTTACTTCCTCGCTTGTCATCTTCCTTCTACTAGTAACCGACCCAGACCATTTAGAACCTCTACCAGTCCTCGCGTGTCCACCTGCTCTCCTGGAGATGCCCAGCACCCCCTGCACTTCTCCCCTCTCTCCCACACCCTCATTCTCTCCTCTGTCTCTCTCTCTCTCACGCGCACGGCCGAACGTCACTTTTGCCGTCGCTTGTAGTTGTCGCGGCCAGAGCCACCTCCTTGCCCTCCGCCCGATTCCAGAAGCTCTGCCACATCTGCCTCATCCTCTCCGTCGACTCACGCGACGCTGGACACCTCAAAGCACCGCCCCCGACATCTTATTCCTCCTCGGTTCGCCGAGATCGACCTCGCCGCCCTGCTCAGCTCCGACCTCCCTCGAGCCCACCGTGAGCTTCTACGCTGCCTCCCCCTCTTCTTTGCTTTGTTTGTGCCCTCTAACTGCCTCCTCCACCGGAGCCGAGACCCTCTGCCGCAAGAGCTCGTCGCCGGTGTTGCTCCGACGACCATTTGGTCATGCCAATGTGCCAAACACGCCGGCCGCACCGCTTAGTGCCTTGCACATGCTTTAGTTCACGTGTTTGCTCACCGCAGCCGAGCTCCGGCCGCCGCGCTTCTCGCTGTCGGCGTCGTTTCCATGCACCCTAGCCACCGCCGCCTGCTGCGTTGGAAGCGCGCGAACATGCGCTTCACGTAGAGCCCCTCCGCTGCTCGAATGGTCACCGGAGGAGGAATTCCGACGACCTCCCCGCGACTGGCCACGCCGGCGGCCTTAACTCCGGCTAAACACCGGTTAGGCACTAACCAAATGACCCCCTGGGTCGCTGACAAGTGGGCCCAGACCCCTGCTAATTTAGGTTAAGCGCTAACTAAACTTAATTAGCCTTGTTAATACTGACATGTGGGCCCAAGGCTTTAACTAGTCTAGTTTAGTATTAGTTTAGAGCTAATTAACTTAGGTTAATTAATTAGACACTGACATGTGGGTAGCAGCTATCAGGTTTGACCTGGGCTGGCGCCTTTGACCTGCTAACGTCACACCGACGTCATGCTAACGCAGTTAACCATTTTCTGGATTAAAACAATTCAGGAAATTCCAGAAAATGCTCTAAACTTCTAAAAGTCATAGAAATTAATCTGTAACTCCAAATGCAAAGTTTTATATATGAAAAATGATCAGAAAAATCCAATCTTTCCATTTGTACTAGTTTCATGCATTTTAAATCAACTTAACCCTACTGTTATATCAAAACATGATAATGCACTATTTAAATTCATAAGATGAGTTTGGGGTTGAACCTTTGGTTCAAAATGGCTCAAACCCATCTGGTTGTAGTTGCATTAGCCCAACACACTCAGTTTACCATGTCATGTGCATGCATCATATTGTTGCATATCTCCATGTATTGATTGTGTTATCGGCGCAATCTCCGTGGTAGGTTCTGCTCCCGAGGATATTCACGAGTATCCAGTTGAAGGGTAGTACCCCTCGACCACTCTGTCAAGCAAGCAAAACCCCCTTGTTCATTCCAATACAATCCCACTCTCTTGCTCCTACACTCTTTTACCGCATTAGGACAACAATGATTCAAGTGTTACTTGTTGCGGGAGTTGAACCCCTTTCCTCTGCATGAACTATCGTTGCCACAGTAAATAGATGAAACCCACTAGCATGAGTAGGAGTTGTTTGAGCCCTGATGTGCCTACTCATTCATGCTTGTTGTCATGCCTGCTACTGCTTACAATTGAGTCAGGTCTGATTCATCGGGGATGAATTGGAATGTGGTGAGCATGTCCTACTGTTGGGAGCTAAGTGTGTGAACACAATTTGTTAACGGTAGCGGTGAGAGGCCATGTAGGAGTACATGGTGGTTTGTCTCATTAAAACCGTCCTCAGGAACTGAGTTCTGTGTTTGTGATCCATGAAAAGTTACTACCACACATTGGGATCCTTAATTGACTCTCTCGACTTATTAATCGCCTTGATCTCTGTCCAGGAGTTGCAACTAGTTTCTGGTGTTTGTAGGATATGTGTTGGAGGTCGTGTGTAGCGCTGACCCTAGGGGTGGGCTAGGATGCGGTAGATACACCATGGCACGGTGTACTGAGTTGCCCGTTTGGTGTCTCGGGAACCCTGCACACATCGTTTGGGGCCGTGAGCGACACCCCGGTCGAATCTCCTTGCGGATGGAACCCGAATAGGCGATAAACCTGGACTAGGGACTTGTGTGGTTAATCAGGTCGTGGCCGACACCCTCCTTGGGCTTACGCTTGAAGGTTGCCGAGTACATGTCGTGTAAACGGCGATAAGTGGTGAGAGAGTGTGTGAAGAAATACACCACTGCAGGGTTAACATCATCTATTCGAATAGCCGCGTCTGTAGTAAAGGACCTCTGGGTTGCCTGTACAGTTCATAGACAAGTGAAAGTGGATAGTCTAAAATGCACAAGATAAGCGTGAGTGCTATGGATGGCATTCTCGTAGGGAGACGGGAGAGGATCCATAGTGGTGTATTGATTGGTGAATATGTGGACTCGTGTGCGCCACCTCAAAAGAGTTACTTGCAGGCGTAGTTCAGGATAGTCACCGAGTCAAAGCTGGCTTGCTGGAGTTAAACCCCACCATCCCTTTGTTGATGCCGATGCATATGTAGATAGTTCGGATGTAAGTCTTGCTGGGTACATTTGTACTCATGTTTGCTTAATTTATGTTTTTGCAAAGAGACTTTAGTCTTGCTAGTAGTTCCGTGTGGACTTCGACGTTTAGCTTGTTACCTCAGCTACGATCTTGTGCCCTCGGTAGGGTCTTGTAGTTAGTCAGGCTTCTCAGCCTTTTCCATTTGTAGTTGTTTGCACTCAGACAGGATAAGCTTCCGCATGTGCTATTGCTTGTATTACTTGAATGTTGGGTCATGAGACCCATATTTGTAATATCTGATTCTTCGGAGTCTTATGAATAAATACTTTGGGTCGTAGAGTTTTGTTGTGATGCCATGTTGTATTTACACATATCGAGCATATTGTGTGTATGATTGAAATGCTTGGTATGTGTGGGATCTGACAACCTAGTTGTTTATCCTTGGTAGCCTCTCTTACCAGGAAATGTCTCCTAGTGCTGCCACTGCACCATGGTAGCTTGCTACTGCTCCGGAACACTTAGGCTGGCCGGCATGTGTCCTTCTTCATTCATGTGTCTGTCCCTTTGGGGAAATGTCACGTGGTGTCTACCGGAGTCCTGTTAGCCCAGCTGCTACAGCCCAGATTCACCCGCTGATGACCGACACGTTCGTTGCTGGGTCATGCATGCCTGTCCCTGTAAGTTGGTGCCACTTTGGGTTTACGACTAGTCATGTCGGCCCGGGTTCTTTGTCATATGGATGCTAGCGACACTATCATATACATGAGCCAAAAGGCGCAAACGGTCCCGGGCCAGGTAAGGTGGCACCCGTGGGAATACCGTGCATGAGGCCGCAAAGTGATATGATGTGTTACATGCTAGGTCCGTGTGATTTAGGATCGGGGTCCTGACATGTACATTCGAATACACCTCATCCGTTTGGCTGATCCAGCAACATTCAGGTTTCTTGATTGATGTGTTGTACTATTGATTTGTGCAGTGCAAGGGAGGGCACATGGCCTGTGCGGACTGTCGTGGCGAGCGCCCCGGGAAATAGCGGCAGTGCCAGAAGTGTGAGCACAGCGGCGGCTTCAACATGCGGAACATTGCGATGGATGTCGTCCTCTCCTAGGTGAGGGTGGTGTGTCTGCACAAAGTCTATGGGCTCTACGTCACTTACCTAGAGCTCGCCGATCACCAGAGCGTGTGTCTGCTCGTGCTCTACAAATGCCCCGTGCCCGTCTGCACCTATGAAGGCCCGCCATCGGCGCTCCCCCACCACATCAGCGATGTGCATCCCATGCTCATGCAGAGGATCCAGTACGGCAAGGTGCTCCAGCTGCAAGTGTCGGATTTCGGGTTTCGGCAAAACCCTTGAGGTTCGAACACTGGGGCGCGCACAAAGATCTCTCCCCCTCTAGCTCTCGCCCTTGCCACAATCTCAAGTCTTAGTGTGTCGAACTCGCAGAACAAAGGGACACAAGATTTATACTGGTTTGGGCCATCGTTGCGGTGTAATACCCTAATCCAGTGTGGTGTGGTGGATTGCCTCGTGGGCTGAGGATGAACAGTTACAAGGGGGAGAACGGCCTCCTAAGGAGAGGTGTTCTTGTGCTTGGCGAGCTTGTGTGGTGTCTGGTGTTCTGAATGATCCTCTCCCTTTGCTAAGGTGGTGGCTAGTCCTATTTATAGAGGCCCTGGTCCACTTTGCAAATATTGAGGGGGAAGGGATACCACAATGGCTAGGTTTGAAGGGGGACAACTAGTACAAGTTATCCTGAAAAAAGTATTCTTCGCCTGCCAAGGGCTGTGGTGGTAATGCCATCTTGGGCTCCACGGTGACCTCCGGCCTGCCGTCCTACTGGTCTGGGTCTTGTTGCACCGATATGGAAACCTTTGCTTCATGCCTCGGGATTCTGCGCCTGAGCTTGCCTCTTTAGCACCAAAGAGCAAACGAGGGCACTATGCGCGCTAGCACCCGCCTGGTGCTCGCCTGGCCTTGGTCGTCATGGCTTATGTCACGGGGACCTTGTGAGGTCTCCCTTGCCTTGACCTCTCCGATCCTCGCGAGCTAGCCTGGTGAGGCTGCCCCCGAGGAGGTCTTGCATCATCCGCCTCGCGAGGCTTGGCCCCTCGCGAGGGTCTTGAGTGTTTGCTGATGAAGATGGGCCGCACAGGGCCGCTGGTGGAGCCACGCCATGGGCCGCAGGCAGGCAAGTCTGGGGACCCCCGTTCCCAGAACGCCGACAGTAGCCCCCGGTCCCAAGGCACACTCGGACTTGGCTTCAAGGCGAAGCCAAGGGGCAAGTGCGGAGCCCCGCGGGCCCTAATAGCCTGTGGCTTTGGCTGACGCATGGCGACCAATGGGACATGGGCGGCCTCGCTTCCCCATGCAGCCTTGATATCCATCTAGCTAGGCGGCCATCGTGATTTACACTGCTATCCCTCTTTGCTTGGCGACGCGCCCCTCCTAGTCTCCTGCCCTTCTGAATCAGTAACCTCCTCTTCCAATCTATCCTGAGCCCGGCAATCCTTGCTGCCATGGCACCCCGGTGAACGGAGAAGGGAAAGGAGAAGGCTCAGTCTTCAGCCGGGCCACCTTCTCCGCCTTCTTCAACGTCGTGCTCTCCCACTATCAGATCCATATGTTGCACCTAGATCCCCAATCAGTCACCCTTCTTGCTGTCTTCGCCTTTGTCTGCGAGGCCATGGTAGGCATTGCTCCTTCCGTGGTCCTACTACGCCATTTCTTCTCGCTGCACCTGACTGATCCTCGGCAAATCTCGGGATGCCTGAGCTTCCAGGCCGTGGCCATGACGGCTGGCTTGAGAATCGACTTTGAGCTCCCACCGTCTGCGACTGGCTTTCGGACATGATGGGTGTATGTGGATGCTGGCATGCTCGGCCCCCTGCTCTTCACTCCGTCGGCACCCGCCGTTCCCAGCTTCGGCCGGGGCCACGAGAAGCTCGCGGACTCCCGCCTCGTCTTCGTCTGGCTCCGGTTGAAGATGCTGAAGGATCTCGGCGTGACTGCGCCCAATGTGGTGAAGGAGTTCCTCCGACGACGCGTCGCCCCACTCCAACGTCATACCCAGCCGATGTGGGCCTTGTCCGGCAGCCAGGATGGCATGAAGCTTCAGGAAGCGGGGCTTCCACTCGAAGCACGAAGAATGGTGCTCGAGGTCTTGACGGGCGACCCCTTGCCAGCCGACATGTCGCAAGAGGGGTGTCTCTTATACTGCTGCTCAAACAGGGTGGACTTCGCGGGGAAGATGCCCCCCTTTGATGAATGGGGGCCGTGCCTAGCTGGCCTTGAATGGCCCACAAGAACCCTGTCTCCTTGACTCCCCTCCCGGTCGCTAGAACCGAGCTTGCCCCAAGAGTGGATGCAGGGGGACGAGCTCCGCTTGAGGCCGGTGGCGTGGGTGCTGAGGCATCGGCACCGCTCGAGGCTCCTGAGGTGCCATCCTCAGGAGCTTGTGACTCTTGCCTGGGGGCGATAGCTAAGGGGGTGACACAATCTGCTGCTCCTGAGGTTGAAGCTCCTGAGGTCTTGGTGGGCCACCATGAGGCGGTGCCCGGAGGCTCTCCTCACCCCAGCACTCCTGAGGCCATCTCCTCGGGAGCCTCACCAACCGTGCCCCGCGCTGGTTGCCACGTCCAATGCTTCGGCCGGCTCTGTCTGGACTTCGACGCGCTCCGCAAGAGGAAAGGGTCTCCAAGCTATAGCAGTGGTGCCGTCCGGCTGTTGAAGCATAGGAAGTATATCGCCATAGACGAGTGAGTACCTTATCTTTTTGATTTCTTGAGTGCTACTTCTCCTCCTGACTGTGGCTCCTCAGGTCCCTTCTGTTAGGGCCACGAAGTCTCCCGAGAAGCAACCTCCTCCTGCCTCGAATCCGTCACTAGCCTTGAGCGTCCCAAGTCGGTGTGCCGCGCCCGATGCGAGGTCGGCCGGAGTGGCAAGCGCGCTAGCCTAGCACCTCGATCCCGCGCCTTTTATGTTCTCCTTCATGGCCTTGCCGGGGGCGCGGCAAGCATGCCAAGGGCTCCCCCTCTGGTTGTGGACGGCGGCTGGATGGCTTCGATATTGGCTTATACTTTGAGCATTGGGCCCTCACCCATCCAAGCCTCCGCCATGGCCCAGATGGTGATTGGGGAAACGCCAGCCCCCAGCCCCCTGCTGGGGGGAGCGAGCCACTTCGGGCCCCTTGAGCGACCCTTGCTATGGGAGATGGGCCTGGTCGCACACTCAAGCTTGCGCGCAAGCCGAGCGTCGTCCGCCACGAGCTCTTTCAGGAGGCAATGGGCGCGATGAGCCGGCTCGATGGAGAACTCGCCGATGTTGACACGTGCCTTGAAACCGAGGGCCTCCGGTTGGCAGAGGAGTGGCATCAACTGAAGGTAGCCATCAACTTCAGGCGCCTCCAGCGTGACCATGCCAACGCAGAGGCCGAGGAATCCCTGGCAACCTCGCGTGAGGCCAGCGCCCAAGCCTAGGAGGAGGCCAGGGAGGCCGGATGTCGCCGCGCGGTCTCCGAGGAGCGCAGGCGGGAGCTGCTGGTCTTGAACGCCTCTTTGGAGCAGCAGGTGGAGGCGTGCAAGGCTGCCCTAGCATTGATGAAGGGGACACCTGCCGAGGAGGAAGAGATCTGTAAGCGCGACGAGACGCTAGCGCTAGAAGCCACGGAGCGTAGCCTTGAGCTTGAGAGGTTGGAGACGAGGGAGCACCAAGTTGCCCAAGCAAAGGATGCCGCTAACGCGTGCAAGGCGAGGATCCAGGAGGAGGTCGACAGCAGGGTGGCGGAGGCTCGTGCCGACCTTGACAGCAGGTATGGCACGAAGCTAGAGCTTGTGGGAGCCAAAGCTGATGGCCGGAGCTCCATCTTGAGGTCGACGTTGGCGGAGGCAGAGCAGTGGGAGAAAGCTGCCGCTGCCGCCCTGATCTCTGTGTAGGACGAACTGGCCTCTGCCCGCGCTGAACTGCTCCCACTCCAGCAGCGAGTCACCGTCGCCGAGTCCCTCGCATAGTAGAGCAGGGAGGAAGCACTCCGTCGGTGGACGCTGGAGCGCATGCATGCCCCCATGCTCCAAGGGCTCAGGACCAAAGCCAACGCGGCGCTGGGCACCAACTGCAACGAATATGCCCCTCATCCCCACTCAAACGATTATGCAAGGCATCTTCGCTTTTTCACTGATGTGGTGACATGCCTGGAGAACCGATCCGAGAGGGCTCGCGAGCTTGTTGAAGAGAGGAGTCGTGGCCTTTTCGGGCGCGCGTTCTCCCGCGTCTTCAGCCACCTCCAGAACATCAACCCCAACTTAGATTTTGACACCACCATTGCCCCTGTACCCGGGTCCATCCAGGGCGACCTGGCGCGCTGGGTGGAGGAAAATGTGGATGCTCCAATCAGGGCCTTCGCCTCCAAGGACGACACAGTGGTAGTCATGGCGGATGAAGGTCACGTGGTCGTGATGGTGAAGGCGTCCCCGGCAATGATGGCGGTGATGCCAGCGACGGCGACAACGACACCAGTGACGTGTCTGAGAGCGACCCGAAGGACGCAGTGATCGCATTTCCGATTGAGCCCGTGCTTCCTCGTCGTTTACCCTTAGTCAGGGCCAGTTCCAAACCGGCTCGTGGGGTTGTGAGCTTCTGAGGGGCCTGTCGATCCATCCGAGAGGGCCTCGCGAGAAGCAAGCGCCAGCCATAGAAGGACGTGCATGCAGCGCGCGCGCCACACCCAGCCCCCGCTCGCAAGGGGTTCACGAGGGGGAGGCAGCAGGTGCGAGCTCTAAATCAGGGCAAGGAACCAAATCACAAGAAATCGCATGAAGAGCAAAGAGACCCCCCGCGCATACCAATGAAAATTCAACTTCAAACTTAAATCCAAGGCCAAAAAACAGGGCTACAGAAAGGAGGTTAAAAGCAAATGGCCACGTCCGGCGCCTAGTCTAGTCTTCTGGTCTTCCACCAGCGCGGAGCATGCCGCATCCACTATTACGTGGGCGGGAGCCCCCAAGGCCCGAGGGCGGCTCTCCGGAGACTCTGGGGCGTGTACATCCCCACTCATTATTACGTGAGAGTGTCACGAACGGAGAACTTCACAGGCGCGAGCCTTGCTTCATATCGCCAGACGAGGGCCCCGCCTTGCACCGCCATCGACCACCGTTGGGGCGTCCGGAAACCAGGACGATACCAAGGGGCAAAGGGGATGCCAACGGCGCCCTTGGGGACCACGGGCCCTCTGACGTGGGGAAGGCTCGCCAGCGCCTCCCCAGCAGAGGACCTACCTCTGGGCGATGCCTTGCTCCGTGCGATGCGGAGAGGGGCCTTGCTCCCGGCTCCTCCCCCGTAGCCCCCAATGCACCTCCCCTGGCGAGATGGGGCTGCCGTGTTGGGGCTGTCGTCCACCTCTATGACCTGATTCACTTGCGACCCATGGTTAGCGTAAGCCTGCTCCTGAGAGATTAGTGGTACCCTGTAGCTGCTGTCGCCGGCGTGGTCGGTGAGGCCTTCGGGTGGCTCTTGGAAGGCCTGAACTTCCAGCATCTCCTCTTCCCAACCTGGCTCGAGGAACTAGCCGGGGTCATCTTCCGGCGTGTACTCTTGGCCCATCATGCGGGGCACATAGGCCTCCGGAGCCGTCGCCTCGAAAACCTTGCTGAAGTGCCCCACACTCCACACCGCCTGGCCCGGCACTCCAGGGTAGTTGGGCGGCATCCTGCTGGAACCATGGAGGGTGATGCTTACGCGTGTGCCCATTGGGGGAGGCACATGTGTGGTTGGGTGTCCGGTGCCGACGAAACCTCCTGGTGTGCCTGGGGGCGCGCGGGCGCGACGAGGCACACCATGTGGTCCGACCGCAGCCTGAGGCATAAGCAAGGAGCAGAAAGGTGGCACACCCCTTGCTGCGGCGTCCAACAGCTCAGCCACATGCTCCAGCAAAGCATCTCGGCCGCTCTCCATCAGTTGGCATCGCAGTAGCTCCCGCGCCACCGTGAGTGTGGCCCTCATATTTGCTTGTTCCCGCCGGGTGCGTGGCGCCGTTGCCGCAGCGTAGCTGGAGGCTCTTGCAGCGGCCCGCGCTTGCCGTGGAGTAAGGGTGGATGATGTTTGACCATGCCGCCCACACCCCGCAGCGTTTGGTGGTGCGCGTGTCGCCTGGAGCACGGGGTTGGGGTCTTCTTGTGCGGACGACGCCGTCCGGGCTAGCCTAGCTGCCCAGTGGTCGGTGTCGATGCTCGGGTCACCGGACATCGGAACCACGGAGTGTCGGCGGATCAACTAGTGGAAGAGAGGCGCCGGTGCACCCCTACCTGGCGCGCCAAATGTCGTATTTTGGGTTCCGGCAAAACCCTTGAGGTTCGAAGACTGGGGTGCGCACAAAGAGCTCGACCCCTCTAGCTCTCGTCCTCACCACAATCTCAAGTCTTAGCGCGTCGAACTCGCAGAACAAAGGGACACAAGATTTATACCGGTTCGGGCCACCATTGCGGTGTAATACCCTACTCCAGTGTGGTGTGGTGGATTGCCTCGTGGGCTGAGGATGAAGAGTTACAAGGGGAAGAACGGCCTCCTGAGGAGAGGTGTTCTTGTGCTTGGCGAGCTTGTGTGGTGTCTCATGGTCTGAATGATCCTGTCCCTTTGCTAAGGTGGTGGCTAGTCCTATTTATAAAGGCCCTGGTCGTCTTACCAAATATTGAGTGGGAAGGGATCCCACAATGGCCAGGTTTGAAGGGAGACAGCTAGTACAAGTTATCCGGACAAAAGTAGTCTTCGCCTGCCAAAGGCTCTTGGGATCCATGGTGACCTCCATCCTGCCATCCTACTGGTCTTGGTCATGTTGCACCAATATGGAAACCTTTCCTTGATGCCTCGGGACTCCGCGCCTGAGCTTGCCTCTTTAGCACCAAAGAGGAAACAAGGACACTGCGCGCGCTAGCGCCCGCCTGGTGCTCGCCTGGCCTTGGTCGTCATGGCTTATGTCACGGGGACCTCGCGAGTTCTCCCTTGCCTTGATCTCTCCGCCCCTCGCGAGCCAGCCTGGTGAGGCTGCCCTCGAGGAGGTCTTGCATCGTCCGCCTTGCGAGGCTTGGCCCCTTGTGAGGGTCTTGAGTGCTTGCTGATGAAGATGGGCCGCACAGGGGCGCTGGTGGAGCCACGCCGTGGGCCGCAGGCAGGCAAGTCTGGGGACCCCCGTTCCTAGAACGCCGACATTAAGTGCCGGTGTCAGAGCTGCAGCACTTGATGTTCGCGGAGGAGGATAGCCACACATTGTAATTAAAAGAAGCGTGTGCAATGGTAATAATGAGCGCGCACGGTTGATGGAACAAGACGTGTGCTGACATCGCCTATTGTAGTGCACCATGTGGTGCAAATGCCACGTACACGGTCGAGAACGCGGGCCCACATTACGCCATCCGGGATTAGTGCTGCACTTCAAAACTAGAACTGTCAATAAATTTTGAGCTTTCGTCGCGTCACATTCCAAATTATTGTACCATGCTATATTTCATTGCAAAGCTGTTCACACCGATCAAAACCTAAATGGTTTCCCACTTAGGAGCGTATTGGTACTCAGTTATAAATACTACCTACTCCTAGATGACTGCACATTCCTCCTCAACTCTACATCCACAAAAACAGACAAGTCTTGCATCATCGTTCCCTTGCGTTTGCCATGGCCTGCATGAGTTCTGGTTCAAGAGATTACTACCAGGGAGAGGCGAGCATGGAAGCGGAAGCACGAGGGATGTCCCGCCTCGCCGCAAAAGCAGCCGACATGTCCCGTCGCGCCGCTGTAGCACCCCAGAGGTCCCATCGTGGCGCCGAAGCAGGACAAAGGTCCCGCCATGCCATCGATGCAGCAGACTGGTCCGGCCGCACCATGGAAGCAGCAGAGATGTCTCGCCGCATCGCGAATGCAGGAGGGAGGTCCTCCCGTGTTGCGGCAGCCTGGGAAAATGTCTTGCGGGCAGGCGAGGACTCTCACAGGAGAATGCGCGCTATGCTCGGTGGACTAATGGGTCAGATCTCCGGCTAGAAGAAGCTGCAGGACAAGATGAATGCCTCGTTTGAAAATGCTACCAGTGTCATCCGGGTCTAGGGGAGGACAAGGCGAAGCTCCGCACTGAGCGTGACTTGCTGCGGGCGAAGCAGGTGGAGGAGACTGCTGCCTTGTTGAAGAGGACGAGCGTCATCATCAAGAAACTTATGGACGAGAATGCCTTGCTCCACATCAAGCGCGAAAGGCTGGTGGAGGAATCCGTGGATGCTTCCAAGCAACGTACTAAGGACATTAAACCGATGAAAGAGATCATTGCCGCTCATCGCAAGAACTAGTCTTCGCGAGCTGCAGCGCATCAAAAAGATAGAGATTAGTGAGCCAAATCATTGTATGCGTCTTCCCTCTTCTATTGCCCTTGTGTATTTCAGGCGTAACCACATGTGGCTTTTTTTAGTTATCTTCCTAAATATGCAAGACAATTATTATCCATTGTCGTCATCCTAATATATTCATCAGTCTTTCTATAAGTCGCAGTAGATGCTATATAGGTCCGTCGGATCTTACACCAAGATTCGTGCAAAATTTTCTTTTCAGGTTTTCTTTTTTCTCTCATAAATCTTAGTTGAGTGAGACATAGCCACACCATTAAACAGGGGCTCGGGCACCATTAATGGACACCTTGGGAGAGAGGTGTGCGGCAGATGGAGGTCAAAGGGCTCTCCTCCCGATAAGCACGGACAGGGGTCTGGTCGCACACCTCCGGTACTTAAATAGCTACCCCGCATGACGCCACCTAGACAATAAAAAAGGGGACGCGTGGTGGCACGTAAATGGTAAGTAGAATGCCCACGGTTTGTTTTTTAAAAGGAGAACACCCACAGTTTCAATAATACTTGTGTTTCCGATTGTAACGTGACAGCACTTGTTCCAAAATGACTTTGTTGATCGTTAATGTGTGTGCCTTCACAAATCAGACAACAAAAGTACCACAACATGTTGCTGCCATGTCATGACACCAAGCCAAGTGTCATGATTTTCATGTGTGTTTTCGATTTACAGGAATTAAAAAACCAAGTTTCTCAATGTTTCTGGACGAGCCACGACGCCCAGATGTTTTAATTTCATTTCCATTTCTTGCATGGGACCTAAAATTCTGCCGAGGACACACATGTGATTTTTCAACCAACTATGGTACACTAGAGCATATGCTTGTAGTTGAAATTTGAATTATGCACATTAAATGACCAGAAACTCAATTAATATATAAAAAAGGCCAAACGAACCCAAAAAAATTCCAAAATTGACCATGACATTCGTATAGTTCTATGTTGCCTCTGTAGAGAAAATCAAGAGGGGAAGCATCATATATCGTTTCACACACAGAGGTGACACGTTCCCTCTCGGAACCACGAGCCTTCTTGAGAGAAGATCCAGTTTACAAGAAGCTTATACAAAAACTTGTTCCAATTCGGCCATTTTTTTACCACATCATGTTAATGCCATGACATGACACCGTGCCAAGTTTCATGATTTTCAGGTGAGTTTTGGATTTACAGGAATTTAAAAACCAAGTTTCTTAATGTTCTCGACCCAACCACGACGCCCAGATATTTGAATTTCATTCCCATTTCATGCATGGGACCTAGAAATTTTATTTTTCAACCAACTTTGGCACACTGGAGCATGTTCTTGTAGTTCAAATTTGAATTATGCACATTAAATGACCAGAAACTCAATTGATGTATAAAAAGGCCAAATGGACCCGTATTAATTCCAAATTTTAGCATGGGATTCATATAGTTCTATGTTTCCTTTGTAAAGAAAATCAAGGGGAGGGAGCGTATATCATCACGTTCCCTCTCATGACCACGAGTCTTCTTGAGAGAAGGCTCTGGTTTGCAAGAAGCTTATACCAAAACTTGTTCCAATTCAGCCAATATTTTACCACAGCAAGTTAGTGTCATGACATGACACCATGCCAAGTTTCATGGTTTTCAGACGAGTTTTGGATTTACAGGAATTTAAAAACCAACTTTCTTAATGTTCTCGGCCCAACCACGACGCCCAGATATTTGAATTTCATTCCCATTTCGTGCATGGGACCTAGAAATTCACCCAAGGACACGCATGTGATTTGTCAACCAACTTTGGCGCACTGGAGCATGTTCTTGTAGTTCAAATTTGAATTATGCACATTAAATGACCAGAAACTCAATTGATGTATAAAAAAGGCCGAATGGACCCGTATTAATTCCAAATTTTAGCATGGGATTCATATAGTTCTATGTTGCCTTTGTAAAGAAAATTAGGGGGAGGCATCGTATATCGTCTCACACACAAAGGTGACATGTTCCCTCTCGTGACCACGAGTCTTCTTGAGAGAAGGCTTTGGTTTGCAAGAAGCTTACACCAAAACTTGTTCCAATTTGGCCAATTTTTTTACCACAGCATGTTAGTGTCATGACATGACACCATGCAAAGTTTGATGATTTTCAGACGAGTTTTGGATTTACAGGAATTTAAAAACCAAGTTTCTCAATGTTCTTGGCCGAGCCACAACGCCCAGATGTTTGAATTTCATTCCCATTCCTTGCATGGGACCTACAAATTCACCCAAGGTCACACATGTTATTTTTCAACCAACTTTGGCGCACTGGAGCATGTGCTTGCAGTTCAAATTTGAATTATGCACATGAAATGGCCAGAAACTCAATTAATGTATAGAAAAGGTCAAACGAACCCAGAATAATTCCAAAATTTAACACGACACTCATATAGTTCTATGTTGCCTCTGTAAAAAAATCAGGGAGGAGGGAGCATATATCATTTCGCACACAAAGGTGACACGTTCCCTCTCAGAACCATGAGGCTTCTTGAGAGAAGCTCCGGTTTGCAAGAAGCTTATACCAAAACTTGTCCCAATTCAGCCAAATTTTATACATAGAAAACAATGTTTAGATTCTCCTAAACATCTCGCTACCTAGACCAATTGACTGTGATTTGAATTCAACATAAAATGGATACAAATATTTGAATTGGAGATCGTATGGTACATGTAGTTCATTTTAAATATGATTAGTACTATATGCATATTTTTTGTTATCAAGATAATATTCCAATGATGGTATAACTTGACAACAGTCATATTCAAATAAGGAAAATTGATTCAAATTTAGTCCATATGGTAGACGACAATATATATATATATAGGGTAGAGTAAAATGTTCATATAAGACGGAAGATCAAAATGTAGGACTACATCCATTATAAACCGCAAGATCACCTAACGATATATTCGAATTCAACATAACGTGGATTCAAAAATTGAAATTTGATATCCTGGCATTTGTAATCATATAAAAAGGGACATGACTCTTTCTTGTGGTGGGAATTGATTTGATTTGTTTTTTGTTATTATTGAGGGAAGTGCAAATTGATTTGGTACTGTATGGGCTAATCTTGTTCTCCCAATTTTTTTACATTTTTCTTGTAGTTTCTCAATGGCTTTTATAGCAATATAGTAAAAGGCAACATGACTCTCTTGTGTCTTGTATGAATTGTCTTTTTACACGTTAAGTTTGTTCAGTCGAACATGGAATCCGCGCCTTGTTATCCCGAAATTTTCAAGCTAGAGTATGTTTTGTCTCTTCTGCTGCGAAACTCATGTCTCTTCAACCCGCGCCATGCCTTGTTATCCCAAAATTTCAACGCACGCGAAAACTCCCTCCTCATTCGAAATCAGTCCCACAGCCTAGACATGCGAAATCCCCCTTGTACCCTCAGCCAGAAACGTCGCCTTGATGTTGCATGGTCAAAACTGGTGGGGGTACATTCGTAACTTACCCCACCTTTTGGTCAAGTGTGTCCCTAATCCATGGCTCCCCCTACCTTCCTCTTCACCCCCCATTCGTACACCAAGGCCGCCAAAACCCGCAAAACCCCACGCTCCTCTATCGGCCTGCCGACCGCCGCCCAGCCCGAGCCTCTTCCCCGACGACCTCATTGATAGCAACAGCGTGATGTCCTTCATCCACCGCAATGGACGAGGATCCATCGTCGATCTCGTCGTCCCACCTGATTAGCTGCACGGTCATCCACCTCCAAGGAGCTGCCCTGATGTTCGCCTCATCTATCGCGCCACCTCCATCCCCACAACGTCGTCTTCACCTGCCCCATTGGAACCACAACACCCTCACCAATTACTCCGATGAAGCCGACGCCTACTTGGCGCCACCATGGAGGATCTGCACTAACCGCTGCATTTTATCTTTTATTCGATCTCACGGGGCTGACGATGCTCGATAACGAGTAGCCACGGCAGGTCTCCATCGACGGCGCCGTCGCCGAACACTTCCTCCACGGTGTCTCTCCCCCATGCCATTGCTTCCTCGCCAGCGACATCCACACCAAGACTAGCTAATGATGTTATGGCTCTTGCTCACGCTACTTCTGATCCGGCTCTAGCTCGCGATGTGGATCTGCTCTTGTCGTCGGTCGCGTTGCTGCTCTGCTTTTGCTTTCGTTGTTGCAACTGCTCTGCTCTACTCTTGCTGTCGGTCACGCTGCTGCTCCGCTCTTGCTCTTGTTCATGCTGCTGCTCTTCTCTTGCTCTTGCTCGCCCTGCTGCTGCTGTTGCTACATGACCTATGGTAGCTACAGGAGTTGCTGCTTTGGCACTCGCTCACGATGCTGTAGCACGAGCTGCTCTCTTCTAGTGCATTCCCTGCTCGAGTGGCTGCTGATTTAGATCATTGCTTCTCTGCTGCCAGTGCTCAAACGCCCTAAACTTCTATTGTAGTGCTCTGCTACTAGTTCAACCAGTTTCGTCAGTAAAATTCAGTTTCGACAGTAAAAATCAGTTTCGACTTTAAAGTTCAGTTTCTTCAGTTAAGTTCGGAGTCAATAGTATTTACAACATCTGTCGGATCGGCCGTGGTGTGGCTGCTGCATTTTATATCTAGTACTTTTTGGTGATGTATTTTACATCATCTATTGCAAATGCTATTAGACTCCCACTTCAGATTAACATTGTCTATCTTGTCCTCCTTCAGCCTCGACGTCGTACACCTCACCGGGGCATCTCCAACAATGGTACCATCCATCACAGTGGAGCAGTACCCTCGGCGCTGCTCTCCAGAGGCCTTAGATCTTCTTCCCCACCTCCGACAGTCACACCAGCATCACCATCCTCCACGTCCAACTCAATGATGCTGAGGTTGACCAGGCTACACCAAAGAGGTTGTACACTCATCGCATCACTTTTTTACTCTACATTCATGTTGATCCCCCAGGGATCCTTTGGTTCAAAGCAGTTACAAATCTAGAAAGAAATCAATCATGGTCACAAAGTTAACAGGGAGAAAACTAAATGCTCTTTTGAACCACAATTTGTATCGATTTACCAAGATAGCCATTATATGATATTCATGCGGATCAAATAAGCTCACAAAATATTTCGAGGGCAGGCTTCATCCTGTTTAAGAATGCCTACTAGAATCGCCACTGGTTGAAAGAAAAAGTGAAGGAGAACATAGGAACTGGAAACTTTACTATGGTACTACTATTTATGCATTTGGTTAGAAGGAATGGAGCAAAGAAAAACTGGAGGATTATTTTTCCTTTGGTGTCTCTTTCAAAGAAAAAATGTAGGAATTTTAATATCCACTTAGACGCCCTTTTCAAATTAATATGCACGAAGAAGAGGACTAAGTGCATTACTGGCATAATAAGATTCTTATTTTACATTTTTCATGTGCTTTGACTTTAATTTGACCATGTTTCTCCATTCCTATGTTCTTCCAATTCATGTGAACCAAACACACAGGTTGATAGAAATCATGTGTTTGCAAATGCTCTGTTTTGCACGTGCATTCCTATCCTATTCACTTGTGTTTCCTGTCCATGTGTTTTTAGAATCCTCCGATTGTAAGGAGCCCTTACAGATTTACTTCATTTTTAGATAGGTGTCAAAGAAAACTCTCTGTGTTTTGTCCCACTCCTGCCGTGCCGTCATCCACCCCACCTGAGGTGCACCATCGGCGAAAGCATTCACTGTAGCAGAGATCCCCCTGTAGACCTTCTTTCGCCGCATGAGATCATTTTCCCCGTTGCTTGCAGCCACACCAACTACACCATCATCGACTGAGTAAATGAACCTGAGGACTACACAGCTCCGGAAGAGAGGTCGCACTCTTTCGTGTCTGCTTACGTTATACATCGATTATTATTACCTGCTACTTTATTGTCATGTTCACCTCTTAGACTCCGAGTCAGGTCCAAACTATTGTTCAAACTTCAGTTTTAAAATGCTTGTGGTGCACATATTGAGGGAGCAATGAATAGTATTTATCTACTATCAAGGTTCATCTCGGGTCTTCTATGTGGTTCATGTTGGGTGGGCAACAAATAGTAGATGGTCCATCATCTATCTTTGTAAACTGAAGTTATTATCTGCCTACTATCTAGTTTTGGATCTATCCACTCATTTTCTACCACCAGTCTTGATTTCTGCATGCACCCTTAGGCCTTACATAACCTAACTATGTTTTTTTATTATGCATGTCAATTATTGTACACAATCGCACTGAACATGTAGAGAAAAAGAGAAGACCCTCGCGTGGGAATATAATGTCATGCTGACACCACTCCATGGTGGGCGAAGTGGGGGCCCCCTCCCCCCATTCCAAATTGTATTCCAGAGGAAGATAACTATTCAGAGGGGGATTCAGAGGGAGCCGACCACTCCTATTTACCCCCTGAGGTATTTGCTCTAACGTACCAAGCTGATGTTGGTCATATCATGCATTTGGAGCCTCTCATTGCTTACTTTATACATCTTATATGTCATTATCTTAGTTTAGATTTGCTTTGTGTGAATGCCACCTATTTGGTTTCTATACCATATATGTGAATTATGCAATGCCATCTTCTTTAGCCAGGCATCATATATGTGAACCATGCAATGCCATCATGTTTAGCCTATCATCATATATGTGAATTGTATCGTGCCATACTATTTTTTTCATAATGTATTCCATTTGTCGACAATGCTTGCACATTCATATACTCTTCCTATGCATCAGCTATTTGAGTCGGTCATGGAAAAATCTGGAGTGAAAACAAGGTCTTCTGAGCAGTCAGTGCTACCTGTCGATGCAGATTTGTTGCTCGTTACAGATAGCTCCTCAGAGGAGGATTCAGAGACTGATGACCAGGCATACCCCCCGAGGTGTATGCTATAACTTGTCAGGGTTATATTGCTCATATCATGCATATGGTGTCTTGCATTTCCATTCCATCTGCTTAGATTATACATGCTTTGTGTGAATGCCTCTTGTTTGCTTTCTATATCTGATATGTGAATTATGCAATGCCATGTTTTTTAGCCAATTAGCATATATGTGAATTATGCATTGCCATCCTGTGTAGCCAGGCATCACATATGTGAATTATCTCATGCCATCCTTTTTTATTACGTATTCCATTTGTCGACAATCTGTGTATATTGAACTACTCTTCATGTGTATTAGCCATTTGAGGGAGTTATGGAAAAATCTGGAGTGAAAACAAGGTTTTTAGAGCAGGCAATGGTACCTGTTGAAGCATATATCTCGATGGTTACGGGTAGCTCCTCAAAGGAGGCTTCAGAGACAAATGACCAGTCCTATATCCCACCTGAGGTGCATGCTCTAACTTGCAATGTTTATATTTCTCATATCATGCATATGGTGTCTTACATTGCTTAGTTTAGACATCATATACACAATATTGAATGACATCTGCTCAGTTTAGATATCATACATGCGAGTGCTAGCTGCTTAGTATATGAATCAATTATGTGAATTATATCATGCCATCATGTATACTTAGACAACATGTATGTGAATTATTTCATCCCAACCTATTTTAGAAAGACATCATATAGTTATGTCATGTCATCTTGTTTATATACTCATCATATGTTGAATTATGCCATTATATCATGTTAAGTTATGCATCATATATCTGAGACTGTGTCATGCTATCCTGTTTAGTTAGCCATCATATATGTGAAATTGTGTCATGCTGTCCTGTTTGGTTTGACAACATATATGTGAATTACCACATATGTCTATCATACAATGTCTTCTCATTCAATTTATTTTCTAGTTTATCAGTCATTTGAATTGGAGGGGATGATGGCAATATCTACTGGAGTAAAAACCCGTTCTTCACAAAATACGGTGCTACCCGTCCATGCAGAGAGAACCATGGTTGTACTGGCCCACGAACTAGCCCCATTACACATAATCAAGACTCTTCCAGGTTGTACAACTACACTGGTGGATAGAGAACCAGCTACACCCCATCTAACCCCAACCCTAGCAGATAGTAACCCACTTCTAGTAGACACAGCACCATGTCCACCATAGAGTGCCCCTACATGAGCAATTTGTAAAGCAACTGCAGTGCCAAAAGCACGAAGACCACCACAGCAAACCCAAACTCCATGTTTAAAGTTGAAGAGCAAATGTTCTTAGGTTAGATTTTGTAGCTATGGTCCGAACTCCTTCGCTCTTGCATCACTGTATTTACACATACCAACTAATTTCGAAATTGAAGGATCCAATTGAAACTCCAATGGCGCAACAGGTATGTTTTAAACCTATTTCTTTTACTAGATTGTTGTTCTAACCTCTTGCTCTATGTTGATTTCAGTTTCAGTTGTATAAACAGTTATGTTCTCATGTCATGCACATTACAAGTGTTGCTAGTGATGTGTAGTTTCCCACACTTATATTCTGTCTATGTTTGTGTCTTAAAAAGATATGATTTGAACTGTGTCTCTATCTTGATTTGGCAACATAAACTAGAATGATATAGACAATACAGTGACCATAGTACATACATATATGTTTGTTTCATGTTGTTATCCTATCCACCTTACTACTGAACCGGTTTACCAAAATGAGTGTCATATACTACATGCTAAACATGTGATGTGTCAATAATAGTACAGAACAGCAGGGGGATGCACCCCAGCCGTACTTCCCCAGTAGTAGTAATGAGCAATGAGACGTCAAATCACAATGCCGCACCTTCCTAGACGGACGAAGCAACCATTATTTCACACTTCGCTTCTCCATCATCTCCTTCAAGAAAACCACGTTGTATTGCTTCTGCCATTGTTCTGCCTCAAGAGGGACACGCGCATCGCCTTGGTACATCATGACATGTGGGACCGCATGACATGCCATGCTCCCTCGCCCATCGCTCGGTAAAATCACCTCATTTTTACTACTTCCTCCATATCGGTTTATATGGTTTGCATGTTGTTCTAGGTTGAGAATTTAACTGGCTATATATGTGATGAACAATATATGTTTGGAAACAACATCCCCTTAAGAATCCAATGATACACTTTTTGTGACATAGTAACTCATATTTAGTTAGTCAAATGGATGACCTAGAACTATGTGCACGCACTATAAACCTAGACGGAGAGGGTAGTACAATACATATCTTTTTAGATCAATATAGTCGGGATTCACCAAGGAGCAAAACCAAGTGGTAGGCTGCTCCTGTCGTGTTGGTGTAGCATCTAAAGCAGGGTCAGTCCACGCACGAAATGGCAACACACTTAACAGGACCCCTTTGGCCGACATGTGGCTCATCCACCATCTTGTTCCGCGTGCGATACACCAAATTATAGTTTGGAGTAGTGGTTGGAGTTGGAGGCACCCCGGTCGTAGCGTCGTAGTAGTAGTAAATGAGCGACGAGGGGTCAAATCACAAAGCCCCCACCTTTCCCGCATTAAGCTGGACGGACGAAGCAACCATCATTTCACTCTAGGGTGTAAGAGCATAAAGAAAAGAGAAAACCAATGATGCGTGCGGCAGCTACCTAGGGCACCCTAGGGTACGGGGCTCCACAACAAATCCTTTTTTGGAATGCGCCTCCACTACAAATCTGATTCTTCCTCGTCCTCTTGAAGAAAACCGATGATGCATGCTGTGGTAGGGTTTGTAGGAGTACTACGGCCTGCGGGGCCACGTCATAGTAAACAGGAGAGGGATTGAGTTCGAGTCGACTCATTAATATGTGTGGGCCGCTTGGTTTTACGGGTACGAGGCATCATTTTGGGTTCAAGGACCAGTGGATATATACGTTCAAAAAATTGTGGACGTAGGTTCGACCGAAAGGAAATGATGCATGGGCCCTGCACTTAGATATACCCACGGCCGCGTGAAATTTGCTACTCTACTGAAAACTAGTAAGGTACACATGCATTGAACGCATGAGATTTGGAAACCAAATTATGAATAAATACACACTATAGCATGTAAAGCTTTGAGTCATATATGCATGATGTAGATGTTCGTTTAGTTCTTATAGTTCATCTCATTCAAAATCAATTAGTTTTATAAAAAGGTTAAGATTCATGGGATTGTGCATTGTAAAGCATAAAGTAAAAAACAAATAATGGCAATTCATTTAGAAAAAAAAGTTTGGGCAATTATGATACGGAAGATTCTAGAATGAAGGAGAAGTGCTTGTGTTTTGAGGTTTGTGCATTATGCTTAAGTTCAACCATGGAGTCTTCTAGATTGTACATGTGGCAGAATCTAGTGGAATGTTGATGATATCCAACGGCTAGTAGTGCTCAGATTTGCCATCTCTGCACTGCCGGATTAGCTAATGCATAAAAGTTCCTCCAAAAACATCTATAACTAATGGGAAGTGAATGTATGCTTAAAATGAAAAAAATGTAATACACCCTCCGTCTAGGTGTATAAGTCATCTTAGGTTTTTTTGCGTTAATAGCATTCCATGCAATGAATTAACCACTGCATGTCATGTTTGAAAGTCTCAAGACATTGAAAGCATGCACGGCCCACATCTCTTATTGGTTGATATGTCTCGAAACAAGAAACGAGGATGGAGTTAATGTACCGTGCCTAAGTGTTTTAGGATTATTTGGTTTTCGGAAGATGACTTACACACCTAGACGGAGGGAGTACAACGAGAAAAAACGAATTGCAGTTAAAAGAATGACATTTCTAACAAAAATGTGAATGGGAACTACATATGTGTCCACGTGACCAGCACATACATTGTCAATACAAAATTTAATGCAAGAAATAACTTATGAGTAACATGCACAAATTGATGATGTGGTGCTTGCATGCATAGAGTAGAAAAACAATGTTATTTATTACTTGCATGCATGACGTGTTCTTGTGCCATAGTTGCATGTCTAGGAAAAAAGCTAATAATCGGTTGTACTAGTTATTTAGGAATAGAAGATGTATACATGGAATTTGTAGGGAAAGAGATGACATGTATCTCAATTCCTATGAGTGGGGATTGGAAAAGAGATGTCATTTGGTTCACATAATAGGAACTTCTCTATTGAATCTAGAGATGACATGTATCTCAATTCCTATGAGGAGGTATTAGAAAAGAGATGTCATTTGGTTCACATCATAGGAACTTTTCTATTGAATATACGCTAATGTTTATTTTCCTTTGAAATTATGGGAGTATAGGAATCCATTCATATGAACCAAGTGGCTCTAAAGCTATAAAAATGATATCATGTTTATTTCCTTTGAAATGTGGAGTATATGAATCTATTCCTATGAACCAATTGGCTCTAAAGGAAAAAATCCTATAAAAATCATATCATATAGAGTTCCTATGATATTCCTCCACACCAAAGGATGGTTGAAATTTTTGCAGGTGATATGACGGTCTTTCTTTGTAGACTCATCCCCCATCTTTCTAGTTACCTCTCGAAGATGAATGAAATGATATATACTGGGTATTCTTTATGTGCATTTTGTTACACGAAAACTCGGTAAAAGTTTGCGAGGTTCGAATTTTCAATAAAGCTATATGCACTGCATTTTGGAACAGAGGGAGGAGCATACGGCAGTTTCTAACACTCACGTGGAAGATTTGTGTGTAGGAGGAGTGGCTGCTCTGTTAAATGACATGGCAAAACTGACACTGTCAGATGTCGGTCTAACGGTTCTTACGCATTTGTCAGGAAACAGCTTGTGGTGAACGTTTGTCGGATAATGATTTACGGACACATGCATTGCATTGATACGTGCCTCTCTCTCACACACACGCACCCTCACGAGTGATGACTCTCTCGTGTCCTCTCGCACCCACCATCTATCTGTAGGTAGACGTCACACACATATGTGCTCTTCACACCCTACCCTCAGAATTTCTAAAAAATAAAAGATGGCGCGCACCTTTTATTTTAGCTCACACGTCACACACTTTTACTATTACTCTTGTGGTGAACGTTCTTTGGGCATAATGTATTGTACTCTCACGAAGAGAAGAGGTGCATTCACACACTAGTTCTCTCACACCCACTCGCAGGTACACGTAGAAGCGCATTTTTTTGAAGCTTGTCCAATAAAATCACTCCACTATATATATATATATATATATAAGCAGGAGCCTTAGCGCTTGCTTTACTAGGGTTCCTCTCTTTCACTCTCTCATGCTCTCTAGATCTAAGCAAGACATAGGTGGCCACACTCTCTCTCTCTCTGCTCACGGCTGGTCACAAATCCGTCGAGGCCACCTCGACCGGGGCAGTAGGTGCATCATTCACGCTGTTGTCGGCGGCCAGGGAGGAGACCAACGGCTGCCCGCGTGTCCTGACAGACGGCCGTGCCATTCTCCCCGAGAGAGCACCGGCTCAGGAGGGCCTCCAACCCCTTCTTCCTCCTTGCGGTATTGTGGCCAAGATGCGGCCTCCCGACGTCGTCTTTGCCACATGTCGACGACCCTCAGGTATATATTCCTCCAAAACCTGCCTTGCTCTACTGCCCCAGCTCCCCACGTAGCTGTGCATGGATCTTTTTCTACTTCTGTCGGCTGTTTCAAAGCCACCTAGACTTTTACTGTTATTAGAGGTAAAGCTAGTTCATACAGTTGAATCTAAGAGTTGGTTCAAAAAGGGAAGAAAGTGGGAAAGCTGTAGCATGAATCTAGGACTTGGTTCTAAGAGGAAACGGGGGAAAGTAGTAGATACTAGCTACCCAATTGGTCTTTTGGTTGAAAAGGCGAAGAAAGCATGGTGGATGACGAAGGGTGGGGGAAGTGGACCTGTCTCTTGGTTGAAAAAGGAAAGAAAGTGCGGGGTGTTGGGGGATAACGCAAATGAGAATGAGCAGGTCTAGATTTCCTGTGCTCACATAGGAAAATGTCGCCGAGGAGATAAATAATGGGACAAATGCAGCCATGCCGCCTGAGTGTTTGCCGCTCTCAGCAACCACATATTCCTCACCACTTTATGCCCCTGCTGTCCCTACGCCCATATCGCTACCGTCAATGTAAAATCACATGAAGCATTAAGCAATGCCACCTAATGTCACTATAAGTAATGGTCTAATGCCGTCGATAAATTGAAGCAATGCCACCACCATTTTATGAAGTGCTTCCGTCTTGCTTTATTTCCCATGAATTGTGTTTTTGAAGTTACACATAAATCTCACACCACTAACATTGCTTCATCCCAGTGGAACTGCACAAATTTGATTTCACATTTACTGACCATGTGCTACTCTCATGATAGTAATACTAATGCTATTGTTCTACATGTTAATCTAGTGGTAGTGTTGATGTGATGTGATGCTACTTACTTAAGGGCACCTTCATACTGTCAATCTAGTGACAATTATAACACAATAGATGTTGCTGTTCATCATATGCCACTGCAAATATCTATCACTGTTTAAATAACCGTATTTCGTATTTGCGCAAACAGGGATGTCTGTCTCCATATCGTTTCTATCTGCGCAGTCAAAAGTACACACCTCAGTTTTAGTACAACTGCACAAAATGAGATGGCTATTCCTAGCTGCGGTCCTCTAACCACCAGTGTTCCAGGTATTCCAACATTGGTAGTAACTAGGTAAAATGACCAATGCAATCTAAAAGAAGCTGATTCGTACATTTTACTTCCTGATTGCAGTGCAGGCACGAGCGAAAACAACTGCATCCTAGTCCGGAATGCACTTTCTACGAGTTGATCCGTGGACCGAGGACTAGCTGGCACGGATGCACAAAGGTTTTTGGGACAGGTTGATGACCGACAAGTATATGGGATCTATTGTAGTCCTTCGATAAGTAAGAGTGTAGAACCCAACGAGGAGCAGAAGGAAATGATAAGGAGTTTTCAGTAAGGTATTCTCTGCAAGCACTGAAATTATCGGTAACAGATAGTTTTGTGATAAGGTATTGGTAATGGGTATCAAGTAATAAAAGTAAATAAGGTGCAGCAAGATGGACCAATCCTTTTTGTAGCAAAGAACAAGCCTGGACAAACTCTTATATAAAGGAAAGCGCTCCTGAGGACACATGGGAATTATCGTCAAGCTAGTTCTCATCACGTTCATATGATTCGTGTTTGGTACTTTGATAATTTGTTATGTGGGTGGACCGATGCTTGGGTACTGCCCTTCCTTGGACAAGCATCCCACTTATGATTAACCCCTCTCGCAAGCATCTGCAACTACAAAAGAACTATTAAGGTAAACCTAACCATAGCATGAAACATATGGATCCAAATCAGCCCCGTACGAGGCAACGCATAAACTAGTGTTTAAGCTTCTGTCACTCTAGCAACCCATCATCTACTTATTATGTCCCAATGCCTTCCTCTAGGCCCAAACAATGGTGAAGTGTCATGTAGTCGACGTTCACTTGACACCACTGGAGGAGAGACAACGTACATCTCATCAAAATGTCGAACGAATACCAAATTCACATGATTACTTATAGCAAGACTTCTCCCATGTCCTCAGGAACAAACGTAACTACTCACAAAGCATATTTATGTTCATAATCAGAGGGGTATTAATATGCATAAAGGATCTAAACATATGATCTTCCACCAAATAAACCAACTAGCATCAACTACAAGGAGTAATCAACACTACTAGCAACCCACAGGTACCAATCTGAGGTTTTGGGACAAAGATTGGATACAAGAGATGAACTAGGGTTTGAGATGAGATGGTGCTGGTCAAGATGTTGATGGAGATTGACCCCCTCCCGATGAGAGGATTGATGGTGATGACAATGGTGATGATTTCCCCGGCAGAACAGCTCCGCCAAGGTTCTGTGGCGGTGGAGTTTCGTCCAGTGAGCTTGCTTATGATTTTTACCAGGGCGAAAGACTTCATATAGCCAAAGATGGGCACCTAAGGCCTGCCAGGGGCCCACGAGGCAGGGGGCACGCCCAGGGGGTAGGGCGTGCCCCCCACCCTCGTGGATGGTGGTTGGCCGCCCTCTGGTGCTTCCTTCGCCCAATATTTTTGATATATTCTGAAAATGACTCCTGTGGAGTTTCAGGACTTTTGGAGTTGTGCAGAAAAGGTCTCTAATATTTGCACCTTTTCCAGCCCAGAATTCCAGCTACCGGCATTCTCCCTCTTCGTGTAAACCTTGTAAAATAAGACAGAATAGGCATAAGTATTCTAACATAATGTGTAATAACAGCCTATAATGCAATAAATATCGATATAAAATCATGATGCAAAATGGACGTATCAACTCCCCCAAGCTTAGACCTTGCTTGTCCTCAAGCGGAAGTCGATATCAAAAAATATGTCCACATGTTCAGAGATAGAAGTGTCGGTAAAATAAAATACGGACATGAGGGCATCATGATCATTCTTAGAATAGAAATATATATATATATATATATATATATATATTATCATATGATTTCTTATGATAAAGTAAAAATTCATTCACAATTTCAAGTATGAATCAGAAACTTCATTGAAACCTAACAAACTATAATCTCAGTCATTGAAGCAATTGCAATTTATCATAACATCGGAAACAACCAATATAAGAGCTTTTCAGCAAGTCCACATACTCAACTATCATTTAGTCTTTCACAATTGCTAACACTCACACATTACTTATGGGTATGGAGTTTTAATCGGACACAGAGAAAGATAGGGGATTATAGTTTTGCCTCCCAACCTTTTACCTCAAGGGTAATGTCAACAATAATAGTTCATGAAAACTCACATCCAATTAGCTATATATATCTGGATCTTTCCAACACACAGTGCTTGCCAAAGGATAAAATGTAAAAAGGAAAGGTGAAGATCACCATGACTCTTCTATGAAGTATAAGACAAGAATAAAAGATAGGCCCTTCGTAGAGGGAAGCACAGGTTGTCATGTGCTTTTATGGTTGGATGCATGAAATCTTAATGCAAAAGAACGTCACTTTCTATTGCCACTTGTGATATGGACCTTTATTATGCAGTCCATCGCTTTTATTTCTTCCACATCACAAGATCGTATAAAGCTTATTTTCCCCACACTAATAAATCATACATATTTAGAGAGCAATTTTTATTGCTTGCAACAATGACAACTTACATGAAGGATCTTACTCAATCCATAGAGAGATATGGTGGACTCTCATGGCAAAACTATGTTTAAGGATATTTGGAACCACAAGTAGTATCTCTACTTGGTGCAAACAATTTGGCTAGCATGAGAGGGAAAGGCAAGCTCAACATGTTGGATGATCCATGCCAATATAATTTATTTCGGATGTAAGAAAACATAACCCATTACGTTGTCTTCTGTCGGATCTCGGGTTCCGGTAAAACCCTTAAGGTTCGAACACTGGGGTGCGCGCGAAGATCTCCCCCTACCGATCCACGTACTAGCTTCGCTAAGGTCTCAAGGACTAACTCGATGAACTTGCAACACAAAGTACACAAGATTTATACTGGTTCGGGACACCATTGTGGTGTGATACCCTACTCCAATGTGGTGGTGGTGGATTGCCTCTTGGGTTGAGGATAAACAGTACAAGGGGTAGAACAGCCTCCCGAGGAGAGGTATTCTTGTGCTTGCTGGACTGGTGCGTTGTTCGGATCTCTCATAGACGAGTTGCCTCCTACGGCCGTGGCTAATCCTATTTATAGAGGCCCTGGTCCTCTCCCAAAATATTGAGTGCGAAGGGAGCCACCAACGGCCAATTTGCAAGGGGACATTTAGTACAGCTTATCATGACAAAAGCAGTCTTCGCCTGCCAAAGGCTCTGGTGGTGACGCCGTCTTGGGCTCCACGGTGACCTCCGTCTTGCCGTCCTGCTAGTCTTGGTGTCGTTGCACCAATATGGAAACCTTTGCTTGATGCCTCGGTACTCCGCGCCTGCGCCTGCTTCCTTAGAACCAAAGAGGAAACAAGGACACTGTGCATGCTGGCGCCTGCCTGGCCTTGGTCTTCATGGCTCACGTCATCAGAACCTCACGAGGTTTGCCTTTCCCTGGACTCTCTGCCCCTCGCGAGACAGCCTGGTGAGTACACTCCTAAGGAGGTCTTGTGCCGTCCGCCTCGCGAGGCTTGGCCCCTCGCGAGGGTCTTGTGTGCTTGTTGGTGAAGATGGGCCGTACGGCCCGCTCGCAGAGCCACGCCATGGGACGCAAGCGGGCAAGTCTGGGGACCCCCATTCCCAGAATGCCGACAGTAGCCCCTGGGCTCAAGGCGTGCTCGGGCTTGGCTTCGAGGCAAAGCTAAGGGGCAAGCGCGGAGCGCCGCGGGCCCCAATAGCCTGTGGCCTTGGTCGACGCGTGGCGGTTGATTGGATGTGGGCATCTCTGCTTCCCCATGCTGCCTCGGTAACTTCCCGGCTATCAAAAGGCTGGCGTGGACAGCGCTTGCCTTCACTGCTTCCTTTCGCCTTGCTCCAGATCCCTTGTCTTGTGCCCTGCCTAAATCTCTAGATCTACTCCCATCCTTCATGCATCAGTGACCAATGCCGCCCCGGAGGGTCAAGCCTGCCTCGTCGCCGGCTTGGTATGAGCCATCCCTCAATGCTCCCAACGTCTCGGAGAAGAACCTCGTCGTCGCGCGCTTGCTGACGGCGGGGGAAAGCAACAAGAAGGGGAAGACCGGGCTCCGGGCAGGCTCCGACGTGCTGGAGCCTGAGGGAAGCACCTTCTTACCCTTCTTTACGAGCGGCATCATCGCGGGGTTGGTTCCCCCCTTTTTTGACTTATTCTTCGAGGTCCTTGACCACTACGGACTGCGGGTGGTGCATCTTCATCCCAACTCTATCCTTATCTTGCCGTTCTTCGCCTACTACTGCGAGGCGTACCTCGGCGTGATGTCGTCCGTGGCTCTACTGCGCCACTTCTTCTTCCTCGGTGCCAAGGAGGGTCACGCCTCCGGGTGTGTCAATTTCATCGCGGCCGGCAAGGCCAACTCGATCTTGAAGACGAGGAAGAAAGCCAAAGGCTTCCGGAGCAAGTGAGCCATGATGGATGCTAAATGCATCCACCCATGCTTGACGCTGCCGACGGAGATGCCCCAGTCCGACAAGGGGTGGTCCTACATGAAGCTCACCGATGAGCGGGCGATGTTGGTGCTGGAGAAGATGAATTCCGACCTCAAGCCGAGCAATTCGAAGGTGGTGAAGGTTACAGGGGCCATGCTCCTGAGGGAATTCCTGATGCTGCGCGTGGCCTCGCTTCAAGCCTACACGCGCCCCTTGTGGGAGCTTGGGGACGAAGAGGACAAGGTTCGCTTGAGCCCGAAGGCCTTGTCCGGCGAGGAGCTGGCTACAGTTCTCCGCCTCCTGGTTGGGGACGACCAAGAGTACCGCCAAATGTCTTCACTCCCTTGTTTCGCCGTGAGGACGGGGTGCAGGTCATGGCTTCCAGGCCGACTTTTGACAGGCGCGGGCTGGTGCCGCCGGCGCCTACCGGGGCCCTTGCAGCGACGAAGCCGGTGGAGCTGTCTTCTGATGAGTCCCACAGGAGGAAGAGGGGGAGGAGGAAGACTCGCAGGTTACCCTTGAAGGGATGGGGGAGACCTCCCCTTCAGAAAAGCTGACATCCTCTGCACCCTTCCTGCCAACGACGAGGCCGACACCCGCCTGGAGAGGGGAGAGCCGCCCGTCATCCCGACGAGGGACCGATCAGCATTGATTTCCCGGGACTCTGCTTCTGCTTCGACGCCGCCTAGAGCCGCCTCCTACCCAACCGCTGCTCCTGCTTCTGCTTCTGGAGCTGGCGTGCCCATGCCTCAGGGTGGACTACGCTGCTGTGGACCAGTAAGTGCTTGAGCTTCATCTTGTTCTTGCTTATACTGCTGCCTCCTGACGTTCGTCCTTGTTTGACCAGGCCGCCGCCTTCGATGAAGAAGAGGAAGGAAGGCGCAGCGCCCACGCCTGGGACTGAACCATCTGCACCGGCCGCACCCCCCGCCATGGAGAAAGCAAACGACAGCTCTCGCACCTGTCCGGCCGTGTCGCCCTCGCGAGGCCCGGAGGGGCGTCGTCCGAAGGAGTCAGCCCCAGAGGCCCCGCGGGCTCCGGGAGTGTCGACGTCCGGTTCGGCTGCTGAGGTCCCGGTGCCTCACAAGCTGTTGGTCTCCCAAGCCCTGGTGATGACATCACCACCTCCTTCTGCTGCGCCATTACTCCCAGGTTCTTCTGCCTCCTCTTCTATCTTGCAGCGTTCCCTTTCAGAGATGACTCAGCTGCGGGAAGATCTCCTGGGCACGGATCCACGCCTGGTAGCCAGGCGCCTGGAGCTGGCCTTCGGCTAGCTTCAGTCTGACGCAGCAGTCCGAGCGGCGCTGAGCCAGGCCATGACGACCTCCGAGGAGGAGAAGCGGGCTGTCGCTCAAGCTGCGGCCGATCACGAGGCGGCGCTAAAGGACGCCGAAGCCGCCCACGACCGCTGCCGGGCGCTGGAGGATGAGCTAAAGAGTCTGCGCGATGAGCACGTAGAAGAAGCTCGCGGCTGCCAGGCGAAGAAGGAGGAGATGAGGGCCTGGGAGGACGCCATCAAGAACCGCCGCGCCGATCTGGGGGAGTTGGCGAAGGTGCGGGACACTGAACGTAGCCGGCTGGAGGAGCTGGAGCGGAAGGTGGAGGCGAAGGGGCCGATCTTGACGCCAAGGCGAAGGTCCTAGCTGAGGACCATGCGGCCTTCGCGCTTCGGGAGAAGAGGTCTCGTGAGGCCTTGAAGTCACTCTATGAGAAGGGCTTGGAGAAGCCGTTGGCCACCAATGAGGACAGCCCCGCCCAGTTGCTTCCCTACTTGGTCGAGGCGCTTGAGGAAGTTGTGCGTGGCATCGGCCCCATGGCAGAGGCAGAGGCTCGCACCCTTTCCTCAGCCGTGCTGACGCGCGTCTTCAGCCACCTCCATGTCCGCAATCCTGTCGCCCGCCTTGACAAGCTGCTGGAGCCTGTGGACGAGGAGCATTGTGTGGCTGCCGCTGTAGACGTGAAGGGTCAGGTGGAAGCCCTGCTGGAGAAGTTTGACACCTTCGCCCCCGCGCCTTCGACCGGTGGTGCAGGTGAAGGCGACGCCACCCAGGAGGGGGCACCTCTTACAGGTGCCGGCGGTATCAAGGGATGACTGGCTTGCGGCTCCTTTCCTGTTGAAACTCCTGCATCATGTAGCGTGCCTCGTGGAGGCGTTTAAAGTTGTGTTTGGTATTCAAAGAATAGTATGTCTTGTAATATTTGCTTCGATATTTTGTCATTTTCTTCCTATTTGCTTTATGTTCTACGTAGGTAGAGCCCGACCCCGCGCATATCTCAACCGCCGTTGGACCGACCGGAGACCAGGACGGACCCAAGGAGTGAGGAGCTATGTGACCAGTTAGGCTCCTGAGTCGCGATGCTCAGGAGTCCCCCTTCACGCGCAAACAACTTATGGAAAGGAGATGCAATGGTTGGTCTTGTGTTCTACGTCGGCAGGGCCCGACCCCATGCATACCTCAACCGCCGTTGGACCGACCAGAGACTAGGACGGACCAAGGAGTGAGGGGCTACGTGGTCAGTTAGGCTCCTGAGTCGCGATGCTCAGGAGTCCCCCTTGACGTTCAAATGACCTTCATACCTTAGCTCCGCTTGGGAGGGCGTGCGACGACCAGGTCCGAGGGACCTGGCAGGGTGGCGTATGCTTGGGCGTGACCCGAGTGCAGCCCCCGTGCCCAGCCCCCTCACACGGCTCTCCTGAGGGGAGGCGTTGCGTTGAGGCCAGACACCAAGCCCGGAGGCTCCCTGAGGTTGATAGGCTGTGAGGCCGCCCTTAGTTGTTTATCACCAGGACGGACCATGGCGCTTCCGCACTTGCACGGGCATAGCCACTCCTCGGCAGTGTCAACTACCAGCATGGAGCATGGTGCTTCCACTGGTACTTGGGAGGGGACTCCCTACTGCGGAGAGCCCCGAGGGTGTGTACAGCCCCGCCCTGACACGTGGCTTGCACGGCAGGGCTAGACCAGGTGTGTTTGGGCACTTATGAGCCAGCGTGGGACTCATGAGGCCCTACCTCAAGGAGGGTTGCGCCTGGTCTTGATTCTTGTTCGTTGTGGTGGTCCTGCGAGGTGGTTAGACAACCTGCACCGAACGAATCTCCTGAGGTTATCGCGTGAGAAAGCCAAGCACCAATGTTCCAAGGAGGTGACGTGAACGGGGCCGGCCCGCTAGACAGAGCTCGGTCGTTGGATTTATCGACGCTGTAGGGACGGGCCCGAGCACAGACGCCGTACCTAACCCTCTCACGCAAAGGGTCCTGAAGAAAGACGACCGGCGCGCGGCTCCTGTGATGGGCGACAATAAAGCAGGTTATAATCATAGATAGATTAAGCATGGAAGCCAAACTAGCTCAGGTAAATGCATGAACGATATGCGCCACTGGGTCCTGCCCGAGCGGCTTGGGGATGATGCAGCCCGAGGGGCCTCCCCAGCAAGGTAAGCTAAAGACATGGAAAAGAAGGGATACATGCCACAGGGACGGACCCACGCGGCCTCGGAATAATGCATCCCCGGGGGTGCTCCCAGCTAAATGAACTTGGAAAATGTAGGGGTATTGAGGCAGCTAAAGGTACTCGGCGAAGGGGTTGCCCCTCATGAGCCACCGGGGCCCTGAGCCTCGGGAGGCTCTGGGGTCCAGGCAGTTCCTTAAGGACCGTCTCCATCTCTGCCAGGACTGCGTGGTTCCTGGCCTCCTGACCCGCCATGATGCTCCGCGGGTTGCGCTGATAGGCAGACGCCATGCTCGGCAGGCCAAAGGGCATGCGAACGTAGCTGTGAAGTGGACCCTCGCAGCACCCAACACGCGAAGGCCAGAAGCGCTCCTGAGATGCGGCTCGGTTGAGCCCTGGTATGTCGATGCAGACGCGCATATCACCACCCTCACTAGGGTGGGGAGCAACGCCAGGTGGGCAGCAGTCACCGCGTATTGCTCTTGCTTCTTGAAGCTCCTGAGATACCTTGGTGATGAACTCTTGGGCACCGGGTGCTCCTTGCCCGGCGTCCTCCTGAGGGAGACGTGCCGCGAAGCATGCCTCCAAGTGGTGCCCGAGCGCCTCCCTCGTGACGGTGGCAAGGCCTGAGGCCCTCCAGAAGAGAGCCCCCGAGCCCTGCCCGAGGAGGGCACCGGGCGCGCTTTCTTATGCGATGGAGGGAGGCGCCCCAGGTGCGAGCGCGCTTTCTTATGCGATGGAGGGAGGCGCCTCAGGTGCGGGCGTTGATCCTGACGAGGTGCCACTTGCAGCACTGCCCTCTTGAGGTCCGGCACGGAGTAGCTACTTCTTCTTCTTGGGGACAACCTCAGGAGGGTACCGAGCTGCATTGTTGCCGGGGTCTTCGATTGATGCTGCTTGGAAGGCGCGCTCAAGGGAGCACACCGCGTATTTTTCTTCGCATGGGACCGTGATGATCCCGCCACTTCCTGGCATCTTGAGGATGTTGTAGCCATGGTGCGTCACTGCCATGAACTTGGGCAGGGCCGGATACTCGAGGATGGCATTGTAAGGCAGACGAATGTGGGCGACATTGAAGTCGATGAGCTAGGTGTGGTAGTTGTTGCGTTCTCCAGGGGTGACTGGGAGGCGTACCTGTCCTATCAGCGTGGCGGAGCCGTCGGTCACTCCTGAGAAATACTTGGTGGGCTGAGGCTGATCGTATGGAACTTGAAGGTTGTCGAACGTCTCGACGAATAGGACGTTGATCCCTGCGCCGCTGTCGATGAGGGTCTTGGTGACTTGCACGTTGCTGATGACGAATGAACAAAGAATTGGGAGAGCACCAGCGGTGGCCGCACATTTGAGCTGATCTGCTGAGCTGAAGGTAATGGCGCACTTGGACCACCTGAGCGGGCGCATGGCCTCGAGCTTGGGGAGGACTGCATTCACTTCATGAGTGAACTGCTTGAAGATACGTTGTGAGGCTGGGGCTTGAGCTCCGCCCAAGATGCAGGCGATAGCATGCGGCTCCTGGAAGCCCCCAGCCCCCTCATCTTGGTGGTGGTGGTCGTTCCTTCTTGGTGGTGGAAGTGGAGGAAGCCTAGCATTGCCCTGAGGACAGTCCTCGCGAGGCTGATCCCTCCAGGCACCTTCATGAGGCTGGTCCTGCCAGTGGTCCTCACGAGGCCGGTCGCGCCACTCCAGACACGGGCCACGGTCATCCCAGCGTCCGTAGATTCATTATTATTCTCAATCAAAGTAGACAAGGGCACATCATTAGGATCAGAAGAAACACTCTTATTAGCAAATAATTTCATAAGTTCATCCATCTTTCCACTCAAAACATTAATTTCTTCTATCGCATGCACCTTTTTATTAGTAGATCTTTCAGTATGCCATTGAGAATAATTAACCATAATATTATCCAGGAGTTTATTAGCTTCTCCTAAGGTGATTTCCATAAAAGTGCCTCCCACGGCCGAATCTAAAAGAATTCTAGAAGAAAAATTCAATCCGGCATAATTTTTTTTGTATAATCATCCACAAATTTAAATGATGAGTAGGGCAATTACGTATCATTAATTTCATTCTGTCCCAAGATTGTGCAAGATGTTCATGATAAAGTTTCTTAAAATTCATAATATCGTTTCTAAGAGAGATGATCTTAGCGGGAGGAAAATACTTAGAGATAAAAGCATCTTTGCATTTGTTCCATGAATCAATACTATTTTTAGGCAAAGACGAAAACCAAGCTTTAGCACAATCTCTAAGCGAAAAAGGAAATAGCTTCAATTTAACAATATCATTATCCACATCTTTCTTCTTTTGCATGTCACACAAATCAACGAAGCTATTAAGATGGGTAGTGACATCTTCACTAGGAAGGCCGGAGAACGGATCTTTCATGACAAGATTCAGCAAAGCAGTATTAATTTCACAAGATTCAGCATCGGTAAGAGGAGCAATCGGAGTGCTAATAAAATCATTGTTGTTGGTATTGGTGAAGTCACACAATTTAGTATTATCTTGAGCCATCGCGATAAACAAGCAAACTAACACACAAGCAAACAAAAAGCAAGCGGACAAAAAGGGGCCAATAGAGAAAGAGAGGGAGGATAGAGAGAGAGAGAGGGCGAATAAAACGGCAAGGGTGAATTGGGGGGAGAGGAAAATGAGAGGCAAATGGTAAATAATGTAATGCGGGAGATAAGGGTATGTGATGGGTACTTGGTATGTTGACTTTTGCGTAGACCTCCCCGGCAACGGCGCCGGAAATCCTTCTTGCTACCTCTTTTAGCACTGCGTTGGTTTTCCCCGAAGAGGAAGGGATGATGCAGCAAAGTAGCGTAAGTATTTCCCTCAGTTTTTGAGAACCAAGGTATCAATCCAGTAGGAGGCTACACGCAAGTCCCTCGTACCTGCACAAAACAAATAAATCCTCGCAACCAACGCAAATAGGGGTTGTCAATCCCTATAGGGCCACATACGAGAGCGAGATCTGATAGATATGATAAGATAATATTTTTGGTCTTTTTACGATAAAGATGCAAAGTAAACTAAAAGCAAAGTAAATAACTAAGTAGTAGGAGATTGATATGATAAAGATAGACTCGTGGGCCATAGGTTTCACTAGTGGCTTCTCTCGAGAGGATAAGTATTCTACGGTGGGTGAACAAATTACTGTTGAGCAATTGACAGAATTGAGCATAGATATGAGAATATCTAGGTATGGTCATGTATATAGGCATCACGTCCAAGACAAGTAGACCACTCCTGCCTGCATCTACTACTATTACTCCACTCATCGACCGCTATCCAGCATGCATCTAGAGTATTAAGTTAAAACAGAGTAACGCCTTAAGCAAGATGACATGATGTAGAGGAATAGACTCATGCAATATGAAGAAAAGCCCATCTTGTTATCCTTGATGGAAACAATGCAATACATGCCTTGCTGCCCTTACTGTCACCGGGAAAGGACACCGCAAGATTGAACCCAAAGCTAAGCACTTCTCCCACTGCAAGAAAGATTAATCTAGTATGGCCAGACCAAACTGATAATTTAAAGAGACTTGCAAAGATAACCAATCATACATAAAAGAATTCAGAGAAGATTCAAATATTATTCATAGATAGACTTGATCATAAACCCACAATTCATCAGTCTCAACAAACACACTGCAAAAAGAAGACTACATCGAATAGATCTCCACAAGAGAGGGGGAGAACATTGTATTGAGATCCAAAAAGAGAGAAGAAGCCATCTAGCTACTAACTATGGACCCGTAGGTCTGAAGTAAACTACTCACACTTCATCGGAGAGGCTATGGTGTTGATGTAGAAGCCCTCCGTGACTGATGCCCCCTCCGGCGGAGCTCCAAAACAGGCCCCAAGATGGGATCTCGTGGATACAGAAAGTTACGGCGGTGGAATTAGGGTTTTGGCTTCGTATCTGATCGTTTGGGGGTACGTGGGTATATATAGGAGGAAGAAGTACGTCGGTGGAGCAACAGGGGCCCACGAGGGTGGGGGCGCGCCTGGGGGGGGGGGGGGCAGGCGTGCCCCCCTACCTCGTGGCCTCCTGTTGATTGGCTTGACGTAGGGTCCAAGTCTCCTGAGTTGTATTCGGTGAGAAAATCACTTTCCCGAAGGTTTCATTCCGTTTGGACTCCGTTTGATATTCCTTTTCTTCGAAACCCTAAAACAGGCAAAAAACAACAATTCTGGGTTGGGCCTCCGGTTAATAGGTTAGTCCCAAAAATAATATAAAAGTTGATAATAAAGCCCAATAATGTCCAAAACAGTAGATAATATAGCATGGAGCAATCAAAAATTATAGATACGTTGGAGATGTATCAAGCATCCCCAATCTTAATTCCTGCTCGTCCTCGAGTAGGTAAATGATAAAAATAGAATTTTTGATGTGGAGTGCTACTTGGCATAATTTTAATGTAATTCTTCTTAATTGTGGTATGAATATTCAGATCCGGAAGATTCAAGACAAATGTTCATATTGACATAGAAAATAATAATACTTCAAGCATACTAACAAAACAATTATGTCTTCTCAAAATAACATGGCTAAAGAAAGTTATCCCTACAAAATCATACAGTCTGGCTATGCTCTATCTTCACCACATAAAATATTTAAATCATGCACAACCCCGATGACAAGCCAAGCAATTGTTTCATACTTTTGACATTCTCAAAACTTTTTCAATCTTCACGTAATACATGAGCGTGAGCCATGGATATAGCACTATAGGTGGAATAGAGTGGTGGTTGTGGAGAAGACAAAAAGGGGAAGATAGTCTCACATCAACTAGGCGTATCAACGGGCTATGGAGATGCCCATCAATATATATCAACGTGAGTGAGTAGGGATTGCCATGCAATGGATGCACTAGAGCTATATGTATATGAAAGCTCAAAAAGAACTAAGTGGGTGTGCATCCAACTTGCTTGCTCATGAAGACCTAGGGAAATTTTGAGGAAGCCCATCATTGGAATATACAAGCCAAGTTCTATAATGAAAAATTCCCACTAGTATATGAAAGTGATAACATGAGAGACTCTCTACTATGACGATCATGGTGCTACTTTGAAGCAAAAGTGTGGTAAAAGGATAGGAACTTTGTCCCTTCTCTCTTTTTCTCTCATTTTTTATTTGGGCCTTTTCTCTTTTTATGGCCTCTTTTCTTTCTTTCTTTTTATTTTTCGTCCGGAGTCTCATCCCGACTTGTGGGGGAATCATAGTCTCCATCATCCTTTCATCACTTGGGACAATGCTCTAATAATGATGATCATCACACTTTTATTTTTCTTACAACTCAATAATTACAACTCGATACTTAGCACAAGATATGACTCTATATGAATGCCTCCGGCGGTGTACCGGGATATGCAATGATGCATGAGTGACAAGTATGAAAGAATTATGAACGGTGGCTTTGCCACAAATACTATGTCAACTACATGATCATGCTAAGCAATATGACAATGATGGAGTGTGTCATAAACGGAATGGTGGAAATTTGCATGGCAATATATCTTCGAATGGCTATGGACATGCCATAATAGGTAGGTATGGTGGCTGTTTTGAGGAAGGTATATGGTGGGTGTATGATACCGGCGAAAGGTGCGCGGTATTAGAGAGGCTAGCAAAGGTGGAAGGGTGAGAGTGCGTATAATCCATGGACTCAACATTAGTCATAAATAACTCATATACTTATTGCAAAAATCTACAAGTTATCGAAGCAAAGTATTATGCGCATGCTCCTAGGGGGATAGATTGGTAGGAAAAGACCATCGCTCGTCCCCGACCGCCACTCATAAGGAAGACAATCAATAAATAAATCATGCTCCGACTTCATCACGTAACGGTTCACCATACGTGCATGCTACGGGAATCACAAGCTTCCACACAAGTATTTCTCAAATTCACAACTACTCAACTAGCATGACTTTAATATCACCATCGCCATGTCTCAAAACAATTATCAAGTATCAAACTTATCATAGTATTCAACACACTCGTAAGAGAATTTTTATTATTAATCTTGCATACCAAGCATATTAGGATTTTAAGCAAATTACCATGCTATTAAGACTCTCAAAATAATCCAAGTGAAGCATGAGAGATCAATAGTTTCTATAAAACAAATCCACCACCGTGCTCCAAAAGATATAAGTGAAGCACTAGAGCAAAATTATATAACTCAAAAGATATAAAAGAAGCACATAGATTATTCTAATAAATTCCAACTCATGTATGGCTCTCTAAAAAGGTGTGTACAGCAAGGATGATTGTGGTAAACTAACAAGAAAAGACTCAAATCATACAAGACGCTCCAAGTAAAACACATATCATGTGGTAAATAAAAATATAGCTCCAAGTAAAGTTACTAATAGAAGTAAACGAAAGAGGGGATGCCTTCCGGAGCATCCCCAAGATTTGGCTTTTAGGTGTCTTTAGATTATCTTGGGGGTGCCATGGGAATCCCCAAGCTTAGGCTCTTGCCACTCCTTGTTCCATAACCCATCAAATCTTTACCCAAAACTTGAAAACTTCACAACACAAAACTTAAAGTAGAAAACTCGTGAGCTCCGTTAGCGAAAGAAAACAAAAGACCACTTTAAGTTACTGTAATGAACTCATTCTATATTTATATGGGTGTTATACCTACTGTATTCCAACTTCTCTATGGTTTATAAACTAATTTACTAGCCATAGATTCATCAAAATAAGCAAACAACAAATGCAAAACAGAATCTGTCAAAAACAGAATAGTCTGTAGTAATCTGTAGCTAGCGCAAGATCTGGAGCCCCAAAAATTCCAAAATAAATTCCTGGACGCGAGAAATTTCTCTATTAATAATCTGAAAAAATAATTAACTAAATAGCACTCTCCAAATAAAAATGGCAGCAGTTCTAGTGAGCGCTAAAGTTTCTGTTTTTTAGAGCAAGTTCAACAAGACTTTCCCCAAGTCTTCCCAACGGTTCTACTTAGCACAAACACTAATTGAACACAAAAAACACAACCAAAACAGAGGCTAAATAACTTATTTATTACTAAGCAGGAGCAAACAGCAAGGACTAAAAATAAAGTTGGGTTGCCTCCCAACAAGCGCTATCGTTTAACGCCCCTAGCTAGGCATAACAAGCAAGAATAGATCTAGGTATTGCCATCTTTGGTAGGCAATCCATAAGTGGCTCTCATAATAGATTCATAAGGTAATTTAATTTTATTTCTAGGAAACTGTTCCATGCCTTTCCTTAACGGAAATTGGAATCTAATATTTCCTTCCTTCATATCAATAATTGCACCAATCGTTCTAAGGAAAGGTCTACCAAGAATAATAGGACATGAAGGATTGCAATCTATGTCAAAAACGATAAAATCTACGGGCACATAATTCCTATTTGCAACAATAATAACATCATTAATTCTTCCCATGGGTTTCTTAATAGTGGAATCCGCAAGGTGCAAGTTTAGAGAGCAATCATCAAAATCACGGAAACCTAACAAATCACACAAAGTCTTTGGAATCGTGGAAACACTAGCACCCAAATCACATAAAGCATAGCATTCATGATCTTTAATTTTAATTTTAATAGGTGGTTCCCACTCATCATAAAGTTTTCTAGGGATAGAAACTTCCAATTCAAGTTTTTCTTCATAAGATTGCATCAAGGCATCAACGATATGTTGAGTAAACGCTTTATTTTGACTATAAGCATGAGGAGAATTTAGCACGGATTGCAACAAGGAAATACAATAAATCAAAGAGAAATTTTCATAGTTAAATTCCTTGAAATCCATAATAGTGGGTTTAGCAACATCTAGGGTTTTAATTTCTTCAATCCCACTTTTATCAAATTTAGCATCAAGGTCAAAAGATTCAGAATTCTTGGAACGCCCTCCAGGTAAAGGTGGATCATATTCAGTCCCATCATTATCAAGATTCATATTGCAAAACAAAGATTTAATAGAGGACACATCAATAACTTTCAGATCTTCATCATTATTTTCATAGGAACTAGAAGAACATGCTTTTATAAAAGGCATCTTTCCTAGCACGCATCCTAGAGGTTTTTCTTTGCCCTCATCAATGGAAATTCTCATGGCTTTGAGAGACTCATTGATATCATGCTTAGGTGGAATAGATCTAAGTTTCAAAGAATCAACATCAAGAGCAATTCTATCAATGTTCCTAGCCAAATCATCAATCTTAAGCAATTTCTCTTCATTCATAGCATTAAAATTCTCTTGCGAGGTAATAAATTCTTTAATATTAGATTCAAAATCAGGGGGAATCTTATTATAATTTCCATAAGAATTGTTGTAGGAATTACCATAATTATTAGAGGAATTACTAGGATAAGGCCTAGGATTGAAATTTCCTGTATACGCATTGTTACCAAAATTGTTCCTACCAACAAAATTCACATCCATAGATTCATTATTATTCTCAATCAAAGTAGACAAGGGCATATCATTAGCAAATAATTTCATAAGTTCATCCATCTTTCCACTCAAAACATTAATTTCTTCTATCGCATGCACCTTTTTATTAGTAGATCTTTCAGTATGCCATTGAGAATAATTAACCATAATATTATCTAGGAGTTTAGTAGCTTCTCCTCAGGTGATTTCCTTAAAAGTGCCTCCCGCGGCTGAATCTAAAGGATTTCTAGAAGCAAAATTCATTCCGGCATAAAAAATTTATATAATCATCCACAAATTTAAACCATGAGTAGGACAATTACGTATCATTAATTTCATTCTCTACCAAGCTTGTGCAACATGTTCATGATCAAGTTGCTTAAAATTCGTAATATCGTTTCCAAGAGAGACGATTTTAGCGGGAGGAAAATACTTTGAGATAAAAGCATCTTTGTGTTTGTTCCATGAATCAATACTATTTTTAGGCAAAGACGAAAACCAAGCTTTAGCACAATCTCTAAGAGAAAAAGGAAATAGCTTCAATTTAACAATATCATTATCCACATCTTTCTTCTTTTGCATGTCACACAAATGAATGAAGCTATTAAGATGGGTAGCGGCATCTTCACTAGGAAGGCTGGAGAACGGATCTTTCATGACAAGATTCAGCAAAGTAGTATTAATTTCACAAGATTCAGCATCGGTAAGAGGAGCAATCGGAGTGCTAATAAAATCATTGTTGTTGTTATTGGTGAAGTCACACAATTTAGTATTATCTTGAGCCATCGCGACAAACAAGCAAACTAACACACAAGCAAACAAAAAGCAAGCGGACAAAAAGGGGCAAATAGAGAAAGAGAGGGAGGATAGAGAGAGAGGGCGAATAAAACGGCAAGGGTGAATTGGGGGGAGAGGAAAACAAGAGGAAAATGGCAAATAATGTAATGCGGGAGATAAGGGTATGTGATGGGTACTTGGTATGTTGACTTTTGCGTAGACCTCCCCAGCAACGGCGCCGGAAATCCTTCTTGCTACCTCTTTTAGCACTGCGTTGGTTTTCCCCGAAGAGGAAGGGATGATGCAGCAAAGTAGCGTAAGTATTTCCCTCAGTTTTTGAGACCCAAGGGATCAATCTAGTAGGAGGCTACACGCAAGTCCCTCGTACCTGCACAAAACAAATAAATCCTCGCAACCAACGCAAATAGGGGTTGTCAATCCATATAGGGCCACATACGAGAGTGAGATCTGATAGATATGATAAGATAATATTTTTGGTCTTTTTATGATAAAGATGCAAAGTAAACTAAAAGCAAAGTAAATAACTAAGTAGTAGGAGATTGATATGATAAAGATAGACCCGTGGGCCATAGGTTTCACTAGTGGCTTCTCTCGAGAGGATAAGTATTCTACGGTGGGTGAACAAATTACTATTGAGCAATTGACAGAATTGAGCATAGTTATTAGAATATCTAGGTATGATCATGTATATAGGCATCACGTCCGAGACAAGTAGACCGACTCCTGCCTACATCTACTACTATTACTCCACTGATCGACCGCTATCCAGCATGCATCTAGAGTATTAAGTTAAAACAGAGTAACGCCTTAAGCAAGATGACATGATGTATAGGGATAGACTTATGCAATATGAAGAAAAACCCATCTTGTTATCCTCGATGGCAACAATACAATATGTGCCTTGCTGCCCTTACTATCACCGGGAAAGGACACCGCAAGATTGAACCCAAAGGCAAGCATTTCTCCCATTGCAAGAAATATCAATCTAGTAGGCCAAACCAAACTGATAATTCGAAGAGACTTGCAAAGATAATCAATCATACATAAAAGAATTCAGAGAAGATTCAAATATTATTCATAGATAGACTTGATCATAAACCCACAATTCATCGGTCTCAACAAACACACCGCAAAAAGAAGATTAGATCGAATAGATCTCCACAAGAGAGGGGGAGAACATTCTATTGAGATGCAAAAAGAGAGAAGAAGCCATCTAGCTACTAACTATGGACCCGTAGGTCTGAAGTAAACTACTCACACTTCATCGGTGAGGCTATGGTGTTGATGTAGAAGCCCTCCATGATCGATGCCCCCTCCGACGGAGCTCCGGAACAGGCCCCAGGATGGGATCTCGTGGATACAGAAAGTTACGGTGGTGGAATTAGGGTTTTGGCTCCGTATCTGATCGTTTGGGGTACGTCGGTATATATAGGAGGAACAAGTACGTCAGTGGAGCAACAGGGGGCCCACGAGGGTGGGGGCGCGCCTGGGGGGGGGGGGGGCAGGCGCGCCCCTACCTCGTGGCCTCCTGTTGATTGGCTTGACGTAGGGTCCAAGTCTCCTGAGTTGTATTCAGTGAGAAAATCACGTTCCCGAAATTTTCATTTCGTTTGGACTCCGTTTGATATTCCTTTTCTTCGAAACACTAAAAGAGGCAAAAAACAGCAATTCTGGGCTGGGCCTCCGGTTAATAGGTTAGTCCCAAAAATAATATAAAAGTGGATAATAAAGCCCAATAATGTCCAAAACAGTAGATAATATAGCACGGAGCAATCAAAAATTATAGATACGTTGGAGACGTATCATGGCTCAGGGAGCGCGGGGGCGTTCTCTCGTGGCCGAGGGACTTCTTGGCAGCATCTTTCTTCTTACGGAGGCGCCGGACGTGGAAGGTTGTGCCGTGGGGCCGCGCGCCTAGGCGCCAAGACTCGGCCTTGGGGCAGAGGTGGTGGAGGCGCTCCATGGGCCAGGCTGCCCGCGGCTAGCGGAGGGCGAGGCAGCGAGAGGGACGGTGCAGGGGAGCCCCCTGCAGCGCTGACAAGCTCGGCGATGCGGTCGAGCTAGTCCTCGTAGAGGTCGTCGACGGGGCGGTAGCGCAGGAGCTCGCCCGCCATGCACAGAGTGGCCTGCGTGTCCACGGGTGCGCGACGAGCATGGGATGACGAACCGACTGGGGTCAGCGATGGAGTGGCGGTGTGGCCATCGCGCCGCACCGAGGGTTGCAGCGAGGATGCTTGCTGTTCGTTCCCCGCTGGGCCGGTGGTGGCGTTGGTGGCAGGCGACGGAGAACGATGGGGTGGCCCGCCGACGGGAGCCGTCTGACAACATGGGCGGCGAGGGCAGCCCGGCGCTCAGCGCGAGCGCAGCGAGCGTCCGCCATGGAAACGATGAGACAATGGGATGCGGAGCGACGGAAGGGATGCTTCGACGCACCTTGTCTGGCGCACCAAATGTTGGATCTCGGGTTCTGGCAAAACCCTTGAAGTTCGAACACTGGGGTGCGCGCGAAGATCTCCCCGTACCGATCCACGTCCTAGCTTCACTAAGGTCTCAGGGACTAACTTGATGAACTTGCAACACAAAGGACACAAGATTTATACTAGTTCGGGCCACCTTTGTGGTGTAATACCCTACTCTAGTGTGGTGGTGGTGGATTGCCTCTTGGGCTGAGGATGTATAGTACAAGGGGAAGAACAGCCTCCTGAGGAGAGGTGTTCTTGTGCTTGGTGGACTGGTGGTTGTTCGGATCTCTCCGAGACGAGTTGCCTCCTATGGCGGTGGCTAATCCTATTTATAGAGGCCCTGGTCCTCTCCCCAAATACTGAGCGGGAAGGGATCCAACAACGGCCAATTTGAAAGGGGACAGCTAGTACATCTTATCCTGACAAAAGCAATCTTTGCCTGCCAAAGGCTCTGGTGATGACGCCATCTTGGGCTCCACGGTGACCTCCGTCTTGACATCATGTTGGTCTTGGTCTCATTGCACTGATATGGAAACCTTTGCTTGATGCCTCGGTACTCCGCGCCTGCGCTTGCTTCCTTAGCATCAAAGAGGAAACAAGGACACTGTGCGCACTGGCGCCCGCCTGGCCTTGGTCGTCATGGCTCACATCATCGGAACCTCGCGAGGTTTGCCTTGCCTTGAACTCTCCGCCCCTCGCGAGCTAGCCTGGTGAGGCCGCTCCTGAGGAGGTATTGTGTTGTCCGCCTCGCGAGGCTTGGCCCCTCATGAGGGTCTTGTGTGCTTTTTGGTGAATATAGGCCATACAGGCCCGCTCGCCGAGCCACTCCATGGGCCATAGGCAGGCAAGTCTGGGGACCCCCGTTCCCAGAACGCCAACATCTTCCTTGTCCAACATCAACTTTTTAGCATGTCATATTTTAATGAGTGCTCGCAATCATAAAAGATGTCCAACATAGTATATTTATATGTGAAAACCTCTCTTTCTTTATGACTTCCTATTAATTGCAAAGATGACCAAAACTATGTTTGTCAACTCTCAGCAACTTTTATTCATCATACTCTTTATATGTGAAGTCATTACTCTCCATAAGATCAATATGATCTCTTTATTTCTTTTTATTCTTACTTTTATTCCCTCGAGATCATAACTAGATAGCAAAGCCCTTTACTCAACACTAAATATTATGTATAGCTCACAGACTCGATTACATAGAAGGATCATAAAGCAAAACTCAAAACTAGATCATACTAAACTTTATTCTACTAGATCAAGATATTACCAAAATGATCGAACTAAGAAAACGGTAAAGATAGAAGTGTGATGGTGATACGATACCAGGGCACTCCCCCAAGCTTGGCAGTTGCCAAGGGGAGTACCCATACCCATGTGTTTATGACTCTTTCTTTGGAGGTGGTGATGATGGGGTTGTTGATGATGTAGTGTCACACATCGAGCGTAGGAGATCCTCCAATTTGCGAATAATGCCCTTGAGTGCGTGATATGCTCCTTGAACAAAATATTTTCATGTGTGAGATACTTGTTTTGTATGCGAGCTAACTCAATCATCTTGAAAGCTTCAATCTCAGTTGGGGTAAGAAGATTATAATGAGGTTGAAGGATGTCTTCTTCTTCTGCTGCCGGAGCGTGATCCTCCGTGGCCTTCTTGATCCAATCATTCTTGTTGATCTCCCCGGGTTCTTCTCTCTTCAGATCTATCTTCATTAGCCAAGCATCGTCACCTTCATTGGTAGAGAAGGGGGACAACATGATGCATGGACTTGACAACTCTGGCAGAAAACAACTCTAAACAAAACATAGGATATTTGCATGGTACGGTGGTCAAAACCTTCGGGGGATTATATAATGAATTTTTACCGACCAAAAGAAGTATCGTGCAAGAAAACGGAGTCCGGAGGGCACACGAAGTGCCCACGAAGAAGGGGCACGCCCTCCACCCTCGTGGATGCCTTGTGTCCTTTCCGGACTACTTCTTATTTTCCTATTTTCTTAAATATTCCAAAACGGAGAAAAATTGCTATTAGAACTGTTTTGGAGTCGGTTTACTTATTGTACCGCATACCTCTTCCTTTTCGGAGGCTGAAATGTTTTGGAAGGTGTCCCTTATATACTCCTCCGGGGTTACGGTTTCAATAACATTAGTTTCAACATTTATGGGATTACCTGAGATATAATGTTTGATTCTTTGACCGTTCACCACCCTTGGATTTCTGCCTTTGAAGTTGTTGATTTATATGGCACCGGAATGATAGACCTCCTCGATATCGTAAGGACCTTCCTATTTAGAGAGGAGTTTTCCTGCAAAAAATCTTAAACAAGAGTTCTATAACAATACATAATCATCTACATTAAACTCACGTTTTTGAATCCTTTTGTCATGCCATCTTTTAACTTTTTCTTTAAACAGTTTGGCATTCTCATAGGCCTGGGTTCTCCACTCATCAAGTGAGGCAATGTCAAATAATCTCTTCTCACCGGCAATTATGAAGTCATAGTTGAGCTCTTGAATGGCCCAGTATGCCTTATGTTCTAGTTCGAGAGTTAAGTGACATGCTTTTCCATAAACCATTTTATACGGAGACATACCCATAGAATTTTTATATGTAGTTCTATAGGCCCATAATGCATCATCAAGTTTCTTGGAACAATTCTTTCTAGATCTATTAATGTCTTTTGAAGAATTAATTTAATCTCTCTATTGCTCAGTTCTACTTGACCACTAGACTGTGGATGATATGGAGATTCAATTCTACGATTAACATCATACTTAGCAAGCATCTTATGAAAAGCACCATGAATAAAATGTGAACCACCATCAGTCATTAAGTATCTAGGGACTCCAAACCTCAGAAAAATAACTTCTTTAAGCATCTTAATAGAGGTGTTATGATCAGCACTACTTGTTGGAATAGCTTCTACCCACTTAGTAATGTAATCAACAACAACTAAAATATGTGTATACCCATTAGAGGAAGGAAACGGTCCCATATAATCAAAGCCTCAAACATCAAATGGTTCGATAACAAATGAATAATTCATAGGCATTTCTTGATGCCTACTAATATTACCAATTCTTTGACATTCATCACAGGAAAAGACAAACTTACGGGCATCCTTGAAGAGAGTAGGCCAATAAAAACCGGATTACAATACCTTATGTGCAATTCTATTTCCAGCATGGCGTCCTCCATAAGCCTCAGAGTGACACTTGCGTATGATCTGTTCCTGTTCATGCTTAGGTACACAACGTCTAATAGCACCATCTACTCCTTCTTTATAAAGGTGTGGGTCATCCCAGAAGTAATGTCTTAAATCATAGAAAACCTTTTTATTTTGCTGGTATGTGAAACTATGTGGTATAAATTTAGCATCAATGTAATTAGCATAATCAGCATACCAAGGAGCAGTACGAGAAGCATTTATGACAGCTAATTGTTCATCAGGAAAGCTATCATCAATAGGTAGTGGGTCCTCAAGAACATTCTCTAACCTAGACAAGTTGTCTGCAACGGAGTTCTCAGCTCCCTTTCTATCAATAATAAGCAAATCAAATTCTTGTAGTAGGAGAACCCATCTAATAAGTCTAGGTTTAGCATCTTTCTTTTCCATAAGATATTTAATAGCAGCATGATCAGTGTGAACAGTTACTTTAGAATCAACAATATAAGGTCTGAACTTATCATAAGCAAATACAACTGCTAAAAATTCCTTTTCAGTAGTAGCATAATTTCTCTGGGCACTGTCTAGAGTTTTACTAGCATATTGGATAACATTTAATTTCTTATCAACTCTTTGTCCTAAAACAGCACGTACAGCATAATCACTAGCATCACACATAATTTCAAAGGGTAAATTCCAATCAGGAGGATGAACAATAGGTGCAGAAATCAAAGCTTTCTTAAGTATTTCAAATGCTTCTACACAATCATCATCAAAGATAAAAGGAACATCTTTTTGTAAGAGATTAGTCAGAGGCCTGGAAATTTTTGAGAAGTCTTTAATGAACCTCCTATAAAAACCGGCATGACCCAGGAAACTTCTTATAACTTTAATGTACTTAGGACACGACATCTTTTCAATAGCATCAACTTTAGCTTTATCAACTTCAATACCCCTTTCAGAAATTTTATGCCACAAGACAATGCTAACCATAAAGTGGCACTTCTCCCAATTCAAGACAAGATTAGTTTCTTCACATCTCTGCAAAACTCAATCAAGGTTACTTAAGAAATCATCAAAAGAAGTTCCATATATAGAAAAATCATCCATGAAAACCTCAACAATATTTTCACAAAAGTCAGAGAATATAGAGGGCATACATCTTTGAAAGGTAGCAGGTGCAATACATAAACCAAAAGGCATATGTCTATAAGCAAAGGTACCAAAAGGGCAAGTAAAGGTGGTATTTTCTTGATCCTCTTTTGACACAGGTATTTGAGAGAAACCAGAATAACCATCTAGAAAGCAAAAATGTGTATGTTTAGATAATCTTTCTAGCATTTGATCAATGAAAGGTAGAGGGTAATGATCCTTTTTAGTAGCTTTATTCAATTTGCGGAAATCAATTACCATTCTATAACCTGTAACAATTCTTTGTGGGATCAATTCACCTTTATCATTAGGAACAACAGTAATACCTCCCTTCTTAGGGACACAATGGACATGACTTACCCACTTCCTATCAGCAACGGGATAAATTATACCTGCCTCCAGAAGCTTCAGTATTTATTTTCTTACCACTTCTTTCATCTTAGGGTTTAACCGTCGTTGGTGATCAACAACCGGTTTCACATCTTCTTGCAATTTTATTTTGTGCTGGCATAGCGTGGGACTAATGCCCTTAAGATCATCAAGAGTATATCCAATAGCAGCACGGTGGTTCTTCGGAGTTTTCAATAATTTCTTTTCTTCATGCTCTGAAAGGTTAGCACTAATAATAACATGATATATCTTTTTCTCATCAAGATAAGCATATTTAAGAGTATCAGGCAATGGTTTAAGCTCAAACACGGGATCACCCTTGGGTGGAGGAAGATCCCCTAGGATTTCAACAGGCAAGTTGTGTTTCAAAATAGGTCCCTGTTTAAATAATACTTCATCTATTTCCCTGCTTTCATTCATAAACATATCATTTTCATGCTCTAGAAAATATTGTTCTAAAGGATCATTAGGAGGCACGGCAATAGACGCAAGACCAATAATTTCATATTTAGTAGGCAATTCTTTATCATGCGGTTGTCTACAAAATTTAGCAAAATTAAAATCATGAGACATATCCCCTAAACCAACACAAACAATATCCTTTTTGCAGTCTATCTTAGCATTAACATTATTCAAGACGGGTCTACCAAATATAATGGGACAAAAGTCATCTTGTGGGGACCCAAGAACAAGAAAATCAGCAGGATATTTAACTTTCCCACACAAGACTTCAACATCTCTAACAATCCCAACTGGTGAAATAGTATCTGTATTAGCAAGCTTAATTGTAACATCAATACCTTCTAACTCAGCAGGTGCAATATCATGCATAATTCCTTCATATAAAGAATGAGGTATTGCACTCGCACTAGCACCCATATCACATAAGCCATGATAGAAGTGATCTCCTATTTAATAGAAATAACAGGCATGCCTACAACAGGTCTTTGTTTATTTTTAGTATCGGGTATATCAATTCTAGTAGCTTCATCACAGAAGTAAATAACATGCCCATCGATATTATCGGCCAAGAGATCTTTAACCATAGCAATACTAGGTTCAACTTTAATTTGCTCACGGGGTGTAGGTGTTCTAGTATTACTCTTACGAACCACAGTTGAAGCTTTAGCATGATCCTTTATTCTAATAGGGAAAGGTGGTTTCTCAATATAAGTAGTTGGAACAACAGGATCAACGTTATAAGTGATAGTCTTTTCTTCAACTTTATTAGGTGCAACTACTTTTACTTCAATGGGAGGATTATATTTAAACCACTTCTCCTTAGGGAGATCAACATGAGTAGCAAAGGGTTCACAGAAAGAAGCTACTATCTCAGAGTCAAGTCCATATTTAGTGCTAAATTCACGGAAAACATCGGTATCCATAAAAGATTTAACACAATCAAACTTGGGTATTATACCTGACTCCTTACCTTCATCGAGATCCCAATCTTCAGAGTTGCGTTTAATTCTTTCCAATAAATGCCATTTGAATTCAATAGTCTTCATCATAAAAGAACCAGTACAAGAAGTATCGAGCATGGAGCGATTATTGAGAGAAAGTCGAGCATAAAAGTTTTGAATAATAATTTCTCTTGAGAGCTCATGATTGGGGCATGAATATAACATTGACTTAAGCCTCCCCCTAGCTTGAGCGACGCTTTATCCTTCGCAAGGCCAAAAATTTTATATATAATTATGATCACGATGAACCAGATGGATAGGATAAAACATCTGATGAAATTCCAATTTCAATCGGTTGTAGTTCCATGATCCCATATCATCACATATTCTAAACCATGTCAATGCTTTTCCCTTCAAAGATAAAGGGAAGACCTTCTTCTTGATAACATCCTCGGGCGTACCTGCAAGCTTAAATAATCCACAAACTTCATCCACACAGATTAGGTGCAAATCGGGATGTAATGCTCCATCACCTGTGAAAGGATTAGCTAGCAGTTTCTCTATCATACCCGAAGGAATTTCAAAGTAAACATTTTCAGTAGGTTCAGTAGGTTGAGGATCAACTCTTTGCTCTGCTGGTCGGGGTGAAGATACCCCGAACAAGCCCCTCAAAGGATTATGTTCCATAGTAACAAGCGACAGTAAATTTCAGCACACTATATAAATTTTTCCTTACCAAATTCCACCTACCAAAGGCGCTTAACTCCCCGGCAACAGCGCCAGAAAAGAGTCTTGATGACCCACAAGTATAGGGGATCTATCGTAGTCCTTGTGATAAGTAAGAGTGTCGAACCCAATGAGGAGCAGAAGGAAATGATAAGCAGTTTTCAGTAAGGTATTCTCTGCAAGCACTGAAATTATCGGTAACAGATAGTTTTGTGATAAGGTAATTGGTAACGGGTATCAAGTAATAAAAGTAAATAAGGTGCAGGAAGATGGCCCAATCCTTTTTGTAACAACGGACAAGCCTGGACAAACTCTTATATAAAGGAAAGCGCTCCCGAGGACACATGGGAATTATCGTAAAGATAGTTTTCATCACGTTCATATGATTCGCGTTCGGTACTTTGATAATTTGTTATGTGGGTGGACCGGTGCTTGGGTACTTCCCTTCCTTGCACAAGCATCCCACTTATCATTAACCCCTCTTGCAAGCATCTGCAACTACAAAAGAATATCAAGGTAAACCTAACCATAGCATGAAACATATGGATCCAAATCAGCCCCTTACGAAGCAACGCATAAACTAGGATTTAAGCTTCTATCACTCAAGCAACCCGTCATCTACTTATTACTTCCCAATGCCTTCCTCTAGGCCCAAACAATGGTGAAGTGTCATGTAGTCTACGTTCACATGACACCACTAGAGGAGAGACAACATACATCTCATCAAAATATCGAACGGATACCAAATTCACATGACTACTTATAGCAAGACTTCTCCCATGTCCTCAGGAACAAACGTAACTACTCACAAAGCATACTCATGTTCATAATCAGAGGGGTATTAATATGCATAAAGTATATGAACATATGATCTTCCACCAAATAAACCAACTAGCATCAACTACAAGGAGTAATCAACACTACAAGCAACCCACAGGTACCAATCTGAGGTTTTGGGACAAAGATTGGATACAAGAGATGAACTAGGGTTTGGGATGAGATGGTGCTGGTGAAGATGTTCATGGAGATTGACCACCTCCCGATGAGAGGATTGATGGTTATGACGATGGTGATGATATCCCCCTCCCGGAGGGATGTTTCCCCGACAGAACAGCTCCGCCGGAGCCCTAGATTGGTTTCGCTAAGGTTCCGCCTTGTGGCGGTGGAGTTTTGTCCCGTGAGCTTGCTTATGATTTTTTACAGGGTGAAAGACTTCATATAGCCAAAGATGGGCACCGGAGGCCTGCCAGGGGGCCCACGAGGCAAGGGGGCGCGTCCATGGGGGTAGGGTGCGCCCCCACCCTCGTGGATGCTGAGTGGCCCCCTCTGGTGCTTCCTTCACCCAATATTTTTTATATATTCTGAAAATGACTCTCATGGAGTTTCAGGACTTTTGGAGTTGTGCGGAATAGGTCTCTAATATTTGCTCCTTTTCCGGCCCAGAATTCCAGCTGTCGGCATTCTCCCTCTTCATGCAAACCTTGTAAAATAAGAGAGAATAGGCATAAGTATTGTGACATAATGTGTAATAACAGCCCATAATGCAATAAAATATCGATATAAAAGCATGATGCAAAATGGACGTATCACAAGTGCGTGGACAAGAGGCATTGTGGTCTGCTTATTTCTGGAAATAGTGGTGCTAAATTTAGTGGAATGCACAAGAATTTCAGCTAGTTAGTACACTACATGGTTCAGTTCAGCATTCCAGCTGAGAACACAATTATAATTGGTTATTCTCGAATGAGAGAACCTAACCCTGGATGGTGGAAACAAGAAAAAACCAGAGTGAACTCCAGGAAATTTAAGCCTGCTGGGAGGCCCTTTGCTCAGAGAAGCCTTTCTTGTTTTTTCCTGATTTGTAAACCTTGTCACAACTTTGTCTTTTGATGTGAACAAGTGTATGTTTGTTATGCTCTATGAATCATTGAGATGTATAAAATTGCTTAACTTATGCTTTTCAAGTTTTTTATGAAGCTGAGTTTAATGTGAGTGTTCCACATGAATGCTGGACTAGTGTGTGAACGTTTGGAATTTACATTGTGGCCTCAGTTAACTGCATGAACCACTGTAACAAGATACATTGTTGTTTATATGTCAGACAACAGATTATTGATTGTTAGCTGGTCAATATCCTAGTGTTGAAGCGAGCTAGGCCAATGTGTCGTGTTTTGCACAACTGCTTACAAGTGGGGCAGCACCAACAGTGTTTACAAGTACTTATGTATATGTCGGCACACAGTTCTCGAATGAGTACTCTGTTTCATCAAACACACACTGCTTGTATGATAAACCATGACATCTTATGTCTTACCATGCCATATTCATGAAAAAACTAGTGAGGACGCATCTGTTTCGGCATGATTCACGGGCACACAAAAGTAGCAGCAGTTCCCATAGACGGATTCAAACAGAGTACTAGCCCCAGAGGGCTCGATAATAGGCAAGGTTCGGATAATTAGACACAATCCAAACTACTATTGAACACTATCTGGGGCAACTATTTCATGCCTCGATCTAATTTGGGCTGGACACAAGACGGACCTTGCCATGAACATCATCGAGGACGTCCGGCAGCAGCTCAATCCTTTGAACCTTCATGAAGATAACCTTGTGGCCTTACCACTCATAAACTTATTTGTGGAGGCATGCCATGTCATCTTCATGTGTAAGCTTGACAAGAACAGTATGCCTCACAAACGAAGGAGTAGCTTTGAACTTCTTGTGCTTCACTACACCCTGGAAAACACGCCTGACAATAGTGAGGCTGGAATAAAACTCGACATCGTTATAAGCACAGATGGCTTCCAGGATCCAACAACCTAAGAACTATGTTTTCCCAGTGTGTATATTCAGGTCATCCGCCTCATAGCGAGTGACATGTACAACCACACAATCCTTGTCTGCATTAGGGCTCTAATTGAAACAGAAACAAATTCTGAATTACTTTCCAGTATAAGAAACACAAGTTATTTAAACCACTATGTATAGCATGGAATCGAAGCTAATAAAATTTTGCATTATTCATCACCACATACTTAGATGAAAAACCACAATCAAGATCGGCAAAGAAGAAAATCACCTTGGGCAGCTCAGCGAGGGGGGGGACACATCCTCGAAGGGGGGAAATTTCTCCTGCAGTGCCAGGGGGGCTGTAACCTCAAACGGGGCGTTGACCATGTCAGTAGTGGCCATGAGCGTACCATCTTCTTGGAGCTCTCTGTCTCGTGGGGATCAGCCTCCCGCGCCTGCTCCAATATCGGTTGATCTTTGCCTGGTTCTGCTTGGTCCATCATGAAACTAACGAATACTAGGAGACCAGTGAAAGGAAAACACAATTGCAATGACAATGAAACAAAAAAAGAGTGAGGATCGGTTACTGCTTTGCAAAAGTTTTTTTTTCTCTGAATGAAAATATAGGAACATCACGGATCCGCTTACCTTCCCTTCGTTGGGAGAGAAGAACAGTGGCGGATGCGAGTGTTGGCTTTCTTGAAGATGGTGAGGGAGAAGGGGATTCAGCGAAGAGTGAAATGATGGATGCTTCGTCCGTCAAACTTAGACTGCGGGGAGGTAGGGTTTTGTGATACGATGACTCGTTACTGCCGCGCTACGACCGGGGTGACTCTCTGCCTGCATACTGCCTTCTAATTTGGTGGATGACATTTGGGCCCATGCGCGGCATGGCCCGCATGTCAGTGAACAAAAGTAAAACGGCATTCAGTAGAGGGAGACATTTTGATGACCTAGGAGGAGCCAGAAGCGGTAGTGTATCCACTGTACTAGTAGTAATTGTTTTTCTGGGTAGCAGTAGAGTGTCTCCACTTTACTAGTAGTAATTGTTTCTCTAGGACCAAGACAAAACAGCCCATCCACCATAGTAAATAATAAAATCAATTCAAAAGCCCATATATTTACTTAATGAGAGGCACTACCCACACCCAGCACACTGCCCCCCAAAAAAACCTAGCGGCTCTTCTTCCTCCTCACTCTCACCCACCTCATGTTAGCTCGCTCCACTCGTACCCCCAAATTCCTAACCTCACTCCTATAGAAAACCCTAGCTCCCCTTCTTCCTCACTACTATAGAAAAAACCCAGCTCCCCTTCTTCTTCACTCGCACTACAACTAGGCTCGTCATTCGTTACTCTGCTCAAATCCGTGAGTGCGACGCGACGCCCTCGAGGAAAATGGAGTCAGCTGACCCCAGCGCCAAGAAGATGAGGCTCCCACCAGCGGCGACGCCAGTTGTAGATCCCGCACCCGGCAGCGAGGGGAGAAGTGGAGACACTGCCCCCACTAGATCACAGGAACCCGTAGAATCTCGGGTGGACCACATCAGCGATCTCCCGGATGCCGTCCTTGGGGAGATTATCTCGCTTCTCCCCACCAAGGATTGCTGCAGCACCCAAGTCCTCTCAATTTGATGGTGCTGTCTATGGCACGCCATGCCCCTTAATCTCGACTGTCGTCAGCTATCTCTCTTCAATGATTTTCAAATCCCCAGAGCCATCATCTCCTCCCACCAGGGCTCCTTTCAAAGCCTCTGCATCCCGTCATGATACCTAAGCAAGCATACCATGCCCTGCATGGTGGACGCCTGGCTCAAATCCCTTGAATTCACAGAACTACAGCTGCTTGAGTTCTACTATTCCCCTGGAAATCACCTACCAGATACCGAATGCCATGTACTTGTGCCCTCAGTACCGATGTCCATCTCGTGGTTTTCCTCCTCTCTCCACACAACCACCTTTGTGTTGTGCTACCTACGAGACAATCTGGTACTAAAACTTCGACTCCCACTTCTCAAGAAACTTTCACTTGTTCGGGTTCGTATATCGGAGGCCTCATTGCACAACATCATCCACTCCAATTGCCCTGCCCTGGAGTGCTTGGTGCTTGTTTTCACAGTTAGAATCGGTTGTCTCCAACTAAAGTCGCCTAACATTGTAAGAATTGGAATTTCTTTTGATGGAAGGCAGCTCATCATCCAAGATGCCCCTTCGCTTCAAAGGTTGATCCTTGATTCTAGTTATTCACCGTCGCAAATAACCATCCTCTCTGCGCCTAAACTGGAGACCTTGGGTGTAATACATGATCTCTATGCTCATTTCAATATGGTGTTTGGCTCCACAGTTCTTCAGGTACTTTATATTATCATCTACACTTGTAACCACAAGCTACATTTTAAATTTTTGCGCATAAGTTATATATCATCTCAGAGTACACATTTTGTACTAATATTATGTTCTATGCTCAATGAAGAGTTTCTCCATGGATAGCCTATCAATGTTGCTAGATTCTGTCAAGATCTTATATATCCAAATGAATAGTTTTGATCTGAATAAGATTATTGGCTTGCTGCAATGCTTTCCAAGTCTGGAGAAGTTGTATATAAAGGTGATAATTTCACGCACATTGCAAGCTCGCATATAGTGTACTAGAATTAACCGTTCAGCTATTGCTCTTTCGACACTCTTTTTTTAGACCTTAACTGTTTTCAATCTTCATGTCTATTTAGGCAACACGATGGGGTAAGAAAGTTATAACCAATTGGTGGATTTGTAAGCAACGGGATTTTCTCACTTCTCATGACATTCGATTGAAGACAATAACGCTAGAACGATATGTAGCCAACCATGCAAACACTAGATTTGTCACATTCTTCCTGCTGAATGCGAGGTTACTATTGTCCATCAGGATTAAGTTTATCAGTAGCATGGTTTTGACTGATGGGTATGTCGAAGAGCAAAAAAGGAGTTTCAGGTGGGCAAAAGAGCTTCTGAATGTGTCGGGCTTCTATTTACAACATATTATGGTGATAATCTAGTAAATTTTACGACCCAGGATGTTCATTCTATGGACCTGGCCGATCCATTTGAATGTGACTGCAAAAAATGGTGCTGGAGTTAGATGTTGTGCCCTTTTCAACATGGGTTTTGTCTAAACCTGATGAACAATTAACCCTCGTGCTTTTGTATAGTTTGTAAGCTGGAGTTAGATGTTCTTTCCCTTTTCAACTCGGCCGTGACTGTCATATTTTCTTTGAAACAAGGAAAATGGCTTGCCATTCGTTTAATTTAGAGTGAAATATGATAACAAATCCCAACCAAGGCAAATAACATCACTCTTTCCTGTTGCTTGATCTCACTGTGCATTATAGAAGCCAAGTGATTAGCCCCCACTAGCACCCACAAACTTATTTCGAACTAGCACACCAAATGGGCTATAAATTTCCATAGGAAAGGCTGCATGACCGTGACAGATTTGGATTCTGACATTTGGGACCCACGAGGAAATAGCCTATCCAAGGTGGTGTCGACTTACTAGCTAGTCAACAAATGATTCTTCCTACCAGCCGTGGGATAGACATCCAACATCTGTCGTGTATCTTCTATCTCTTGTCTTCTTCCTCCAGCCGCCCAAACCAATCCACCCCATCGGCTCCGCCTGCTCCCGCCTCACATGGCTGGCTATGCCTCCACCGCCCTACTGTAGCCTCCAACATTGGCCAGTCCCTCCCACTATTACACCACACGTCCTATTATTCTCAGGCGATGTCAACCCCAACACGCACCCGCACCCGAACCAGTCAACTCTCGTACTCCCCTCTGCCTGCGACTGGACAGGTGCATCTACCACAGCTCCTGTTCATTCCGTCCGAGGCCTCGCCATCGTCCTCCGCCTTGTCTCGCTCATCATGCACTGAGCACCGCTCTCTTGCATTGTCAACGTCGTCAACAACCGAGAGGAACAAGGAGATGACTGTACATGGAGAGGATGACAGTAGGGACCCACCAGCATCGTGGCAGTATGTAAGCAAGTGCCTCGTTATTACAAGCCCAAAAAATGGTTCCTCCTAAAGGTTAGACATCTGGGGCTCACGCCATTGACAACGTAGTCAATAAACGAGAGAATTACACAACCAACATGTAACACCCACGATGCGGCTATATCTCCCACGTGTCGAGGCACGACTTAGAGGCATAACCGCATGGTTGTTTTGTCGCAAGAGGGGTAATCTTCACACAATCCCATGTACTGAATAAGAAAGGGATAAAGAGTTGGCTTACAATCGCCACTTCACACAAATAACAAGTTAAACATACATCATCCAGAGTACAAACAAGGTCCAACTACGGAACCAAAATAAAAGAAGACAACCCCAAATGCTAGATCCCAGATCATCCCAACTGGGCACCACTACTGATCAACCGGAAAAGACACAAAACAACGATCAAGATCTTAATCGAGCTCCCACTTGAGCTCAGTTGCGTCACCTACACTGGTATCATCGGCACCTGCAACTGTTTGGAAGTATCCGTGAGTCACGAGGACTCAGCAATCTCACACCCGCGAGATCAAGACTATTTAAGCTTATGGGTAGGATAAGGTAATGAGGTGGAGCTGCACCAAGCGCTAAGCTAATATGGTGGCTAACATACGCAAGTAAGAGCGAGAAGAGAAGCAACGCAACGGTCGAGAAGCTAGAAGTGATCAAGAAGTGATCCTGAAACTACTTACGTTCATACATAACCCAAAACCATGTGCACTTCCCGGACTCCGCCGAAAAGAGACCATCACAGCCACACACGCGGTTGATGCATTTTAAATAAGTCAAGTGTCAAGTTCTCTACAACCAGATATTAACAAATTCCCATCTGCCACATAACCGCGGGCACAACTCTCAAAAGTTTATACCCTGCAGGGGTGTCCCAACTTAGCCCATCACAAGCTCTCACAGTCAACGAAGGATATTCCTTCTCCCGGGAAGACCCGATCAGACTCAGAATCCCGATTACAAGACTTTTCGACAATGCTAAAACAAGACTAGCAAAGCCGCCCAATGTGCTAACAAATCCTGATAGGAGTCGCACGTATCTCGTTCTCAAGGCATACCGGATGGGCCAGACGTCGGGTTGGCATAGACCCTGGTTGCCCAGGGGGCGTCGGACATCGCCAAGGTTGGACCAACACTCAGAGGAGCACTAGCCCCGGGGGTTTAACATAAAGATGACCCTTGAGTCTGCAGAACTCAAGGGGGAAAGGCTTAGGTGGCAAATGGTAAAACCAAGGTTGGGCCTTGCTAGAGGTGTTTTATTCAAATCAAACTGTCAAGGGGGTCCGATAATCCCCAACTGCGTAAGGAACACAAAATCAAGGAACATAACACCGGTATGACGGAAACTAGTGCAGCAGGAGTGGAACAAAACACCAGGCATAAGGCCGAGCCTTCCACCCTTTACCAAGTATATAGATGCATTAATTAAATAAGAGATATTGTGATATGCCAACATATCCATGTTCCAACATGGAACAAACTTCAAATTCACCTGCAACTAGCAACACTATAAGAGGGGCTGAGCAAAAGCGGTAACATAGCCAAACAACGGTTTGCTAGGAAGGTGGGTTAGAGGCTTGACATGGAAATATGGGAGGCATGATATAACATGTGGTAGGTAGCGCGTCATAGCGATAGAGCGAACAACTAGCAAGCAAAGATAGAAGTGATATCGAGGGTGGCCTGAAATCCCGCAAGGAAGAAGAACGAGTCCATGAAGAAGACAAATGGACGTAGTCGAACGAATCCTCACAAACGCAACGTTACCGGAACTAACACGAAGAAGCAATACCGGAAAGAAGCAAACAACATGGTAAACAACCAAGCATAAACATGGCATGATGCACAATCAAGGATGATGCATGTCCGGTTTAAATATGCATGGCATGGAAAAGTGCAAAACCAACACTACAAGTTAAGTGGAGCTCAATATGCAACGAGTTGCATATTGACGGAACACCACATTCGATTATTTAGTTCACTCCTGTTTATGTACCCAACAATATTAAATGTTGTTAAACATGGCAAGAGGTGAAGCATAAGTAAACTAAACATTTAGGCAAGTTTAAATAACGCCGAAAATAACAATAACCAATTCCAGAAAATCCCCATGTGCATATCTAGCAAATGAAGCACACAACAATTTAAACATTCTTGATGTTGTTAACATGATGCGGATGACATATGCAAGTTTTATGCAATAGTTATGAAATGTTGATAAGAGCATTTCATGAAGCATTTGTCATCATGGCGGAAACGAAACGGGAGCCACGACAACGGATCCAAAAATGATGCCACGACAAGATATCGGTTTCGGTAGCTCATGGAGATACCGGTGCAAAAGGAAATGTGACGGGAGCGTGTCATGCAAGGATGGTGGGGTGCTCTCAAATACCGGGTGTCCCATGTGTCGGTGGCATGGCAACCGAGGGCCATGCATGAAACAAACGGGCATGATGCAAACACGGGGTTCATCTTGTACAACACACATGCATACGGTCCATGGTGCCGTCTCGGGGTTATACCTTTTAAGCATGCATTTCTGGGGCGGTTTGAGTTCGTCGATGGAAGTAGAGGAAGTAGGCATTCATGTTCGGGAAGCGGTAGAGGTATGGGTCTTCGACAACGATCATCGTACATGCTCCGAGGTTGTCGGTAGAGGTTCTCGTGATCTCGGCGATGGTAGTGGTACACATTCATAGTCACACGTGTTTCTGTAGATGTTCGAGGTCACGGAGAGGAACTTGACGCATCGTTGAACTTGGCGTCTGAGGAATCCCGTGTATTCGTACACGAGTCGTAGTCGAACTTGATGGTTCCGTTACACGGTTCTTCGGAGATGGTAGTAGTCCAAGGTCGCCGTGGAACATGGGTTTCAGTCATGTAGTGGTACTAGGCATCAGTGGATCTCCGAGGAACTGGGCATATCCAATCTCTGGGGTCGTCGCGGTACTTGGTATCTCGTGTAACTCCAAGGTTCGTTGTGTAAGCGTACACAGGTCTTTGGTGAAGATAGCCGTACATGCACGTAGATGAACTTGCCGGGTCATCGACGTGCTGGTACCTGGCATCCTTCGACCTTGAGAGAGAAGAAACCGAACAGTGATAGTGCACGATGGGGAGGGTCCTCCAGCAAGATGAAGTGGGGCCGACGTCGACCTTGGCGTGGAGCAAGGAAAGCAGAGCTTCTGGAGGCTGGAGGGCCCCTGGACGTCGGGCGCGCGATGCCACAGGGAGGAGGCGAGACCTCGGTGGCGCATGGAGAGGGTCGTGGTCGGGCTCAATCATGTCGAGGAGGCCGTGGCGGAGCGAGCAGGAGGCGCTGGACGTGGGCACACACACGCCCAGCGGGGCACACAGGATGCAAGAGGCGAGGCAAGGCATCGGAGGGAGCTGAGCAGCAGCAGGTGGGGAGGCGGAGGCGAGCTCGGCAGCCTAGACTTGCCGGTTGGAGCCGTGGCAGGGCTTGCCAGCGAGGGAACCATGGCTGGCGCTGAGGTGGAAGAGGCCATGGAACACTGGAGGCGTGGAGGAGGCGACCGGAGAGGTTGGACGCGGGTGCCGGGGAAGCAGGTGAATGGCTAGCGGCAGTCCGGCGATGCGGTGCAGGGGCTTGCGGCGGGGCTGGAGTGCCGGGAGGCGATCGGGCTTGCCAATCTGTGTCGCTGCTGCGCGTGAGGAGGCTGGGGAATCGAGCGAGGGACTGGAGTGGGGCGATCAAAGAGAGGGCCGTGCGCGTGCTGGGGAGCTCCTCTCCCTAGCAATGCATGTGGGTGTGTGAGGCAGCGGGAGGAGGAATCGAGGGAGACAAAGGGATCGAGCAGGGTGCGAGCTAGGGTTAGGCAGGGAGAGAGACTGGGCCTTGGGCCAAAATGGCCTGCTGGGCTGCTAGGCTACACTAGGGCCTCTACTCTCTCTCTCTCTCGTAACAGAAAGTAAAAAAAGGAAAGAAAGAAAAGGAAATAAAAGAAAAAGGTTAGAGAAGGGACTTGGGCATGGGGATTATTTTCGTGGACTCACAAAAATGTGCACGGTCCATGAAAAATAGGAGTGGACATGATTGCAAGAATTAAATTCAAAGTTATTTGAATTTAATTCAAATGGTTTGAACAAGGACTAGGAATTAGATGTGTCCAAAAATGTTAAGATTTTTGGTGGAGCTCAGGAAAAAGATGATAGAATTTATGGGCCAAGTTTGAGGAGCAAACTCGAAGCAGAAAAGACTTGAGAGTTTAAATTTCAAGTGTGTTTGCGGTTAATTCCAAACTAATGGAATATTTATAGTAGGTCCCTAAATACTGGGATGATATGTTATAAAGAGAACTGACCATGTGAATTCCCTCGGTTTAAGTAGATCAAAAGATCTATGCAATTTATTTAGTTGAGTTTTTTTAAAACGAAATGACATGATGGCATGATGACATGATGCGATACAAAGTAAATAGAACAAGCAAAATGAAACACACGGTGATCACGAGAGAGTCTTCTGGAGCCTCGGTCTTGGGGCGTCACAACACTCCTCCACTTACAAGAGATCTCGTCCCGAGATCTAGGGATGGCACCGGAGAGAAACAAAAGAGGAAGAGGTAAAACAAAGTTGCTTCTTGACAAAAGAGTGAAACGACGAACCTTGAGAGGTTGAAAACTTGAAGTAAAGAACACAACAGAGTTGAACGAAGTTGAGAGCACTCCGGTAGAAAAAAGAGAAACAAGGAAACACCAAGTGAACCTTGGAGGTTGTGGAGCTGTGGATGACGAGCACAATGGACAACAAGGAATTGAAACCACTCTGGTTGAAACGAGATAAAAAAGGATTGAGGAAGAACAAATTCGAAAAGCACTCCGGTTGAAAAGAGATACAAGACTTGATAAGATGAAAAGAACTTGAAATGAGAAGACAACACTCCGGTTAAATGGATAAGCAAGAAAATAACATGATGATGGCAAAACGAGATGATGGGACGAAGAGAGCAATATCACAATGCCTCCGGAACGAACGAAGAATAGAATGAAAAGAACGGCGATGGGAGCACCAACATCTCTCACAACTGATCTTGAGAGAGCACTCTTATGAAGGGTTGAACGGAGTTGTTGGAAATCAACAACAAAAGATATGATTTCCAATGGTCTTAAGGAAAGCATACCCAAATTATGACGTGAAGACCAGCCACTAACGGAATCAATCAATTGGATTGATATCAACAAGGAGATGAAAACTCCTTCATCGAGATGAGAAGCGGAAATTGGATCATAGATAAGCACCATAATGGCAACATTCCCGATGGTAGGCTTTAGGTGAAATCTATATCAAGATAACTCCAAGGAAGAAAATGATGGATTTAAATGTCTCATTCCTGACAACTTTTGAATCATGAAACATGAAGGGAAATTGTCAAGACTGACATAACACCACCTCAAAAGATAAGGTAGAAAGAATTGCACTTTGAAATGCAAGATGAAGAATGCTTGAACTCCTCAAAACAAGACATGTGTTGAACATCATGTTTATTTTTAGAGTATAGCTTGGCGGATCATAACTTCAAGAGAAATTTTGAAGAACAATTGAAGAATGAAAGGAATCCTTGACGAACCACCATATTGAGCCTTCATGATAACTCCGGTAATAAAAGGAAAGAGAAGTTGAGAACACAAGGTGAAGCCTTGCGATGATTTAGATGGAGCTACACGATGATATATGACCGCGAAAACTTTGAACTCCGAAAAAGAAATATGAACAACTAGAAACCGAGAATTGATATCATGAACGAACTCCGAAAACGAAAAGATGAAGCATCTCCAACCGAGAATGTGATATGAAGGACAACTCCAGAGAGAAAGATAAATCACCTGGATGAACCAAGAATAAGAATTATGTTATGCGTATCCTTCACCAATTTACATTGATGACAAGCAACGTGTCGGCGTTCTGGGAACGGGGGTCCCCAGACTTGCCTGCCTGTGGCCCATAGTGTGGCTTTGCTAGCAGGCCTGTACGGACCATCTTCACCAACAAGGAATCAAGACCCTCGCGAGGGGCCAAGCCTCGCGAGGTGGACGACACAAGACCTCTTCAGGAGCGGCCTCGCCATGCTGGCTTGTCAGGGGCAGAGAGTTCAAGGTCGGGCAAACCTCGTGAGGTTCTCGTGACATGAGCCATGACGATCGAGACTAGGTGGACGCCAGCACGCGCAGCGTCCTTCTTTCCTCCTTGGTGCTAAGGGGGCAAGCGCAGGTGCAGATTACTGAGGCATCAAGCAAAGGTTTCCATATTGGTGCATAGAGACCAAGACCAGAAGGACGGCAAGACGGAGGTCACCATGGAGCCCAGGACGGTGTCACCACCAGAACCTTTGGCAGGCGAAGACCACCTTTTGTCAGGATAGCTTGTACTAGTTGTCCCCTTTCAAATTGGCCGTTGTTGGCTCCCTTCCCGCTCAATATTTGGGGAGAGTACCATGGCCTCTATAAATAGGACTAGCCACCACCATAGGTGCGGACGGATCATAAAGATCGTCCCCAACCACACAAGTGCACCAAGCACAAGAACACCTCAACCTCAGGAGTTTATTCTTCCCCTTGTACTGTTCGTCCTCAGCCCAAGAGGCAATCCACCACCACCACACTGGAGTAGGGTATTACACCACAACGGTGGCCCGAACCAGTATAAATCTTGTGTCCTTTGTGTTGCGCGTCGAGTTAGTTTGTGAGATCTAGGCTAAGTTAGGACGCGGATCGATAGGGGGGTATCTTCGCGCGCACCCAGTGTTTGAACCTTAAGGGTTTTGCCGGAAACCGTGATCCGACACAACGGATTTGGCATACTACTTATTCTCGTACAAAGGATTAAAATAGATATAGCGCAAAGTTGGGAACGTCTTCAACGAACCACCGGTAGGATTGAAACAACGAATGAATTGATATGATCATGAAGGAAGAGAGATCTTGAACGAACCACCATAAGAATTAAAAATGGAAGTACCAAAGGCACAATTCATCGGTAAGAATTTGTAAAACGAATGAAGATACTTGAGGGAATTTAGATACATGAGAACGAAGATATCATGAACTGATTAGAGGATATTTGAACTATGCACCGGCCGATAGACTTGGGGAAAGAGCTGAATGATGAGAACGAATAAATATGAAATGATGAGCTCCGGAGAATCAAACTGAAAAGACTCATGAATTTCTCAGTATGGGTGAAAAGAATTCTCACAATTGCAAACAATTATGGGAGGATGGCATCAAGCTTGCACTTCGTGTCTTCGAGAGAATGGATAAGAGTTGGAGGAAAAAACTCTTCTTCGGTCTTCAAATGTTGAGAAAGATGATGAGAACCACCAAGACAATTGATGAGCCACTCCGGAACAATGAAGACTAGAAATGATGAACCAACGATGACAAGAATTTGAAAAATCTAGGATAAAGACATTTGACTAATGATAACTCATTCTTACGTTAGACTTTGAAATGAATTTGAGAATAACTCCGGAAAAGAAGAGTCGGGTAAGATCCTGGGAAAAGACATGTGGGTTAGGGCCCACTCAAAAGATACACCGTTGAACGATTTTGAAGAGAGATTTCACCGGTTGATTTAAATTAATTGAATGAGGTAACAACCATGAAATAACTTGAGTGGATTAAGAATGAAAACACGCATCTCCTGAGATATCTTCAGCACTCCAGAACAAATGAATAGCAAGAAGTGAATGATTAAGAGGTGCATCTACATGAGAAAGCATTTGAAACAAGGAAAGGATATGATCGATAAAGCTTGAATTGAATCCATCAGAGAAGAAAAGAGAACAAAGAATAATAAACTTGAAGCTCCGTTAGTATCTTCCTAAGAATCACCGGATAAGAACATTGACTGAACAAAAATGAAGAGACTTCACATCAATAAGATGGATACTTGACTAAGATATTTGAGTCCTTGAAGAAAAGGGTGGGAGGGCGGGAAAAACAAAGACAAGTTGGAACGGATGAAACGAACACCATTGGGAAAACTGAGGGGTGATCTTGCGAATATTGGAATGATCGGATCCACTTGAAGAGAAACACGCTTGTTGAAAAGGATTGACATGACAATCTCGATTATCATGAAGGATTAGTATTCACATAGAAATATGAGAACACCGCTTAGGGAAGGTATGGAATCCACATTTGACTTCGAAGCAACTCGAATACCACAACTCAAAACAAAACAAAGGATTTGGCTTGTTGAAAGTGCAACTATCCCTGGGTGGTTTTGGTAATTCCTAACAACATATAGCTCATTGAGCTAACATTATTCCAAGATTAATATTTCCGGAAAAGCTCAATGAATGGCACGGCATGGATGAGGAAAGTGGATCCCTCAAAATTCTAAGGACAAAAAGTTTGGCTCAAGCTTGAAGCTCAAGACTCTACATTTTATATTTTAGTGATCCAAGATCACATTGAGTTATAGGAAAAGCCAATACTATCAAGGAGGGATGAGGTGTTGCTTAATGGCTTGCTTGCTCAAAATGCTTAGTGATATGCTCCAAAATCCTCAACTACCTTCCCACATCCACATATGACCTAAACCAAAAGTCAAACTCGGCCCCACCGATTCTTTCTATCCGGTGCCACTGAGTTTCAAATGTCATAGCCACTGCCACAAACCCTAGGCAAATCGGTCTCACTGATAGGGATCTTGGTCTCACCGAGATGGGATTGTAATCTCTCTGTTTCCCTTCATAACGTTTTGGTCTTACCGAGATGAGCGATCGGTCCCACCGAGATTGCAATGTAAACTCTCTGTTTCCCTTTTGTAACATTTCGGTCTCACCGAGATGAGTGATCGGTCCCACCGAGTTTACCTGACCAACTTTCTGGTTAGCTTATTACCAAAATCGGTCCCACCGAGTTTGTGTAATCGGCCACACCGAGATTACGTTATGCCCTAACCCTAACCATATCAGTCCTACCGAGTTGCATCTTAGTCCCACCAAAAATCCTAACGGTTACTAGGTTTGCTGAATCGGTCTGACCGAGTTTAACCATTCGGTCCCATCGAGTTTGCCAAATTGTGTGTAACGGTTAGATTTTGTGTGGAGGCTATATATACCCCTCCACCCACTCTTCATTCATGGAGAGAGCCATCAAAACATACCTACACTTCCAATACACATTTTCTGAGAGAGAACCACCTACACTTGTGTTGAGGTCAAGATATTCCATTCCAACCATATGAATCTTGATCTCTATCCTTCCCCAAGTTGCTTTCCACTCAAATCTTCTTTCCACCAAATCCAAATCCTGTGAGGCAGAGTTGAGTGTTGGGGAGACTATCATTTGAAGCACAAGAGCAAGGAGTTCATCATCAACACACCATTTGTTACTTCTTGGAGAGTGGTGTCTCCTAGATTGGCTAGGTGTCACTTGGGAGCCTCTGACAAGATTGTGGATTTGAACTACCGCTAGTGAGGCAAGTCCTTCGTGGGCGACGGCCGTGATGGAATAGACAAGGTTGCTTCTTCGTGGACCCTTCGTGGGTGGAGCCCTCCGTGGACTCGCGCAACCATTACCCTCCGTGGTTTGAAGTCTCCATCAACGTTGATGTACGATAGCACCACCTATCGGAACCACGGCAAAAACATCCGTGTCTCCAATTGCGTTTGAATCCTCCAAACCCTTCCCTTTACATTCTTGCAAGTTGCATGCTTTACTTTGCTCTGCTCATATACTCTTTTGCATGCTTGCTTGAATTGTGTGGAGATTGCTTGACTTGTGCTAAGATAGCTAAAATCTGCCAAGAACTAAAATTGGGAAAAGGCTAGATTTTTATTTGGTCAAGTAGTCTAATCACCCCCTCTAGACATACTTTCGATCCTACAAGTGGTATCAGAGCTTTGGTCTCCATTTGCTTTGATTTCCATAGCTTTTGGCGGTCATAGCCTTGGTTTCACAACCTAGGAGAGTATGGCGTCTAGCGAGGGAAATTATCACCGTAGAGGTCCTTACTTTCATGGCACTAATTTTGCTAGTTGGAAGCATAAGATGAAAATGGATATTCTTGGACATAACCCGGCCGTTTGGGCTATTGTGTGTATTGGCTTGCAAGGTGAATTCTTTGACAGGAAAGAACCGAACCGTGAAGCCACCGTGAAAGAGTTGAAAATGCTGCAATACAACGCTCAAGCTTGTGATATCCTCTTCAACGGATTGTGCCCCGAAGAATTCAACAAAATCAGCCGTCTTGAGAATGCAAAGGAAATTTGGGATACTTTGATTGATATGCATGAAGGTACCGACTCCGTCAAGGAATCCAAATTGGATGTGCTTCAAAGTCAACTTGACAAGTTCAAAACGAAGGATGGTGAAGGTATTGCTGAAATGTACTCTAGGCTTGCTCTTATCACTAATGAGATTGCCGGCTTAGGGAGTGAAGAGATGACCGATAGATCCATCATCAAGAAGATCCTAAGAGCCTTGGGTAGCATCGAGGTTATCTCACCAACAATTGCATAAAAGAGAATTTCGATGTCGGCAAAACTCAGGTATTCCAGAAGTGCAACGATAAAATTGTGATGACAACACCTTGGAGCTCAACTCCCTGGGACACTTCCACAACCCCTAAATGTCAGGAGGCACCAAGAACAATGTTCTCATCACAAGAATATCGGAACGATTCCGAGATACCCGCGTTATCCTAAAAAAATTTAGTGAAATTTGAGGAGAGGAAAGTCAAAACTTCTACGTCAGGAGGCCTCACGAGAGCGACAAAGGGACTGAGGAGTAAAAATAATAATACTATCCGATATATATAATCCTAAGACTCAAAACATTTTGTTCTAGACTCAACAACGTCAGCGATTCGATCAAGCAGGGGGCTCCTAAGTCGGGGATGGCTCTGATTACCAACTTGTAATACCCACGACGCGGCTATATCTCCCACGTGTTGAGGCACGACTTAGAGGCATAACCGCATGGTGGTTTTGTTGCAAGAGGGCTAATCTTCACACAATCCCATGTACTGAATAAGAAAGGGATAAAGAGTTGGCTTACAATCGCCACTTCACACAAATAGCAAGTTAAACATACATCATCCAGAGTACAAACAAGGTCTGACTACGGAACCAAAATAAAAGAAGACAACCCCAAATGCTAGATCGCAGATCGTCCCAACTGGGCGCCACTACTGATCAACCGGAAAAGACGCAAAACAACGATCAATATCAGGATCGAGCTCCCACTTGAGGGACTAACCTGTGTAGGTATTGAAAGTGCAACTCACTCCAAAGGATAGCTTCAAATGATCTACATCAACATTGAGCATCCACATCTTCAACATCTACCTGAAGTCATCATCCACAAAACCCAAGGTTAGTTCATCCCTCTTAGGGTGGATCTCACATCTAGTTGGAGATTTACTCTAAGAATTGAGCTAAAGCAACTCTAATGGTGTGAACACAACAATTCTTTATGTAAAAGTGGTAACCCCACTTGTGCTTAAACGATGAGTATGACCTATGATCAAATGTTCTCATTTGACTCCTAAGTCAATATACTCATATATAGATGACCTAGTCATCGCAAATTGTTTGATAGATGCTAGAATTGGTTGTGCATGCTTTGCCACATATTTCAATTGCCATTTTATTGTGTGAGCATGTTGATTGCATATTTTACTCATTCGAGGACATCCAGTTGTTGTTTTTATTGATTGGTTTTCTTTTCTTTTGCCAAGTGGATGGACAAGAATGCCTAAGAACCCTCTCTAGCTATCTATGCTTTTCTCGTCTCAAACTCTATTCATGCTACGTCACAAAATTTGATCAAGTCAGATTCGAACCACTCTGTGTGAGGAGCACTCGGAGTCCCCGATTCGTCATAGACTTAAACTTCCAAAACTTCTTTGTGCGTTTCGGTCTGACCGATTCATCCATTTCGGTCATACTGAGATCACTAAGTCGATCTAGGTTTTCAATCTCGGTGCAACCGATTTGAACCTTTCGGTCAGACCGAGTTTCAGTAACTGATTGCAGTTATGAATCTTGGTGCCACCGAGTTGTTCCACTCGGTCACACTGACAGGGTCGGGCTATATATACCCACGGGTCAAATTTTGGAAAACTTTCCGAACCTCCTCGACCCGCGCTTAGCCTGCTCTGCCTCCAGGGTCTCCGGATCGTCTTCCTCGTCGCCAGCCGCCTCCTGCCACTGGTCTCCGCCGCCGTCAACAGGAATCATCCCCGCCGTTGCCGCCGTAGCGAGTTCATCGCCGAACTAGGGTATGAACTCGATCACTGTGCTATCCCTATCTGATTCCTAGCACATTGTGTTCAACATGTATCTTTCCATGATTGAGATCATTCTTATCCAGTCAAAACACTCCGTAGTTTAGTCATGAATTGAAAATTTAGGGTTAGGTTTCTGCCGAAACCATCTCGGACCCACCGAGTTGTGGAACTCGGTACCACCGATTCGGCTCAGGCCATTGCACATGTAATTTTCGGTCTGGCCGAGAATTGCAAATCGGTGTGACCAAGTTCAGGACTTTGTGAAACCCTAGCAGTCTTGGTGCCACCGAACTATGACTCGGTCTGACCGAGTTCACTAGTTTAGTTTCCAACAGCTGCTTCGGTATCACCGAGTTTACAAATCGGTTGATCCAAAATGCTTTCTGTGGAAAACTAATACTAAGTTTTTGACTCATTCTTTTGCAAAAACCTCTGCATTTTGTGATGCTCATCCACTCTATCTCATCTATATCTATTCACAGGGTCTGCTGTCAGTGTTTGCAATATGTCTGATCAGAGTGACAGCCAGAACAGGTCAGAGGAGCAGGTTCACCTGAGTGAGGGCACTAGTCCCTCTAGCAGTTCAGAAGATGGTAGCAGGAGCACCCCAAGCAACTTACCCAAAGCTGCCACCAGGGCCAGAAAGAAGAAGACCTCTGAATCTGAGGATGAAGACTATGTGGCAGTTGAGGATGAGGCCACTTCCAAGAAGAAAGTGGTTAAGAAGGAATATAGCACTGCTGCTGCCACCAAGCCAGACATGAAGCAAAAGGTTCCTGCAAAGAGAATTCCAATGTCTAAGGCCTGAGCATCTACTCAAGTCCCTTTGGGATCTGAACCCAAAGAGGCTGCTGCAGAAGGGAAGAAGAGGAAGGAGAGGATCAAAAAGACCACTGCTAGAGTGCTTGGGAGATCCTCAATCATGAGAGATTCTAAAGAGGAAGAGGAAGAAGAGGTTGCTGCACCAGCACCCAAGGCACAAAAGCTGATGGGTGATGCTATAAAGTTAGGGGCTGCAACATCAAAGCCCAAAGAAGCACCCAAAGCAGCCTCGAAGCCCAAGAGTGCACCTAAGAGGAATACCAGAAGTATACCAGCTGCTGAGAAGAACAAGGCCCTAGTGCCTGAAGTTGCTACTGATAAAGATGATGAAGGACAAGTCCTGAGGAAGCTCAAACCCAAAATCTGTCACGACCGGTTTTCCAATAAAAATATTTATTGAGAAACCAATCTTTTGAGTCCAGTATGAGAGAAATCCTCCTCACTGGTAGACAATTTCTTGATACAATAAGCAAGTAGCATAAAATATATTACAGGGTCGAACTGCGGTTGCTCAACCAAATTATTACAAGCATGCCAATAATTATACATAATGGCGGACATGACACAGTGGTGTGGAGACATACTACTGACTCGAGGATTGGGCGGTGGTGGAAAATCACAGCGGGGAGAGAAATACAAGACTCTAAGTCTATCATCTCATCGAGCGTCGAGGTGAGGCTCGATGAATTTATTTGGTAGCGGAAGCGGATATAAAACAGTGACCAAATCCAGGGTCGCACGAGACTGACTGGGACTCCTCTAAGTGTCGGACTCGCTATCGAACTCTTCATCCATGTAATCGCCTTCGTCAGCATCTGGCCAAATCAACAAGCCAGTGAGTACTTTGAAAGTACTCGCAAGACAGTTCGGATGTAAGATATAACAAATGCATGCATGGATGCGTCATGAATAAATTCACCAATGTACATTCAAAATTATCATAACAAGGTAAGTAAAAGTGAAACGGCGGTAGTCCGCCTGAAATCCCAACAGAACATAAATAATTTCCTATCGGGTGTCTGAAGCGACGCCTCGAAAGGTGAACACATAAATATAAAGAAAAAGATGCCACAGATCGGGCGTCTTAGCGACACCACATAAAGGCTTAAAAGAAATACCTCAGTCGGACGTCGGGGCGACGTCACAGAAAGGGCTTGAAAAGAAATGCCACAGTCGGACGTCGGGGCGACATCACAGAAAGGACTTGAAAAGAAATGCCACAGTCGGACGTCGGGGCGACATCACAGAAAAGGGCTTGAAAAGAAATGCCATAGTCGGACGTCGGGGCAACATCACAGAAAGGACTTGAAAAGAAATGCCACAGTCGGACGTCGGGGCGACATCACAGAAAAGGGCTTGAAAAGAAATGCCACAGTCGGACGTCGGGGCAACATCACAGAAAGGGCTTGAAAAGAAATGCCACAGTCGGACGTCGGGGCGACATCACAGAAGGGGCTTGAAAAGAAATGCCACAGTCGGACGTCGGGGCGACATCACAGAAAGGGCTGAAAGAAATGCCGCAGTCGGACGTCGGGGCGACATCACAGAAGGGGCTTTTATGGACAGGTAAATAATAATCATAATAAACTTTTAATTCATAAGAATAAATGGGTTAGTCCATCCACAGGAATTATCATTTAACCGGAATTAGCACTCATGCGAAACACCGGAGTCTCTGTCATCAACACTGTCATTGTTAGGACAAGATAATACGAATTTGGACATGGAATAGATGATTTGGAGGGATATATGACTCTGCCAGAGTTTGTACAAAATTATTCCCACAGCCAACGGATTTCCGTAGTCACGAAGGACTAGTTCCGTTTACGGTATTTCGCAAGAAAACACAGCTAACCAGTACACACCCATCATACCTCTCGATGCTAGGAATCACCCTAGACATCGTCCAAGAAAAACTTTTGAGACGGGGAGATCACAATCTCGAATAGCATGGGATCAAATTTATATACGCGCGCTCTAAGGGGTGCCCCCTCTCGGTCCCAACCAGAAACACCCATGCCCCTGACCGGATGACTGGCTTTAATCCAGGGCCATGGAACCATCATCACGGCCTCTCCTTTTGGTGTGTACCAGAAAAGCGGTTTGCAACTTACTAAACCATATTCCTTGCGGAAAACATGTGGTAGTACAGGGAAGGAAATGAAAGGAACTGGACCGATACGGTTTGACACTGAAGTCACATAGTCCGGCATGAGACTGGCATGCTACAACACTGCCATCTCACCCATCCTCATGCCAACACATGGCCATTCATACTCACATCCATCCACTTATGGATCATCGAACTCACTTACCTCATTATCGCATAAAATGACATTCATCGATATGCTTATCAACATGCCATGAAACTAACTAAATGCAAAACATGCCAAGACACTCATCATATCAAAAGTTCAAACATTCTTGCCTGGTTCAGAGTAGTCGGAGCCTAGCTCGGTGAAGTTCACGGCTCCGTCACCTCCTTCGGTATCTACGGTATAAAGAAAATATATGCGCTATCGTGAATACCAAGGAGTGCACAGAAAGTATACCAAATATTTTCCAAATAAATCTGATAAAAAACTAGACAAAATTTTAAAGAGAACAGGAAAAGAATCAACCAAAAATACCTTTCTGTTTAAAAGTTATAAAGGTTTTTGTCCAGGGACTCATCTGAAATGAAACAGAAGTTTTCTAGGGGCTAGTTTATAAAAACAGAAAGCGCTTCGGTAGCGACTACGCCAGCCCAGAGGGAAAGCGTATTCGGAAGAAGACGTTTTCAGAAAACTCTACGTTTAGGAAGAACAGAGAGGCTGACAGCGGGTCCTGCTTGTCAGGTTTGAAAATATGAACGGGGCGGCAGATCTCGCCGGTGCCCGAGAGCCGCGGTGGTCGCCGGCGGCGATCCACGGCGAGGCAGAGAGATCGGAGGGTACCTCCGTGTTCAGGGCACCCTTCCGCGTCGGTTGGTGGTGGTGGTGGCGGTCGGCGAGCACCACGTCGACGGCGAGCTTTGCTCCGGCGGACGGCGGTTCGGGTGGTTGCGGACTTCGTCGGAGAGAGCTGCAGTGATCAAATAGAGGAGGGGGTTATACTCCTGGTAGCTAGAGAGGGTAACGAACGGGGTTTGGGCGCCGGAGACGGGCTCACCGGAGCGAATCAAGGTAGCGGCCGAGGAGGATCGGGGCGGCCGGAGTTGAGGGGGAAGACCTCCTCGGGGTCCCCCTAGTGGCCTGGTGTGGCATTGGTGAGGTGGGGGGATGAGGCGTGCATGAGGGTGAGCTCGGGGCCCTTTTTATAGGCAGCCCGAGGCGGTGGCCGTGAACGGGGATTTCCGGCAATGGTTACGGTGGCGCAGTGCTCGGTCGGGGGTGATTAGGGAGTCGAGCGCCGTCGTGGGAGTTTACTGGGTCCATTTAGATGCTAACCGGACTTGGATTAGAAGCTTAGGGCAGGCTTTGGTCGGAACGGGACGGCGCGGGTCCGTTGGCGGCAGAGAGCGCGTCCAGGGCTGTCGGGCCACGGCGACGGTGCAGCGGGGGTGCGCTGGCATGCATGAGGCCACGCGGAGAGCCAGGGAGCGCTGGGCGGCGCGGAACGGCGTTGAGCCGCCGTTCTTTCCCCCTGTCAGCCGCCACGGGAGGTACCGACGCCGCGGAAGACTCCGGCGAGGGCGGGCCATCGTGCCACCGACGACAGGAAGAGGCCAAGTGAGCGTGTGGTGCTCCAGACAGTAGGAAGAGGCGGAGAGGAACGTGCCAAATGCACTGTGAACGCGTGAGAGGAACTGACGAACGCACACGACACTGAAACTGAACTTTTCTGAATTTTTGAATAGTAACAGTGCCCGCAAGGTGTTCGACAGAATGAAAATGGCATCTAGGGATTTTTCCTAGAGCTGAAACTTGGTGGAGTGGCTTCACATTGCTCACATAGGTTGCCTGAATTTTGGTGGAATTTTTGGAGTAGTGTAGATATGAATTTCATCAAATTTGGCAAATCTGGTCCAAACTTGCAGAGGCTGAATTTTGAAAATTTTGAAAAGAGAAGGAGTGGATCAAGATGGTTCTGGGTTGTGGGTACAAAGGACTATCCAGGAGAGTTGGTTTGAGGTCAAAACTCAAATGCAATATGGTACTTGCTTTAAAAATCATTTGGGCTCAAAATAATTTTCAGAATTGATTTGAGAGGGAAAATAATTAGAATAAAATCCAAAAATTGTTTGGATTAGTTGGGACAGAGAACTTAGGTTGATCACAAGGTGTAGGGGAGGTTTTGGAGGGGTTTTACCACATGGAACCAATGCAAAGTCAAGGGTGGTTCCAAGATATGAAAATCCCCAAATTTTCATAGAGCTTCATTTTAAAAGAAAACAATTTAAACTCAAAAATTAAATTTGAGAGAACCAACAGAGAAGAAGTTTCAAAAGATCAAACACCAAGGTTTGAAAAAAATAAAATCCTTGCCAAGGCAAAGGAAGTTTTTAAGTGGAAGGTTTTTCTGAAAAAGAAAATTTTTAAATAGCCTCTCCTCAAAAACCACAAAGTTTTTGATAAAAACCAAATAAAAATTTTAGAGTGTCACAACACCTACCCCCTTAGGAAAAATCTCGTCCCCGAGATTTCAGCTAATCCTTAAATAGGTGTGGATGCTCTGTCCGAAGAAAATCCTCGCTTTCCCAAGTTGCTTCACTGTCGGTGTGATTGCTCCACTGGACTTTGAAAAACTTGATGGTCTTCTGTCGGGTCCTCCTTTCAGACTCCTCTAATATTCTTACGGGACGTTCTCGATAAGTGAGGTCTGGCTGCACATCAATGTTTTCATGGGATACTTGTTTCTCTGGGTTGCTTACATACTTCCTTAATTGAGAGACATGGAACACGTCGTGAATGTCGGACAAGTCTTCGGGTAAGTCTAGCTGGTAGGCTACAGTGCCTCTTCGTGCCACTATGCAGAATGGTCCAATGAATCTTGGTGCTAACTTTCCTTAAATCTTAAATCGTTGCAATCCTCTCATAGGGGATACTCTCAGGTATACGAACTCACCGGGTTCGAAGCTGACCCTACGATGTTTCTGATCATAATAACTCTTCTGTCGACTTTGAGCGGTCTTAAGTCGGTCTCTGATTAGCTTGACCTTTTCCTCGGCTTCTCTGAGCATGTCTGGTCCGAAGATGCGGCTGTCTCCGGTCTCTGACCAATTTAACGGGGTACGACATCTCCGTCCGTACAAAGCCTCAAATGGTGCCATTTGTAGGCTGGCCTGGTAGCTATTGTTATACGCGAACTCGGCGTATGGCAGGCTTTCTTCCCAACTGGTTCCATATGTGAGGACACATGCTCTCAGCATGTCTTCTGAAATTTGGTTTACGCGTTCAGTTTGTCCATCAGTCTGTGGATGGTATGCGGTACTGAAGGCTAGTTGGGTTCCCAGAGCCTGTTGTAAATGCTCCCAAATCTTGAGATGAACTGAGTGCCTCTATCGGATATTATAGTCTTCGGGACACCGTGCAGACAAACTATGCGGGAAAGATAATCCTGGCAAGCCTCTGAGTGGTGTAGGTTGTCTTCACTGGAATAAAGTGTGCCACTTTGGTCAACCTGTCAGTGATGACCCATATGGCATCATTCCCGTGTCATGATCGAGGTAGTCCGACAATAAAATCCATCCCTATTTCATCCCATTTCCACTCAGGTATTTTGTTTGGTTGCAGTAGTCCGGCTGGTCTCTGATGTTCAGCTTTTATGCGCTGACATGAGTCGCAACATGCAATGAAGGCGACTATGTCCCTCTTCATACCGTGCCACCAAAATCTTTCCTGAATATCCTTATACATTTTGGTTCCTCCAGGGTGGATCGAATATGGAGTGGTGTGTGCTTCAGCTAAAATTTGCTGTTTAAGGTCTTCTATGTTTGGCACGCATAGCCTTTCTCCGTACCATAATATTCCTTCATTATCTATGACGAATTTCGAGGCCTTGCCCATATTCAACTTTCTTTTAATTCCTTCAATGCTGGGGTGACCGGGCTGAGCTTCTTTAATTTTCTCCACAAGGTTGGGTTGTATTTCCAAGTTTGATATGGTGCCTTCTGCTACCATTATCAAGTTGAGCTTGGCAAATTCTTGATGGAATTCGGGCCTCAAGCTGTGCAGATAGTTTCCGTCGGAGCTGGGGTTCCGACTCAGGGCATCGGCCACTACATTTGCTTTCCCTGGATGGTAATGGATCCCAACATCATAATCCTTTACCAATTCCAACCAGCGTCGTTGCCGTAAATTTAGTTCTGGCTGCGTGAAAATATATTTGAGACTTTTGTGATCCGTATATATTTCACATCGATTCCCAAGTAAGAAATGCCTCCATTCCTTGAGTGCATGAATAACCGCTGCCATTTCTAAGTCATGAGTGGGATAATTTTCCTCATGCTTGCGAAGTTGCCTTGAAGCGTAGGCGACAACCTTGCCTTCCTGCATCAACACGCATCCGAGACCTTTTCTGGACGCGTCACAATATACTTCAAAATTCTTGTGTATGTCGGGTACAATTAATACCGGTGTTGTTGTTAATTTCCGCTTTAGCTCTTGGAAACTTTTCTCGCAGGCTTCTGTCCACTCAAACTTCTTATCTTTCTTGAGCAACTATGTCATAGGCTTGGCTATGGTGGAAAATCCTTCAATAAATCTACGGTAATATCCTGCCATTCCCAAGAAACTCCGTATGTCCGTTACGCTGGCTGGTGATTTCCAGTCAAGTACGGCCTTAACTTTCTCTGGGTCCATTGCGATACCGTCTTGAGTCAGCACGTGGCCTAGAAAACCTACTTGTCTTAGCCAAAATTTGCACTTGCTGAACTTGGCATACAATTGGTGTTTTCTTAGCTCTCCTAGCACAATCCTGAGATGTTCTGCGTGCTCTTCTGGTGTCTTGGAGTATACCAGAATATCGTCGAGGAATACCACGACGAACTTGTCCATAAACTTCATAAATACTTTGTTCATGAGGTGAACAAAATATGCTGGGGCGTTAGTTAATCCAAATGGCATCACTGTGAACTCGTATAGTCCATATCTGGAGGTGAAGGCTGTTTTGGGGATATCTTCCGTTCGTACCTTCAATTGATGGTATCCTGACCTTAAGTCAATTTTTGAGAATACCTTGGCCTGAGCAAGTTGATCAAACAAATCGTTTATCCTTGGCATCGGGTATTTGTTTTTGACTGTGACCATGTTAAGTGCTCGATAGTCGATACACAATCTCAGCGTTCCATCCTTCTTTTTGGCAAATAAAATTGGTGACCCCCAAGGTGAGGAGCTGGCTCGAATGTATCCTTTTTCCAGTAATTCCTTTATTTGCTTCTTCAACTCGACCAACTCGGATGGTGCCATTCTGTATGGTTTCTTGTATATGGGGGCGGTTCCTGGTGCTAGCTTAATGCGGAATTCTAGTTATCGGTCTGGTGGCATGCCTGGCAGCTCTTCAGGGAATACATCTGGAAATTCACACACTACTGGAACCTTGTTTAGCTCAGAAACGTCTACCTTATTTAATCTCGGTTGCCGGGGTCTTTTTCCTTCCTTGGCTGATACTCTTATTGTCTTCCCTTGGTGGTGTGTGAGAATCACGGTCCTGTTGAAACAGTCGATGAAACCTTTATTGGTGGTTAGCCAATCCATCCCTAGGATGATATCCAGTCCTTTATTTTCCAATACAATAAGATTTGCGTGAAACTCCAATCCTTCGAACTCAATGACCACATTCTGACAGTAATTCTGAGAAACTTGCTGAATCCCAGGGGACTTGATGATCATGGATTTCTCCAAAGGAAGTATCGAAAACTTATTTTGCAAAGCAAAACTTTTCGAAATGAAAGAGTGAGAAGCTCCAGAATCAAACAAAACCATTGCAGGTATTGTGTTGACAGGAAACGTACCGAGTACGATATCCGGAGCATTTTGTGCCTCCTCTTTGGTTACGTGGTTCAGATGACCCTTCCTGTGGTTATTGTTGGGATTGAAATTGTTTCGCTTGGGTGCTGAATTATTGCCGCCGTTGTTCGGCTTTGGGGTTGAACTCCTTGGCTTGGGGCACTGTTTGGCATAGTGCCCTTCTTCTCCACAAGCGTAACAAGTAACGCCGGGGCGATAGGTGAATTCCTTGTCCCTTGCATGAAAATTCTTGATTGGGCGTGAGACATTGGATGAGAATTTGTGTGTCCCACCCTTTTGAAAATCTGTCTTGCTTCGGTGATTGCGAGCGTGATTAGTCTGGTCCCTTTTTTGCTTGCGGATATCTTCCAGACTGCGTCTCTCATTTTCCAGAGTAATGGCTTTGTCCACCAGTGTTTTAAAATCAGGAAAAGTGTGCACGACCAATTGGCATTTAAGCGCGGGCGCCAGACCGTCAAGGAATTTCTCCATCTTCTTGATTTCAGTCATACGTTCCTCATTGGCGTAGCGGGATAATAGGGTAAATTGACTGTTGTAATCTGACACTGTCATGTTCCTTTGTTTGAGGTCATCGAATTCTCTCTTCTTGATTTTCATAATACTCTTAGGAATATGTGCACCACGGAAACCTTCCTTGAAATCATCCCAGGTTATGTTATTTTCGTTGGGATGCATGTGCAGAAAATTCTCCCACCATGATGCGGCTGCTCCTGTGAGATAGTGTGGAGCATATAGCACTTTCTCGAGATCTGAACATTTTGCAATAATTAATTTCCTCTCCATATCTCGAAGCCAGTCCTCGGCTTCAAGAGGCTTGTCAGTGTGAGAAAATGTTTGAGGACATGTCTTCTGTAGTTCAGATAACTTGGAATGCTGTTGATACTGTCCATGGTGATTTCCCATGTTGATGACTTGGTTCATCATCTCCCGATGTTGTTGCGGACTCTGCTCATAAAGGCGGCACATTTGTGAAAGTGCCGATTCACTGCCCTGTTGGCTTGACTGTCCCTAGGTGAACTCGTTGTTGGGTTGTGTATCATAATTTTCCTCTGGTGGAGTTGGCATGGAGCGTGTCCAAGGACGAGACATTTTTCACTCTGGGGATATATTTTTTTGTAAAACTCATAAGAAAAGCGGAAAGAGTTGCAAAACAAAACCATAAATGCATAAAGCTGGCAGATGGAATTAAATAACTCGGCTTACTTAAGAAAAACAAATCGACTTGCGCACGGAGAAGGACTGCTCATTACATATCTTACACGCGGTTGGTAATTATACAATACATCACTCAGGATATGCGTACATAATCCTGACATGTTATTTAGGCTAGTGCACTTCTCCAGATCCTACATGATGCGCAAACAGGCTACTTCTCACAACCTATGTACATATCTTACAAAGCGGTACAATACACGGCAGCTAAGCGTACTCAGGCAGAGATGTTGACGACCTCCTTTGCCCTGCCGAGGGCGAGGCGTAGCGAGGTTGGGGACTCGACTTCCTCCTCGCTAATGGGCTCCATACGTGTAGTGTTGCGCAGAGTGGACGGAGCGGTTGCTAGGGGCGGAGCAACACGTACAAGAGTGGGCGCGAAGGGTGGTGCAGTGCGCGCTGAAGTGGGTGCAATGACTTGGTTGAATTCTTCGGTAGAAGGCAGGCGACGAGTAGGCGTGTAAGATGCTGAGGACGATACCAAAGTCAGTGGCGGAGCGATGGGTAGGAGCTCCCTCCTATTGGAGGCACAGCCATGGACTGAGTCCATGCGGGTAGCTATGAAGTCGTCCACCAGGTTGTCGAAGGCTGCCTCTAGGGCCCGGAGATACTCAATGAGCATCTCAAAAGCCTCGTCTCGTTCTCCTCTGGGGCAGGAGTATGCGTAGTGACAGGTGTAAGGCACATGGCACGGAAGATAACGGTAACGACGAGTCTTCATCACGGGAAGGACATCCCTGAGACGAGCTATCGCCTCGCGGGCTACCATCTGCATAGCATGCCTCTCCGTAGGCATTGCTCTTCCCACGAACCGGAAGCGGCGTAACTCACCACGCCCTCCCTTGAACTGCACCGCGGCCTGGTGCATGGTCAGACTGTCGTTGACTCGGTGCTGGCAGAGTGTGAAGACTGGGTGCACGGATGGCCCCATCGCGACCTGAACGATGAAAGAAAGAAGCTTGACGAACCCATCGGGCACGTTGGCGAAGGTCTGAGACTCGCAGCTGTTGTCGGCCATCTACAAAAGTAGGCAAAAATTCTGCATGGTCAGATCATAAATTTATGCTGACTGACAGAAAATGACTACCATTGCAAAAATATAAATTAGCTCTATCATGCTAATAACCAATTAGAGATCGCACCTAGTGGCTTCCTACAGTCAGCCTGGCTCTGGTACCAAGCTTGTCACGACCGGTTTTCCAATAAAAATATTTATTGAGAAACCAATCTTTTGAGTCCAGTATGAGAGAAATCCTCCTCACTGGTAGACAAATTCTTGATACAATAAGCCAGTAGCATAAAATATATTACAGGGTCGAACTACGGTGGCTCAACCAAATTATTACAAGCACACCAATAATTATACATAATGGCGGACATGACACAGTGGCGTGGAGGCATACTACTGACTCGAGGATAGGGCGGTGGTGGAAAAACAGAGCGGGGAGAGAAATACAAGACTCTAAGTCTGTCATCTCATCGAGCGTCGAGGTGAGGCTCGATGAATTTATTTGGTAGCGGAAGCGGATATAAAACAGTGACCAAATCCAGGGACGCACGAGACTGACTGGGACTCCTCTAGTGTCGGACTCGCTATCAACTCTTCATCCATGAGATCGCCTTCGTCAGCATCTGGCCAAATCAACAAGCCAGTGAGTACTTTGAAAGTACTCGCAAGACAGTTCGGACGTAAGATATAACAAATGCATGCATGGATGCGTCATGAATAATTCACCAATGTACATTCAAAAATTGCATAACAAGGTAAGTAAAAGGGAAACGGCGGTAGTCCGCCTGAAATCCCAATAAAACACAAATGAATTACCGATCGGGTGTCTGAAGCGACGCCTCGAAAGGTGAAAAATAAATATAAAGAAAAGATGCCACAGTCGGGCATCTTAGCGACACCACATAAAGGGCTTAAAAAGAAATACCTCAGTCGGACGTCGGGGCGACGTCACAGAAAGGGCTTGAAAAGAAATGCCACAGTCGGACGTCGGGGCGACATCACAGAAAGGACTTGAAAAGAAATGCCACAGTCGGACGTCGGGGCGACATCACAGAAAAGGGCTTGAAAAGAAATGCCACAGCCGGACGTCGGGGCGACCTCACAGAAAGGACTTGAAAAGAAATGCCACAGTCGGACGTCGGGGCGACATCACAGAAAAGGGCTTGAAAAGAAATGCCACAGTCGGACGTCGGGGCGACATCACAGAAAGGGCTTGAAAAGAAATGCCACAGTCGGACGTCGGGGCGACATCACAGAAGGGGCTTGAAAAGAAATGCCACAGTCGGACGTCGGGGCGACATCACAGAAAGGGCTTGAAAAGAAATGCCGCAGTCGGACGTCGGGGCGACATCACAGAAGGGGCTTTTATGGACAGGTAAATAATAATCATAATAAACTTTTAATTCATAAGAATAAATGGGTTAGTCCATCCACAGGAATTATCATTTAACCGGAATTAGCACTCATGCGAAACACCGGAGTCTCTGTCATCAACACTGTCATTGTTAGGACAAGATAATACGAATTTGGACATGGAATAGATGATTTGGAGGGATATATGACTCTGCAGAGTTTGTACAAAATTATTCCCACAGCCAACGGATTTCCGTAGTCACGAAGGACTAGTTCCGTTTACGGTATTTCGCAAGAAAACACAGCTAACCAGTACACACCCATCATACCTCTCGATGCTAGGAATCACCCTAGACATCGTCCAAGAAAAACTTTTGAGACGGGGAGATCACAATCTCGAATAGCATGGGATCAAATTTATATACGCGCGCTCTAAGGGGTGCCCCCCTCTCGGTCCCAACCAGAAACACCCATGCCCCCTGACCGGATGACTGGCTTTAATCCAGGGCCATGGAACCATCATCACGGCCTCTCCTTTTGGTGTGTACCAGAAAAGCGGTTTGCAACTTACTAAACCATATTCCTTGCGGAAAACATGTGGTAGTACAGGGAAGGAAATGAAAGGAACTGGACCGATACGGTTTGACACTGAATTCACATAGTCCGGCATGAGACTGGCATGCTACAACACTGCCATCTCACCCATCCTCATGCCAACACATGGCCATTCATACTCACATCCATCCACTTATGGATCATCGAACTCACTTACCTCATTATCGCATAAAATGACATTCATCGATATGCTTGTCAACATGCCATGAAACTAACTAAATGCAAAACATGCCAAGACACTCATCATATCAAAAGTTCAAACATGCTTGCCTGGTTCAGAGTAGTCGGAGCCTAGCTCGGTGAAGTTCACGGCTCCGTCACCTCCTTCGGTATCTACGGCATAAAGAAAATATATGCGCTATCGTGAATACCAAGGAGTGCATAGAAAGTATACCAAATATTTTCCAAATAAATCTGATAAAAAACTAGACAAAATTTTAAAGAGAACAGAAAAAGAATCAACCAAAAATACCTTTCTGTTTAAAAGTTATAAAGGTTTTTGTCCAGGGACTCATCTGAAATGAAACAGAAGTTTTCTAGGGGCTAGTTTATAAAAACAGAAAGCGCTTCGGTAGCGACTACGCCAGCCCAGAGGGAAAGCGTATTCGGAAGAAGACGTTTTCAGAAAACGCTTTGTTTAGGAAGAACAGAGAGACTGACAGCGGGTCCCGCTTGTCAGGTTTGAAAATATGAACGGGGCGGCAGATCTCGCCGGTGCCCGAGAGCCGCGGTGGTCGCCGGCGGCGATCCACGGCGAGGCAGAGAGATCGGAGAGTACCTCCGTGTTCAGGGCACCCTTCCGCGTCGGTTGGTGGTGGTGGTGGCGGTCGACGAGCACCACATCGACGGCAAGCTTTGCTCCGGCGGACGGCGGTTTGGGTGGTTGCGGACTTCGTTGGAGAGAGCTGCAGTGATCAAATTGAGGAGGGGGTTATGCTCCTGGTAGCTAGAGAGGGTAACGAACGGGGTTTGGGCGCCGGAGACGGCCTCACCGGAGCGAATCGAGGTGGCGGCTGAGGCGGATCGGGGTGGCCGGAGTTGAGGGGGAAGACCTCCTCGGGGTCCCCCTAGTGGCCTGGCGTGGCGTTGGTGAGGTGGGGGGATGAGGCGTGCACGAGGGTGAGCTCGGGGCCCTTTTTATAGGCAGCCCGAGGCGGTGGCCGTGAACGGGGATTTCCGGCGATGGTTACGGTGGCGCAGTGCTCGGTCGGGGGTGATTAGGGAGTCGAGCACCGTCGTGGGAGTTTACTGGGTCCGTTTAGATGCTAACCGGACTTGGATTAGAAGCTTAGGGCAGGCTTTGGTCGGAACAGGACGGCACGGGTCCGTTGGCGGCAGAGAGCGCGTCCAGGGCTGTCGGGCCACGGCGACGGTGCAGCGGGGGTGCGCTGGCGTGCATGAGGCCACGCGGAGAGCCAGGGAGCGCTGGGCGGCGCGGAACGGCGTTGAGCCGCCGTTCTTGCCCCCTGTCAGCCGCCACGGGAGGTACCGACGTCGCGGAAGACTCCGGCGAGGGCGGGCCATCGTGCCACCGACGCCAGGAAGAGGCCAAGTGAGCGTGTGGTGCTCCAGACAGTAGGAAGAGGCGGAGAGGAACGTGCCAAATGCACTGTGAACGCGTGAGAGGAACTGACGAACGCACACGACACTGAAACTGAACTTTTCTGAATTTTTGAACAGTAACAGTGCCCGCAAGGTGTTCGACAGAATGAAAATGGCATCTAGGGATTTTTCCTAGAGCTGAAACTTGGTGGAGTGGCTTCACATTGCTCACATAGGTTGCCTGAATTTTGGTGGAATTTTTGGAGTAGTGTAGATATGAATTTCATCAAATTTGGCAAATCTGGTCCAAACTTGCAGAGGCTGAATTTTGAAAATTTTGAAAAGAGAAGGAGTGGATCAAGATGGTTCTGGGTTGTGGGTACAAAGGACTATCCAGGAGAGTTGGTTTGAGGTCAAAACTCAAATGCAATATGGTACTTGCTTTGAAAATCATTTGGGCTCAAAATAATTTTCAGAATTGATTTGAGAGGGAAAATAATTAGAATAAAATCCAAAAATTGTTTGGATTAGTTGGGACAGAGAACTTAGGTTGATCACAAGGTGTAGGGGAGGTTTTGGAGGGGTTTTACCACATGGAACCAATGCAAAGTCAAGGGTGGTTCCAAGATATGAAAATCCCCAAATTTTCATAGAGCTTCATTTTAAAAGAAAACAATTTAAACTCAAAAATTAAATTTGAGAGAACCAACAGAGAAGAAGTTTCAAAAGATCAAACACCAAGGTTTGAAAAAAATAAAATCCTTGCCAAGGCAAAGGAAGTTTTTAAGTGGAAGGTTTTTCTGAAAAAGAAAATTTTTAAATAGCCTCTCCTCAAAAACCACAAAGTTTTTGATAAAAACCAAATAAAATTTTTAGAGTGTCACAAAATCCCAGATCATAATGATGCTCATCCAGTAGCTGAGAACATGAAGATCAGGAGAGACTCAGGGTTGAGGCTATGGAGAGAGTCAGATCCATATGCCACCAGGAGAAGGACTGCTGTTGATTACAGGTTCCACACAAAGGAATAGCAGGATTTCTATGAGACAATCTTGTTGGACAAGAAGCCTATAGTGTGTGATATGAGGTGGGTCGACTGGACCTACATGAAGGAGAATGAAGAACACTATCCTGGAGTGTATGACAGCTTCAGTGCGTGTGGAGTTGCAGACTTTGTTGGGCAGAAGCTCACAAACTGGAATGGTGAGCTCATTATGCAATTCTACTCCACAGCACATTTCTATCCAGATGGCAGAATAGTTTGGATGTCTGAAGGAACGAGATACCAATCAACTATTGAGGAATGGGACAATCTGATCAATGCCCCAAAGGAAAGTGAAGATGACTTGGATGTTTATGCCAAGAAAAAGATGTATCACAATTCTATGTCACAGATGTACAAAGAGATCCCAGACAAAGCTCTTGAGACTTTCAAGTTTGGGTCAGTCCATTTTCTTCTGTTAGGACTGCCAACGATCAATTGGATCCTAAGGCACACTCTTTTGCCCAAGTCAGGTGGCCACAACATGATCAGAGGGCATGCAATTAATTTGCTACACATATTTGATGTGCCACAGAAATTCAAGGTCATGAGCCTCATGGTTGAGACTATCAAGAGGATAGCAGCAGACCAAAAGAGAAGTTGTTGATATGCCCCACAAATTCAGGAGATGATTAACTCAAAGATGGGCACAGGAAAATATCTGTTGGATAAGGGACACTTTGTTCTCTATCCTGACTTCGAGGACAACGTTGTGGTTATGAATGAGGATGAACCATCTTCTATGCACGCACAAGCCAAGAAGGAGAAAGCAAAAGATGAAAAGGCTGCAAGGATGCCAACTACTGAAGAAGCATCTCAGTATCTCCTGAAGAGCAAGCAAGATCAGCTTGGCTACCTGATTGCATCCACTCTGAGGATTGAGAAGGGACTGGCCACCCTGACTCAAAACCGTGAGAGCTTGGAAAGAATCGTGGAGCAAAAATTCTATTACTTGGATGTGAAAGTAACTGAGATTCAGTCTATTGTGGAGCAACTTCAAGATGATATGCAGGAGAGGAAGGGAAAGACAACCACTGATGCATTTGCCAGAGTGCCTAGAGCTCAGAGGTCTGCTGCAGTGCCTGTTCCAAACACTAGAGCCACTTCATCTGCACCAGCTACAGCTTCAGCGCAACCAGCTCCAGCACCAACTCCTTCAGCTCCATCCACATCAACTGAAGTCTTCGTCCAAGGAGCCATCTCTACGCCACCACCTGAAGACCAAGCTTGAGAGACGTTTTAGTGCTATGCATTTTCTATGAACTTTTTGGTAACTTGTTGCCAAAGGAGGAGAAACATGTATAGATCATAGGCTTCGAGAGAGAGAGCATTGCTTTTTATTCTCTCTTGCTTTGGTGGTTGAACTTTGTTTGTCTTTTGATTGCTTGAGATACTATGCTATTATCTGTGAGACATTGATGATCATGTGGTTGATCATAAGCTACACTTATGCTTGTTAGATGATATTATCTTACTTATCCTTATATGATCATTCACTTTGCTTGGTGATGAGTGCATGTATTCAATCTTTATTATTTTGAGTGCTCCACCAAGATGTATATGACATGGAAGAGTAACCCATGATCCTAACTCATTGTGCATTTGCAGTCCAAAGCAAATCTTAAGATATGCACAAATTTAGGGGGAGCTCTTGCTTTTCACATACTTCTCAAAGCGACAATATCTTTCACTCTTATTATCATTTGTCGAAGCTTTGATCTATATGTTGTCATCAATTACCAAAAGGGGGGAGATTGAAAGTGCAACTATCCCTGGGTGGTTTTGGTAATTCCTAACAACATATAGCTCATTGAGCTAACATTATTCCAAGATTAATATTTTAGGAAAAGCTCAATGAATGGCATGGCCTGGATGAGGAAAGTGGATCCCTCAAAATTCTAAGGACAAAAGTTTTGGCTCAAGCTTGAAGCTCAAGACTCTACATTTTATATTTTAGTGATCCAAGATCACATTGAGTCTATAGGAAAAGCCAATACTATCAAGGAGGGATGAGGTGTTGCTTAATGGCTTGCTTGCTCAAAATGCTTAGTGATATGCTCCAAAATCCTCAACTACCTTCCCACATACACATATGACCTAAACCAAAAGTCAAACTCAGCCCCACCTATTCTTTCTATTCGGCTCCACCGAGTTTCAAATGTCATAGCCACTGCCACAAACCCTAGGCAAATTGGTCTCACCAATAGGGATCTTGGTCTCACCGAGATGGGATTGTAATCTCTTTGTTTCCCTTCGTAACATTCGGTCTTACCGAGATGAGCGATCGGTCCCACCGAGATTGCAATGTAAACTCCCTGTTTCCCTTTTGTAACATTTTGGTCTCACCGAGATGAGCGATCGGTCCCACCGAGTTTACCTGACCAACTCTCTGGTTAGCTTATTACCAAAATCGGTCCCACCGAGTTTGTGTAATCGGTCACATTGAGATTACGTTATGCCCTAACGCTAACCATATCGGTCCTACCGAGTTGCATCTCAGTCCCACCGAAAATCCTAACGGTCACTAGGTTTGCTGAATCGGTCCGACCGAGTTTAACCATTCGGTCCCACCGAGTTTCGCAAATTGTGTGTAGCGGTTAGATTTTGTGTGGAGGCTATATATACCCCTCCACCCACTCTTCATTCGTGGAGAGAGCCATCAGAACATACCTACACTTCCAATACACATTTTCTGAGAGAGAACCACCTACACTTGTGTTGAGGTCAAGATATTCCATTCCAACCATATGAATCTTGATCTCTAGCCTTCCCCAAGTTGCTTTCCGCTCAAATCTTCTTTCCACCAAATCCAAATCCTGTGAGGGAGAGTTGAGTGTTGGGGAGACTATCATTTGAAGCACAAGAGCAAGGAGTTCATCATCAACACACCATTTGTTACTTCTTGGAGAATGGTGTCTCCTAGATTGGCTAGGTGTCACTTGGGAGCCTCCGACAAGATTGTGTAGTTGAACCAAGGAGTTTGTAAGGGCAAGGAGATCACCTACTTCGTGAAGATCTACCGCTAGTGAGGCAAGTCCTTCGTGGGCGACGGCCGTGATGGAATAGACAAGGTTGCTTCTTCGTGGACCCTTCGTGGGTAGAGCCCTCCGTGGACTCGCGCAACCGTTACCCTCCGAGGGTTGAAGTCTCCATCAACGTGGATGTACAATAGCACCACCTACCGGAACCACGACAAAAACATTTGTGTCTCCAATTGCGTTTGAATCCTCCAAACCCTTCCCTTTATATTCTTGCAAGTTGCATGCTTTACTTTCCGCTGCTCATATACTCTTTTGCATGCTTGCTTGAATTGTGTGGAGATTGCTTGACTTGTGCTAAGATAGCTAAAATCTGCTAAGAACTAAAATGGGGAAAAGGCTAGATTTTTATTTGGTCAAGTAGTCTAATCACCCCCCTCTAGACATACTTTCGATGCTACAAGTGGTATCAAAGCTTTGGTCTCCATTTTCTTTGATTTACATAGCTTTGGGCGGTCATAGCCTTGGTTTCACAACCTATGAGAGTATGGCGTCTAGCGAGGGAAATTATCACCGTAGAGGTCCTTACTTTGATGGCACTAATTTTGCTAGTTGGAAACATAAGATGAAAATGCATATTCTTGGACATAACCCCGCCGTTTGGGCTATTGTGTGTATTGGCTTGCAAGATGAATTCTTTGACAGGAAAGAACCAAACCGTTAAGCCATCGCGGAAGAGTTGAAAATGCTGCAATACAACGCTCAAGCTTGTGATATCCTCTTCAACGGATTGTGCCCCGAAGAATTCAACAAAATCAGCCGTCTTGAGAATGCAATGGAAAATTGGGATACTTTGATTGATATGCATGAAGGTACCGACTCCGTCAAGGAATGCAAATTGGATGTGCTTCAAAGTCAACTTGACAAGTTCAAAATGAAGGATGGTGAAGGTGTTGCTGAAATGTACTCTAGGCTTGCTCTTATCACAAATGAGATTGTCGGCTTAGGGAGTGAAGAGATGACCGATAGATTCATCATCAAGAAGATCCTAAGAGCCTTGGGTGGCATCGAGGTTATCTCACCAACAACTGCATAAAAGAGAATTTTGATGTCGGCAAAACTCAGGTATTCCAGAAGTGCAACGATAAAATTGTGACGACAACACCTCGGAGCTCAACTCCCCGGGACACTTCCACAACCCCTAAATGTCAGGAGGCACCAAGAACAATGTTCTCATCACAAGAATATCAGAACGATTCCGAGATAGTCGCGTTATCCTAAAAAAAATTAGTGAAATTGGAGGAGAGGAAAGTCAAAACTTCTACGTTAGGAGGCCTCACCAGAGCGACGAAGGGACTGAGGAGTAAAAATAATAATACTATCCGATATATATAATCCTAAGACTCAAAACATTTTGTTCTAGACTCAACAACGTCAGCGATTCGATCAAGCAGGGGGCTGCTAAGTCGGGGATGGCTCTGATTACGAACCTGTAACGCCCATGACACGGCTATATCTCCCACGTGTCGAGGCACGACTTAGAGGCATAACCGCATGGTGGTTTTGTTGCAAGAGGGGTAATCTTCACACAATCCCATGTACTGAATAAGAAAGGGATAAAGAGTTGGCTTACAATCGCCACTTCACACAAATAACAAGTTAAACATACATCATCCAGAGTACAAACAAGGTCTGACTACGGAACCAAAATAAAAGAAGACAACCCCAAATGCTAGATCACAGATCGTCCCAACTGGGCGCCACTACTGATCAATCGGAAAAGACACAAAACAACGATCAAGATCTTGATCGAGCTCCCACTTGAGCTCGGTTGCGTCACCTGCACTGGTATCAACGGCACCTGCAACTGTTTGGAAGTATCCGTGAGTCACGAGGACTCAGCAATCTCACACCCGCGAGATCGAGACTATTTAAGCTTATGGGTAGGATAAGGTAATGAGGTGGAGCTGCAGCAAGCGCTAAGCAAATATGGTGGCTAACATACGCAACTAAGAGCGAGAAGAGAAGCAACGCAATGGTAGAGAAGCTAGAAGTGATCTAGAAGTGATCCTGAAACTACTTACGTTCATACATAACCCAAAAACGTGTTCACTTCCCGGACTCCGCCGAAAAGAGACCATCACTGCTACACACGCGGTTGATGCATTTTAAATAAGTAAAGTGTCAAGTTCTCTACAACCGGATATTAACAAATTCCCATCTGCCACATAACCATGGGCACAACTCTCAAAAGTTTATACCCTGCAGGGGTGTCCCAACTTAGCCCATCACAAGCTCTCACGATCAACGAAGGATATTCCTTCTCCCGGGAAGACCCGATCAGACTCAGAATCCCGGTTACAAGACTTTTCGACAATGGTAAAACAAGACTAGTAAAGCTGCCCGTTGTGCCGACAAATCCCGATAGGAGGCACACGTATCTCGTTCTCAGGGCAGACCGGATGGGCCAGATGTCGGGTTGGCATTGACCCTGGTTGCGGCCTCTCCAAGCCCTTCTCGTACAATGTCATCAGCGCCACGTGGGACCTCTCCTCGAGGAGCGAGAAGGCCGCGTGGTCTTCAGCCAGGACCCTCGCCTTGGCGTCAAGGTCGGCCTCCTTCGCCCTCGCCTTCCGCTCCAACTCCTCCAGCCGGCTGCGCTCTGCCACCTGCGCCTCCGCCGGCTCTCCCAGCTCGGCGTTGCGGCCCTTGATGGCGTCCTCCCGGGCTTTCATCTCCTTCTCCTTCAAATGGCGGCCACGTGTTTCTTCCGCATATTGGTCGTGCAGGCCCTTCAGCTCGCCCTCAAGCTCTCGGCAGTGGCCGCGGGCGGCCTCGGCGTCCTTCAATGCCGCCTCGCAATCGGCCGCAACTTTGGCGGCAGCCTGCTTCTCCCTCTCGGAGGCTGCCGCAGCCTGGCTCAGTGACGCTCGAACTGCTGAGTCGAAGTGAAGCCAGGCAGAGACTAGCTGCAGGCGCCCGGCCATCAGGCATGGGTCCGTGCCCTAGAGATCTTCCCGCAGCTGGGCCATCTCCGAAAGGGCGCGCTCCAGGACGGCTAAGGAAGCAGAAGAACTTGGGACCAGGGGCACATCAGGAGAAGGGGGCAACGTTGTCACTAGAGCCTAGGAGATCTAGGGCTCCTGAGCCTTCCAAACCTCACCAGTCGTGTCGAACACCGTCACCTCCTGAGACAGCAGCGCTTTGGGGGCTGACTCCTCCTGAGGATGCTCCACCGGGCCTCGCAAGGACGACCGGGCTGGAGAGGCATGAGCACCATCCCCACCTTTGCCCATGGAGAGGGGCGCAGTCGCAGGAGGCGACCCGGACTCAAGCGGAACCACCTCGCTCTCCCTTCTCCTCTTCACCACAGACGACAGACTGGTTACGCAGCAAGGAAAGAGAGTCGAAAACGAGCATCGACAGCAGGAACAAGGCGAGGAGGGGCACTTACTGGTCTACAGCAACATAGTCCACCTTCCGCTTGGTGAGCTTGAAGCCGAAGAGCGTCGTGACCCGAGGCGCGGGCGCACCTGCTCCAGAAGCTGAAGCAGGAGCGACAGTTGAACCAGAAGCGGCTCCATCCGTCATCGGAGCAGCAGCAAGATCTCGGAGGACCAGCGCTGACCTGCTCCTCGTCGGGATCACATGCAGTTCCTCCTTCTCCTGGGAAGTGTTGGCCTCGTCATCGTCAGGGAAGGCGCGGAGGTTGTCAGCCTTACTCAGGGGGGAGGTCTCCCCCGTCCCTTCGGGGGTCACCTCCGAGTCTTCCTCCTCCTCTTCTTCCTCATGGGACTCACCAAAAGACAGCTCCACCAGCGCTGGTGCTGCTGGGGCCCCGGTGAGCACCGGCGGCACCAGTCACGCCCGTCAAAGGTCGGCTTGGAGGCCACGATCAGCGCACTATCCTTGTGGCGGAACAAGGGAGTGAAGACATTCAGAGGATACTCCTGATCGTCCCCAACTAGGAGGTGGAGAGCTGCGGAAAACTCCTCGCCGGACAAGGCCTCCGAGCTCAAGCGAACCTTGTCCTCTTCATCCCCAAGCTCCCACAAGGGGCGAGAGCGAGCCTAAAGAGGGGCCACGTGCAGGGAACTCCCTCAGGAGCATGGCCCCTGTAATCCTTGTTGCCTTCATGTTGCCAGCCTTCAGGCCGCACTTCATCTGCTCCAGCACTAACATCGCCCGCTCGTAGGTGAGCTTCGCGCAGGACCACGCCTTGTCGGCCTGGGGTTTCTCCATCGACAGCGCCAAGAGCGTGTGGACGAGCTTGGCGCTCATCATGACCCATTTGGCCCTGAAGTTGACGGCCTTCTTCCCGGTGTTTGAGATCAAGTTGGCCTTGCCGGCCGCGGTGAAATTGGCGCTCCCGGAGATATGGCCCTCGCTGGCTCGGAGGAAGAAGTGGCTCAACAGGGCCACGGACGGCATCACACCCAGATACGCCTCACAATAGTACGTGAAGAAGGACAAGAGATGGATGGAGTTGGGATGGATATGCAGCGCCTGCAGCCCGTAGTGGTCGAGGACCTCATAGAAGAAACCGGAGAAGTGAGGAACCAACCCGGCGGCGATACTGCTCGTGAAGCTGGGGAAGAACACGCTCCCCTCGAGCTCTGGCACATCGGAGGCAACCCAGAGCTCCGTCTTCCCCCTTTCATTACTCTCCCCTGCCGTCAGCAGGCGCGTGGTGGCGAGGCCTTTCTCCGAGACGTTGGGTGAATCAAGGGCAGGTTCGTACCAAGCCTTCACCATAGACGGCACTGGCGACGAGGCGGGCTTAACCCTCCGGGGCGCCATCGGTCGCTGATACAGGAAAGGACGGGAGTGGATCTGAAGATTTCGGAAGCGGAGAGCAATAAAGGGGATCTGAACAAGGCGAAAGGAAACAGTGAAGGCGAACGTTGTCTACGCCAGCCTTTTGACAGTCGGGCAGTTGCCGAGGAAGCGGAGACGCCCATGTCTAATCAACCGCCATGCGCCGATCGAGGACGTAGGCTATTGGGGCCTGCAGCGCTCCACACTTGACCCTTGGCTTCTCCTTGAAGCCAAGCCCGAGCGCGCCTTGGGCCCGGGGGCTACTGTCGGCGTTCTTGGAACGGGGGACCCCAGAATTGCCTGCTTGCGGCCCACGGCATGGCTTTTCTAGCATTCCTGTATGGCCCATCTTCACCAACAAGGAATCAAGACCCTCGCGGGGGGCCAATCCTCGCGAGGCGGACGGCACAAGACCTCCTCAGGAGCGGCCTTGCCATGCTGTCTCGTGAGGGGCGGAGAATTCAAGGTCGGGCAAACCTCGCGAGGTTCTCGTGACGTGAGCCATGATGATCAAGACCAGGCGGGCGCCAGCACGCGTAGCGTCCTTGTTTCCTCTTTGGTGCTAAGTACCGAGGCATCAAGCAAAGGTATCCATATTGGTGCAACTAGACCAAGACCAGAAGGACGGCAAGATGGAGGTCACCATGGAGCCCAGGACGGCGTCACCACCAGAACCTTGGCAGGCGAAGACCACCTTTTGTCAGGATAGCTTGTACTAGCTGTCCCCTTTCAAATTGGTAGTTGTTGGCTCCCTTCCTGCTCAATATTTGGGGAGAGGACCAGGGCCTCTATAAATAGGACTAGCTACCACCATAGGCGAGGACGGATCATAAAGATCATCCCCAACCACACAAGTGCACCAAGCACAAGAACACCTCAACCTTAGGAGGTTGTTCTTCCCCTTGTACCGTTCGTCCTCAGCCCAAGATGCAATCCACCACCACCACACTGGAGTAGGGAATTACACCACAATGGTGGCCCGAACCAGTATAAATGTTGTGTCCTTTGTGTTGTGAGTTCGTTGAGTTAGTTCGTGAGATCTAGGCTAAATTATGACGTGGATCGATAGGGGGGAGATCTTCGCACGCACCCTGGTGTTCGAACCTTAAGGGTTTTGCCGGAACCCGTGATCTGACACAACGGATTTGGCATACTATTTATTCTCGTAGAAACGATTAAAATAGATATAGCGCAAAGTTGGGAAGGTCTTCAACGAACCACCGGTAGGATTGAAACAACGAATGAATTGATATGATCATGAAGGAAGAGAGATCTTGAACGAACCACCGTAAGAATTAAAAATGGATGTATCAAGGGCACAATTCACTGGTAAGAATTTGGAAAACGAATGAAGATACTTGAGGGAATTTAGATACATGAGAACGAAGAGATCATGAACTAATTAGAGGATATTTGAACTATGCACCGGCCGATAGACTTGGGGAAAGAGCTAAATGTTGGGAATGAATGAATCTGAAATGATGAGCTCCGGAGAATCAAACTGAAAAGACTCCTGAATTGATCTGGATGGGTGAAAAGAGTTCTCATAATCGCAAACAATTATGGGAGGATGGCATCAAGCTTGCTCTTCGCGTCTTTGAGAGAACGGATAAGAGTTGGAGGAAGAAACTCTTCTCCGGTCTTCAAATGTTGAGAAAGATGATGAGAACCACCATATTAATTGATGAGCCACTCCGGAACAATGAAGACTAGAAATGATGAACCAACGATGAAAAGAATTTGAAAAATCTAGGATAAAGACATTTGACTAATGATAACTCATTCTTACATCAAACTTTGAAATGAATTTGAGAATAACTCCGGAAAAGAAGAGTCGTGTAAGATCCTGGGAAAAGACCTGTGGGTTAGGGCCCACTCAGAAGATACACCGTTGAATGATTTTGAAGAGAGATTGCACCGGTTGATTTAAATGGCTTGAATGAGGTAACAACCACGAAATAACTTGAATGGATTAAGAATGAAAACACGCATCTCCTGAGATATCTTCAGCACTCCAGAACAAATGAATAGCAAGAAGTGAATGATTAAGAGGTGCATCGGCATGAGAAAGCATTTGAAACAAGGAAAGGATATGATCGATAAAGCTTGAATTGAATCCACCAGAGAAGAAAAGAGAACGAAGAATAATAAACTTGAAGCTCCGTTAGTATCTTCCTAAGAATCACTGGATAAGAACATTGATTGAACAAAAATGAAGAGACTTCACATCAATAAGATGGATACTTGACTAAGTTATCTGAGTCCTTGAAGAAAAGGGTGGGAGGGCGGGAAAAACAAAGACAACTTGGAATGGATGAAACAACCACCGTTGGGAAAACCGAGGGGTGATCTTGCGAATGTTGAAATGATCGGATCCACTCGAAGAGAAACACGCCGGTTGAAAAGGATTGACATGACAATATCGATTATCATGAAGGATTAGTATTCACATAGAAATATGAGAATACCGCTTAGGAAAGGTATGGAATCCACATTTGACTTCGAAGCAACTCGAATACGACAACTGAAACCAAAACAAAGGATCTGGCTTGCAGAATAAGTCGGAACAAATACATATGATAGAGATTTACCCAATCCCATACCATGCATCTGTCTGAAAGATATTCTAGGAGCTACTTGAATTCCCACCTATTATGTCCCGAAACTTTCTGGTTATGCAATCAGGTGTTGGGGATATAGGGGAAGCATAATATCTCACCCAAACTAACAATCCCAACATCCAGCTGTATCCATCCTTCAACACATAACCAAGAAACCTTCAAAAATCATGTACCTCAACCTTCGAAAAGCATCCGTTATACAAGTTATGGAAATACTCCCAAACTCCCGCCCTAGTACTGGGTGGCGTCGAGGTTATCTCACCAACAACTGCATAAAAGTGATTTTCAATGTCGGCGAAACTTATGTATTCCAGAAGTGCAACGATAAAATTGTGATGACAACACATCGGAGCTCAACTCCCCGGGACACTACCACAACCCCTAAATCTCAGGAGACACCAAGAACAATGTTCTCATCACAAGAATATCGGAACGATTCCAAGATACCGCCGTGATCCTAAAAAAATTTATTGAAATTTGAGGAGAGGAAAGTCAATACTTCTACGTCAGGAGGCCTCACCAGAGCGACGAAGGAACTGAGGAGTAAAAAGAATCCTACTCTCCGATATATATAATCCTAAGACTCAAAACATTTTGTTCAAGACTCAACAAAGTCAGTGATTCAATCAAGCAGGGGGCTCCTAAGTCGGGGATGGCTCTGATTACCAACTTGTAACGCCCACGATGCGGCTATATCTCCCACGTGTCGAGGCACGACTTAGAGGCATAACTGCATGGTGGATTCGTCGCAAGAAGGGTAATCTTCACACAATCCCATGTACTGAATAAGAAAGGGATAAAGAGTTGGCTTACAATCGCCACTTCACACAAATAACAAGTTAAACATACATCATCCAGAGTACAAACAAGGTCCGACTACGGAACCAAAATAAAAGAAGATAACCCCAAATGCTAGATCCCAGATCGTCCCAACTGGGTGCCACTACTGATCAATCGCAAAAGACACATAACAATGATCAAGATCTTCATCGAGCTCCCACTTGAGCTCGGTTGCATCACCTGCACTGGTATCATCGACACCTGCAACTGTTTAGAAGTATCCGTGAGTCACGAGGAGTCAGCAATCTCACACCCGCGAGATCAAGACTATTTAAGCTTATGGGTAGGATAAGGTAATGAGGTGGAGCTGCAGCAAGCGCTAAGCATATATGGTGGCTAACATACACAAGTAAGAGCGAGAAGAGAAGTGACGCAACGGTCGAGAAGCTAGAAGTGATCAAGAAGTGATCCTGAAACTACTTACGTTCATACATAACCCAAAACCGTGTTCACTTCCTGGACTCTGCCGAAAAGAGACCATAACTGCTACACACGCGGTTGATGCATTTTAAATAAGTCAAGTGTCAAGTTCTCTCAACCGGATATTAACAAATTCCCATCTGCCACATAACCGCGGGCACGGCTCTTGAAAGTTTATACCCTACAGGGGTGTCCCAACTTAGCCCATCACAAGCTCTCACGGTCAACGAAGCATATTCCTTCTCCCGGGAAGAACCGATCAGACTCGGAATCCCGTTTACAAGACTTTTCGACAATGGTAAAACAAGACCATCAAAGCCGCCCGATGTGCCGACAAATCCCGATAGGAGTCGCACGTATCTCATTCTCAGGGCAACCGGCTAGGCTAGACGTCGGGTTGGCATAGACCCTAGTTGCCGAGGGGGCGCCGAACATCGGCCAGGTTGGACCAACACTCAGAGGAGCACTGGCCCGGGGGTTTAACATAAAGATGACCCTTGAGTATGCAGAACCCAAGGGGAAAAGGCTTAGGTGGCAAATTGTAAAACCAAGGTTGGTCCTTGCTGGAGGAGTTTTTTCAAAGCAAATTGTCTAAGGGGGTCCCATAATCCCCAACCGCGTAAGGAATGCAAAATCAAGGAACATAACACCGGTATGATGAAAACTAGGGCGGCAAGAATGGAACAAAACACCAGACATAAGGTCGAGCCTTCCACCCTTTACCAAGTATATAGATGCATTAATTAAATAAGAGATATTGTGATATCCCAACATATCCATGTTCCAACATGGAACAAACTTCAACTTCACCTGCAACTAGCAACACTACAAGAGGGGTTGAGCAAAAGCAATAACATAGCCAAACAACGGTTTGCTAGGAAGGTGGATTAGAGGCTTGACATGGCAATATGGGAGGCATGATATAACAAGTGGTAGGTAGCGCGTCATAGCGATAGAGCGAACAACTAGCAAGCAAAGATAGAAGTGATATCGAGGGTATGGTCATCTTGCCTTAAATCAAGCAAGGAAGAAGAACGAGTCCATGAAGAAGACAAACGGACATAGTCGAACGGATCCTCACAAACACAACGTTACCAGAACTAACACAAAGAAGCAACACCGGAGAGAAGCAGACAACATGGTAAACAACCAAGCATAAACATGGCATGATGCACAATCAAGGATGATGCATGTCCGGTTTAAATATGCATGGCATGGCAAAGTTCACAACCAACACTACAAGTTAAGTGGAGCTCAATATGCAACGCGTTGCATATTGATGGAACACCACATTCGATTATTTAGTTCACTAACATTTATGTTCCCAGCAATATTAAATGTTGTTAAACATGGCAAGAGGTGAAGCATAAGTAAACTAAACATTTAGGCAAGTTTAAATGAGGTCGGAAATAACGACAACAAATTCCGGAAAATCCCCATGTGCATATCTAGCAAATGAAGCACATAACAATTTAAACATTCTTGATGGTGTTAACATGATGCAGATGACATATGCAAGTTTTATGCAATATTTATGAAATGTTGATAAGAGCGTTTTATGAAGCATTTGTCATCATGGTGGAAACAGAAGGGGTGCCACGGCAATGAATCCGAAAATGATGCCACGGCAACATATCAGTTCCGGTAGCTCATGGAGATACCGGTGCAAAAGGAAATGTGACGGGAGCGTGTCATGCAAGGATGGTGGGGTGCTCCCGGATACCGGGTGTCCCATGTGTCTGTGGCACGGCAACTGAGGGTTGTGCACGAAACAAACGGGCACGGTGCAAACACGGGGTTCATCTCGTACAACACACATGCATACGGTCCATGGCGTCGTCTCGGGGTTATACCTTCGAAGCGTGCATTTCCGGGGCGGTTCGAGTTCATCGAGGGAAGTAGAGGAAGTAGTCGTTCATGTTTGGGAAGCGGTAGAGGTATGGGTCTTCGACAACGGTCATCGTACACGCTCCAAGGTCGTCGGTAGAGGTTCTCGCGATCTCGGCGATGGTAGTGGTACACGTTCATAGTCACACAAGTTTGTGTAGATGTCCGGGTCACGGAGAGGAACTTGACGCATCGTTGAACTTGGCGTTTGAGTAATCTCGTGTAGTCGTACACAAGTCGTAGTCGAACTTGACGGTTCCGTTACACGGTTCTTCGGAGATGGTAGTATTCCAAGGTCGCCGTGAAACTTGGGTTTCGGTCATGTAGTGGTACTAGGCATCGGTGGATCTCCGAGGAACTGGGCATATCCAGTCTCCGGGGTCGTCGTGGTACTTGGTATCTCGTGTAACTCCAAGGTTCGTTGTGTAAGCATACACAAGTCTTTGGTGAAGATTGTCGTACATGCACGTAGATGAACTTGCCGGGTCATCAACGTCTTGGTACCTGGCGTCTTTCGACCTTGAGAGAGAAGAAACCGAACAGCGACGGTGGACGATGGGGAGGGTCCTGCAGCAAGACGAAGTGGGGCCGGCGTCGGCCTTGGCGTGGAGCAAGGGAAGCAGAGCTTCTGGAGGCCGGAGGGGCCCTGGACTTCAGGTGCGCGATGCTGCAGGGAGGAAGCGAGACCTCGGTGGCGCATGGAGAGCATCATGGTCGGGCTCAACCACGTCGAGGAGGCCGTGGCGGAGCGAGCAGGAGGGGCTAGACGTGGGCACACACACGCCCAGCAGGGCACACGGGATGCAGGAGGCAAGGCAAGGCGTTGGAGGGAGCTGAGCAGCAGCAGGAGGGGAGGTGGAGGCGAGCTCGGCGGCCTGGACTCGCCGGTCGGAGCGGCAACGGGGCTTGCCAGCGAGGCAGCCATGGCTGGCGTTGAGGTGGAAGAGGCCATGGCACGCTGGAGGCGCGGAGGAGGTGACCGGAGAGGTCAGATGCGGGTGCCGGGGAAGCAGGCGAACGGCTGGAGGCAGTCTGGCGACACGGTGCAGGGGCTTGCGGCGGGGCTGGAGCGCCGGGAGGCGACAGGGCTTGCCGATCTGTGCTGCTGCTGCGCATGAGGAGGTTGGGGGATCGAGCGAGGGACTGGAGCGAGGGCGATTGAAGAGAGGGACGCGCGCGTGCTGGGGAGCTCCTCTCCCTAGCGATGTGTGTGGGTGCATGAGGCGGCGGGAGGAGGAATCGAGGGAGAGAAAGGGATCGAGCAGGGTGCAGGCTAGGGTTAGGCAGGGAGAGAGACCGGGCCTTGGGCCAAAATGGCATGCTGGGCTGCTGGGCTACGCTGGCGCCTCTACTCTCTCTCATAAAAAAGTAAAAAAATGAAAGAAAGAAAAGGAAATAAAAGAAAAAGGTTATAGAAGGGACTTGGGCATGCAGATTATTTTCCCGGGCTCACAAAAATGTGCAAGGTCCACGAAAAATAGGAGTGGACATGATGAATTAAATTCAAAGTCATTTGAATTTAATTCAAATTGTTTGCACAAGGACTAGGAATTAGATGTGTCCAAAAATGTTAAGATTTTCGGTGGAGCTTAGAAAAAAGATGATAGAATTTATGGGTGAAGTTTGAGGAGCAAACTCGAAGCAGAAAAAACTTGAGAGTTTAAATTGCAAGTGTGTTTGCGGTTAATTTCAAACTAATGGAATATTTATAGTAGGTCCCTAAATACTGGGATGATATGTTATAAAGAGAACTCACCATGTGAATTCCCTCGGTTTAAATAGATCAAAAGATCTATGCAATTTATTTTGTTGAGTTTTAAAAAAAATGGAAATGACATGATGGCATGATGACATGATGCGATACAAAATAAATAGAGCAAGCAAAATGAAACACATGGTGATCACGAAAAATATGGAAGTCTTCTGGAGCCTCGGTCTTGGGGCGTCACACAGCGGCTTACACTAGGGTCCCAGCAAGGCACACAATTTTTATTTACTTTTTTTAGGAACAAGAAGTTGTTATTTATACTAGTTTTAGCGATGAGGGTAACAACGGGAATGTGGCCCGTCTAGCCAGGGTTTTATTTATGTTTACCACATCATGAGCCCAGTTGTGTTCTTTTCTTGTTGAAAATGGCTAGCCCAGTTCTATTTTTCAAATGAAAAACCCAAATGAGGCCTACTTGCTTCATCATCCCTGCTGGTCTGCAAATCTTTCAAGACGAGGAGAATTCATTCGGTTTGCCCAGAAATGGGCTGTACATTTTTAAACCACATCAAACCGGGAATTAGTTTCAATTTTTTTTCATTACAAGATTTTAAATTCCATTGATTTTTATGCGTGGACAATTATTTGGATTTTATATTTATATAAATTATTTTTCAAAATAGTTTGAATGTGACTCGATATTTCGGGATTAAAAACAGTTGACCGCATTGAAATATGCAAAATTTCATATAACTTTTAACCGTGGCTACAATATGGGGTGTAATGCTAACAAAAAGAAGATGGGCTCCTAAAAAATCTTAAGAATTAGCAAATGGTTTGTAAATTATTAAACATAATGGTAGATGGGTTGTATGTTGTTTTCCATAGATTTGAGGCTGACTTGTGCACCTACTATAGGTTGACGCATATCCTTTCCAAAAAAAGGTTGACGCACACGCAACGCTGTGTCAACTTAGTAAACACACAAGAGTAGTGACTGTTGGATGTCCATCCAACGGCCGTCGTGCTTCTTCAATCTCTGCTCTTCCTGCTCCAGTCGCTCAAACAAGCACTGGCGGGACTGCCTGCTCCCTCCTCCTGCAGCCGACTATGCTGCCACGCAGGCCTCACCACCCCATCGTACTCCCATCGCTGGCCTAGCCATCCCTCTACTCACCAACACCTGATGTTATTCTCCGGCGATGGCAGACGAAGCAGCAAACCCTCGTACTCCCCTCCGCGTGGGAAACAACTACCAAGTCTTCCCTCGCTCCGTGTCGTTCCCTTCCTAGGCCTCGCCGTCGTCCACCGCCCAGGTGCTCTCGGCACAGCATGGTCAACATGGTCAACGAATGACATCCATCAAAAGTAGACTGTACGTGGAGAGGCTGACAGCTGGGTCCATGGCCGCACGCAAGGAAATGCCTCCTTATTACACGCAAAATAATGATTCCTCCACCTGACAACTGGGACCCACTAGAAGGGCCTCTGTATTTCATGAAAAAACATTCCCCCCGCTGACAGGTCGGACCCACCAGCTATATCTTCGCATGCAAGGAAGTGCCTCCTTATTACACACAAAAAATGAATACCCCCTGCTAGCTGGGACCCACCATAGTGGGAGGCTGACTTGTGGGCCTACTAAGTTGACGGGGATGGAGGGCTTTGTCAACTTAGTCAATATGAATTATTCTAGCTCCACTGACCATACGATGTCCATCCAACGGCCGTAGTGCTTCTTCAACCTCTGGTCTTCTTACTTCAGCCACCCAAACCAGCGTCGGTCGTGTCGCATGCTCCTGCCTCCCGTGGTCGGCTGTGATGCCGCAGAGGCCTCACCGCCCCCTACTACTCCCACCGCTGGCCAGGCCATCCACTCACCCACACCCCCTATTATTCTACGGCGACAGCAGCCTCACACCACAGCAGAACCATTGAACCCTCGTACTCCTCTCCCCGCGGGCTTCCGCTACCGCATCTACCGCGGCTCCGCATCATCCCCTTCCTAGGCCTCACCGTCGTCCACCGCCCTCGTGCTTTCAGCACGGCATGGTCAACATGGTCAAGGAACGACTTCCATTAGAAGAGTACTGTACGTGGAGAGGCTGATAGTTGGGTCCACAGTCGCAGCAAGGATGTGCCTCCTTATTACACGAAAAATAATTATTCCTCCTGCTGACACCAGGGACCCACTAGACAGGCCACCATATTTTGCGAAAAAACATTTCCCCCTGACTGTTGGGACCCACCATCTACATCTTCGCATGCAGGGAAGTGCGTGACAATCGGGACCCACCTGGTCGAAGCATACATACTGTTGTCATTCTGGTCGCGAATGTGTGTGTACATACTGGTCGATCGGTCTATCTGCAAGCTGCAGCGATGAACCGTGGATGTGTAAGGAAGGGCACGTGTCATAGTAGAGGTGCGCATGTAGCATGTCACGTAGTCCCGTTAATATCGTGTACACGTGCGTACAGCGGCTGGGGTGCAAGAAAGTAAATACGACCACGTACATACATACAGGCGGGGTCTCGAACGCCTACTCGCGCATACGTACGGCCAAGTCTCATGTACATGGCTAGGTCGGAACGGAGAAATTGCGTCGTCGTGTTCATCGGGAGGTAACGAAATGCGTCGTGTTCATCGGGAGCCAACGGAGTACGTCATGTTCATCGGGAGCCAACCAGCTTGGATGGAACAGTTGATCGAAACAAGGCCTGGCGTACCGCAAAACGGAGGAAACGGCCTTGTGTTCGACCGGCCACGATCGAAACGGGGTCCTGTTCATTGGGAGGGGTCTGGAGTACCTCAAAACGGAGGAAACAGACTTCTCTTGGACCTCCTACAGTCGAAACGGGGTCCTGTTGATCGGGAGGGGTGTGGCGTACCGCAATACGGAGGAAACAGACTTGTGTTGGAGCGCTACAGTCGGAATGGGGATCCTGTTCATCAGGAGGTGTGTGGCTTGCCGCAATACGGGACTCCACGGGATACTTTTCATCTCCACTGTCGACTTCCTCCAGCCTCCATGGGCTACTGTTCATCCACCGTCGACCTCCTCCAGCCTCCACCTGCACTGTTCATCCACGGGCTCATGTTCATCCAGCCTCCACCGCTCCTCCACGGGCTACTGTTCAACCAGCACTCTCCACGGGGTCTTGTTCAACCACCCCTCCACGGGCTACTGTTCATCCAGCCCTTCACTGGTTACTGTTCAACCAGCCCTCCACGGGGTCCTGTTCATCCAGCCCTCCACGGGGTCCTGTTCATCCACCCCCAACCGGCTTGATCGGGGTCCTTTTCATCCAGCGGCAACAGCCTCTACTACCACGGGGTCCTTTTCATCCAACCCCCCACTGGGAACTGTTCATCCAACCCCCCCCCCCAACGCTCACTATTCATCAACGGAAGGAGGCAGGAGGGTTCGATCGGCTTTAGTTAGCAGCAGTAGTGAAGGAATCACTCGGTTCAGTTAATAGCAAGGGATTGATCGCTTGGGTTCAGTAATGTAGCTAGTGCAATCGCTCGGGTTTAGTTAGAGCCCAACGCCTCGCTCGGGTTCAGTTAGAGCGAATGCCTCACACGCGTGCGTATGTGTACGAGAGAAACACGCATCGCTCGGCCCCCGACCACCCACCGTAACCGGGACCTCCCCTGTATTTTCCTCGCCCTTGCTTCTACCACGGATTTTTCCGTCATGGACGGCCCAAACAATGTCATGCAGCTGCGTCTCCGTCCCGCCTAGGAGGAAAAGCCCATTTTCTGTCATGATTTTTTGTCATAGAAGTAGGAGCCCACCACATCTATGATGATACCAGGTTTTGTCAGAATTATCGTCATAGAAGTGTCATAAGCATGACAGAAAATTTTTCATTCGGCCCAAAATGTCACGGATGTGTCTTTTTTTGTAGTGGAAGGAGCCCCGCCCGTGGATGCAGGTGTTGTCCCCGCCATGGAGGGGCCCACGCCAGGCCCCAGCGCGTCTCCTTTGGATCCTGAGGCATCCCGCAAGAGGAAAGAGCACGGGAGCCACCGCAATCCTGCCCCAAGGACCCTGAAGAAGAGGAAGTGGATCACTATGGATGAGTAAGTACCTTGCCTTCCTCTTGACTCTTGGATATTGTGTCACCGTCTGACTTTTGCCCCTCACAATCCCCTCCGACGGGGGAGCGAGCGCGTCCCGAGCGCCGGCCACCGGTCCCATTGCGACCTTAGGCCTCACGAGCCTGCGGTTGTGCGCAAGGAGACGCCCGTACTCGAGCCAAGGCCGTCGCTTGGGGGTCGCAGGCCTGCATTCCTGGCGTCCTTCCGGGGCAATCTCCGGAGCAAGGGGGTGTGCCAAGGGCTCCCCCACTGATCCTTGTCAGTAGCCGAGCACCCTGCAGGACGGCGCCATCCCCAAGCAGCAGGGCCAGTCTATGTTGGGCCCCATCTTGGGTTGCAGGAGTGAGCGAGGGAGTTCCAGCCACCGGGCTCCTGCTGGAGGCGGTCCAATCCTCGCACGCCTCTCGAGTTGACTGGGGCACGGAGGAAATCCCAGCCGGGCGTTGGAGCTCGCACGCGGGGCAGTGCCATCCGGCATGGCCTTCTTCAAGAGGCATCGAGCGCGCTAGGGCGCCTCGGGTTGGAGCTTGGTGACGTTGACGCCCACCTCGAGGTGGAGCGCCTGGGCCTAGCACACGAATGGCGCCAGCTAGAAGTCACAAACAACTTCGATCGCCTTCAGCGCGAGCATGCCCGAGCGGAGGCGGAGGGTCCCCTGGCCACGGTAAGGGAGGGTTGCGATCGCGCCCTAGAGGAGGCCCGAGCCGCATATCGTCGGCGCGAGGCGGCGGAGGGGCACAAGTGGGAGCTCAACCTTCAAATGTAATCCTTGAGCAACAAGTCCGGGCGCGCACAGCCTCGCTCGCCGCACTGGTGGTCGGGCTGCCCACGAGCGAGGCAAGGGCCCGCATGCTCGAGGACATGCTGGCGCTATAGGCGGTGGAGCAAATCCTGGAGCGCGAGCGGCTGGAAGTGATGGAGTGCTAAGTGGCCACTGCTGAGGATGCCCTCACCTCTCGGGAGCCGAAGATCTAGCAAGAGGTCGGCGAGAAGGTGGCGGAGATCAACGTGACCCTTGCCGAGGAATATCGCCGGAAGCTGGAGGTCCAGGAGGCTCGCTTCTAGACGCGGTGTGATGAGCTGCGGGGCGAGGCCGACGCCCTCAAGGAGAAGCTAGCTGCGGCAGAGCAGCACGAGAAAGTTGATGGAGAAGCTCGGGCCACTGCCGAGGCCGAGCTATCCTTCCTCTACCAGTAGGTAGAAGGCGTTTCTACCCTCGTGGAGAAAGCTTCAGACGAGCCGAGCCAAGCTCGGGCGCTACAGCGCGAGTGCTCCCAGATGTTCCAGGCCCTTGGGCTAAGGTCCATCCGGTCCCTGAGCAGCATTTGCAATGAGAACGTCGCTAGCCCGCTCGTTGCTGACGACGCCAGTTATCTCAGCTTCTTCACCAAGGTCATGGAATGCCTTGAAGGTGGGTCCAGGAGGGCGGGCCGGCTCATTGAGGAGAAGAGTCGCGACCTTCTTGCACGCGCGTTCTCGCGCGTCTTCAGCACCTTCTTTGCTCCAATCCTCACTTCGACTCCGATGCGGCCATAGCCCCCGTACCTGGAGCGATGCAATGCACCCTAGCGGGCTTGGTGGAAGATCATGTAGACGACCTGACCGTGGAGCTCGCCCCTTCCGAGGACGTGGGCACTCCTATTGTCGAAGAATGCGGAGCCGGCGATGATGACGACGGCAGCAACGATGGTGATAGCGTATCTCCCTAGGCTTGTATTTTCCTGTCAAAACTTTGAATGTGACCCCGCAGAGATGTGAAGGCATTTTTTGGAAGAACTTCCTCTATGATGTATTAAATAGTATTGCACTCCCTGATGTCACCTTTACTTTTTGCACGCCCGCAACCCCTGAGCAAGGGTGGCCGTCATTGTCATGCCGGATCGCGGTGCCCGATCAAGGTCCGGAGGCAGGCGCCTGTCAAGAGCCCTGGGCAATACGCACCCGCCAGCTCGCTTGGGAGCGCCGCGCAAGGATTCGGATGCTGAGGCCCTAGAGAGGAGTGCGCGTGGTCAAGGCCGCGGCTACTATCTCCTAGGCCCTTAGGGCATCTTCAGCACCGCTGGGCCGACCCAAGCATGCGCATCGCGCCCGGCCCCCGCTCGCGGGGTGTGATGGAGGGAATCATGGGTGCCCTCCATCTTTCGCAAAGACAAAAATCAAGCGAAGAAAAAATGGCTAGAAGAAGGAAAGCCAGGAACTCCCCCCTTTTTCGAACAAAAATGCAAGAGCCGCAAGTTTATTCCAAGAAATAGCAAATTTGGTTACAAGAGAAAGCAAAGAACAGCCTCATCTGGCACCTATGCTAGTCTTCTTGTCTTCCCGCCAGCGCGGAGCATGGGGCTTCCACTTGGTGTGGGCATAGTCATTGGGGGTCATGCCGTCTGCCAGCACGGAGCATGGGGCTTCCACTGGATGTGGGCATAGTCGTTGTAAGACCGTGCCGTCCACCAGCGCGGAGCATGGGGCTTCCACTGAGACGTGGGTGGGAGACCCCGTGAGGGTCGAGGGCAGCACTCAGGAGACCCCGGGGTGTGTACAACCCCACTCATTATTACGTGAGAGTGTCACAGGCGGAGACTTAGGGAGGCATAAGGCGGTCGCTTGCTTCCCGGTCGGGGACCCCGCCTCTTGCCCTAGGTCGCGCACCGGCAAGCCTTAGCGCTGGCATCCCTGGGCGGGGCCTCCGAATTGGCAACCACCAGCGGGCGGTGTGACGAGCCACCATATTGGCCGCTGGCCGCTTGGTCGGCTCGTAATTCCCGCTCACGGGGCCCTCCTGAGTCCCTTTGGCCCCTGGGCCCCCGACATCGAGCGGTCGTGGCTTAAGTGGTCACGGGCCCTCAAGAGGCTCCTTGGCCTCGCGGGCCCCTCGGGCCCCCGTGGCCCTATCCTGGTTCGAGGTGCCACCTCACTAGGTGTGCCCTGGCACGCATGATCCGGTTATTGTCTCGCGGGCGTGCCACTGGATGTGAGTCTCCTGCACTCCAAGGTTAGCAAAAAATATGTTCTAGAAATATTTGCCCCAGCAGTCAAGGCCCTGCTTGCATCCTCCCCCCGGTGCCTCGAGAGGCCTTGACGGTTCCGCCGACCCACGAATTCTTCAGACTTGCCGATCACCACCTCGCCGCCGTGTCATGATGGCCAGGACGCGGCCCACCATAGCGCCTCCCACCGGGGCCGCTTCCCTGCCTGAAGCTCGGGGGGAATCTCGCTCGCCTCCTTTTCGCTGCCCGGCCTCTGGGCCCTCTCCTTGTGCAGACACAGCCTGAGCCTACAGCAAGGGTCGAGACACAGGCATGGGGCAGAGGGGGTCCGCACCCCCGTAAGCGACATCGAGTAGCTCAGCAACCCGGTCGAGCCAAGCTGCGCGGTCGCCCTCTGCGGGGCGGTAGCATAGTAATTTGCGCGCCTTCAGGAGCGCGCCTTGAACACCCATCAGCCATCAGCGGGCGTGGTGGGGCGGAGCCGTGTCGGTGTCAAAATCGATGGATCTCGGGTAGGGGGTCCCGAACTGTGTATGTAAGGATCGATGGTAACAGGGGGAGACAAGGAAACGATGTTTACCCAGGTTCGGGCCCTCTTAATGGAGGTAATACCCTACTTCCAGCTAGATTGATCTTGATGAATATGAGGATTACAAGAGTTAATCTACCTCGAGTTCGATGTGGCTAAACCCTAGAAGCCTAGCCTATGGTAATTGTGATTCTGCCTCTATAGACTAAACCCTCCGGTTTTATATATGCACCGGAGGGGCCTAGGGTTGTACATAATCATCTTGCAGAGGAAGGAAACATTACACCTGAACTTTAAACTTGCCATTCTACACATATAGGAGTCCTATCCAGATACGGGAGATAATCTTCTATAGTGATCTTCACAGCCCACCAGTCCGGCCAATAACGAGTAATCAGGCCACCCGAGGACCCCTTAATCCAAGACTCCCTCAGTAGCCCCTGAACCAGTCTTCAATGACGATGAGTCCGGCGCAAGTACTGTCTTCGGCATCGCAAGGCGGGTTCCTCCTTCCGAGCATATGAAGTTTATTTCCTGCATAAAGGAACTATGTCCGGCTCTGCATTATTAGTACAACCCTTAGCCATGAAGGCAATGTGTCAAAACAAACACTGTGTTTTTACTAACAACTTTTCAGCGAAACGTCATGCTTGATCCTTTAATATTTTGAACCATTTTCTTGAATCTGGTTTCGCGTTTTGAGGCATAGCCTCTATTGGCATGTCTTGTCAAAGCAGAGATCGTGCCTGCTTATCGTGGGATCCTCATTAATATGATTTTGGTAACCCAACCGCACCTTACGCATGATTATGGTGGGAACAGGCAAGTTTTACGGCTCGAGTGGGGGGACGCTTGGTATTTACTGCCTATAAAAGGACATAGATCCCCTCTTTTTACCTCATGCTCTCCTCAAGCCCTTGCTTCCCAATCTCTTAGCTCCAGAGACTACAGCTCCGACACTCGTAGCTCCCATCTCCTCCACCACTGCCTCCTTCTCCAGCAATGGCTGGATCTGGTTCCAAGGGCAAGTGGGAGGCCACCACTATCACGGAGAAGAACGTGAAGAGTCTCTGGAGCACAAGCTACCTCGCCGACGACATAGCGCACCGGATTCCTGATGAGGATCAGGTGATCCCTGTCCCTAAGCCGGATGAGAGGGTGGTATGCATCCCTCACTTTATTCGGGGGTTGGGGTTTCTGCTTCTCCCCTTTGTTCGGGGTCGCTTATTATTCTACGGGCTAGATTTCCCTTATCTGGCCTCGAACTCTATCCACCACATATCGGCTTTCATAGTAGTGTGTGAAGCTTTCCTCTGCATCCCCCCACACTTCGGCTTATGGCTCAAAACCTTCAATCTGAAGCCGAAGGTGGTCGATGGGAAGCACGCGAACTACGGGGCAGCTATGGTGAGCAAGCTCCAAAATGCAACCTGGCCCAAAGAGGCCTTTGTGGAGACCAACAAGATATGGCAGCAGGAGTGGTTCTTCATCACCGAACCTCGTGATGCCAAGTGGGCGAATTCAGATCCGAATCCCCAGAGAGGCTCACCTCATGGACCACCAAGGGACTTGATTGGGGGTCTCAGATGGAGGTGAAGACGCTCCAAGACCGCATCTCCAGCATGATGTTGAAGGGCACCCACCTCACCAACATGATTCATTTGATGCTCTTCCGCCGTACCCTTCCCTGCCAACTCCGTGCCTCCAACTTATGGGAGTTTAATCCAGAGGAGCCACGGACCTTGAAGTGCTTCTTCGGCACTACGCACGAAGACATATGGAAGCAGCTTTTCAAGGCCCAGAAGGAATGGCCAGAGGCAACCGAAGACAAGGGCTTAGACAGCGTGACTTCTGCCTTAGAGGTAAGCACAATTTTGCCGAATATGTATCTTGTCCATATTTCAATTATGACGGGAATTAGAACTCTTGCGTTCCATTCAGGCCTAGACAAAGAAAGTGGAGCGGATCAACTATCCAGCTCCGTTGCCCGAAAACCCAGCCATGCCCCAACTGACGGCGATGTTGGTTTCGGTGCTGTACAAGGTGCTGAAGAAGAAGGCCAAGAAGAAGGGCAAGGAGGTCAAGAGCCGCCACCTCTCTAAGGGTCCTTCTGATACTGTGTCTGGAGAGACTGACACCCACTCCTCCCATGATGAATAGGAAGAGGAGGATGAGGAAAGCGATTCCCCCCTCAAGGGAAAGGGGAGGAAGAGGGCGGAGGCGCGGAAAAGGGGGTGCCCAAGAGGAAGCTGAACCTCCCAGACAGCTCAGACTCGGAGTCCGGAGCTAATTTCAGAAAGCAACCTAGGAGCAAGCCCCTAGCCGAATCGTAAGTGTTTGGACTTTTGTTGTTATCTTCGGTCAGCTTGTTATCATTGCATAAGCAATTCTATTTGTTGTTTTGCAGTCCTCCCCTCACACTCCCCAGCACACCATTATCGTCAGGGAGCTCTCTGTCAACTGACATGGCGGAGAGTGACATGCCGCCATAGGCTCAATCGCCCATCATACCAGGGAACACCGAGGTGACTTCCCAGTGGGTGTCTCCTACGCGAGGAGGTGGGAGTGGGCGGATGAGAGTTTGCCCGAGGTCAACACCTCGGCCACCGTCTGCCAAGGGGAAACAGTCCCTATGGCAACCGATGGCGGAGAGCCCAAGCAATCCGACCTCTCGCCGAACACCGTTCCGGAGGCCAGCATGGCTCCGGAATGGGGAAGGCAGTCCCCTACGATAGGGGGAGGAGCATCAGCTCCTCCATTAATCCGGAGGCACCGAACACGCTGGAGGAAGCACTGCAAGGTGCTTCCATTGTGGAGGAACACCGCACCCTGATGGGTGCAATTATGGGAAAGATTCAGTCTGCCAAAAGCGGACTGAATGAAGCCTTCGACATCCTACTGACACGCTTTGAGGTATGCGATGTAATACTCTCAAAGAACTTTACATTCTTTATACGGACAGTAGCCCCTGATGCTTTGTTTGATTCTAAAGAGAATCAAACAAAGCATCCACGTAGTACCAGCTAATAGAACATATGGTACCATTTGTTTGAACAGGCTTCCCTGGTAGCGGCATCCGCCCATGCCACAGAGGTTTCCGAACTCAATCGAAAGCTTCAAATAGTTGACACAGAGCTCGACCGCATTAACAAGCGGTTTGATGAAATGCAAGGTAGGCGGACTTTCAAAGAATTATTATGTTAAAAGACGATGTGTTTGATTGTAAGAGTATAAACTCATTGTGCGGTGTGATTATGTCACACTTGGCATAGCTGAGGTCGAGACCCTGAAAGGCGCTCTTGCACAGGCCAAGAAGGAGGCCAAGATGAACAAAGCAGCCGCTGAAAAAGCGGGTGCCGAGCTGGAGGCCGAATAGGTCTCCCACCGACAACATGAGTTGCGGGTGGCCAAAGTTGAACAAGAGCTGTGAGACACCATCCGCAAATGCGATGAGTGGGAGCAGAAGACTTCGTACTTAGCATCCGAGCTCAATAAGGCTCTCAATGCCGCCGAGGAGGTGTGGAGCGAGTCTCGGAGTGCTCGCGAGGAGATCAAGCAGGCACGACAGATAACAGCTGGTAAGGCCTTTCTTTTGCAGAGTATCTTTGGAGGTCAGCAGTATGTGTCGCTGACGCGATTGTGGAGTTCTCTAGGTGCATTTGCAAATCTCCGAAAGAGTACTGCTGCCGCTGCGAATTCTTCAGAGCCTGGGAGGGGAGTAGCACGGAGAAGCTGTTCTGGTCGCAATTCCTTGCACCAGAACATCCAGTACCTCTGAACGACCAGTTGAAGCAGCTGGTCGAGCTACACAACATGGCGGGTGCAGCCATGAAGGACTTGATAGTATGGCTCTGGCCCGCCGAGCCAACCTCAAGGAGCTACTTTGGATTGGTGAAGTGACTCGTCGATGCGAGGCCACAGGTCGACAATGTGAAGCATTCGACCCATATAGAGGGTGCATGAATGGTCTTTGCCTGCGTCAAGATGCACTGGGCAAAGATGAAGGCCGCTGAAGTGGCGACCGCCGGCCCGCCCGAGGGCAAGGATCATCGGAGGCCAGAGAGGTACTTCAATGACATCCTAGAAGGAGCCCGTATTATAGAGGGCAAGTGCTCAAAGGACGTGGCCTTTGAGTAATTGTATTCGGATTGTAAAGACTATGCTTATGAACCGATATGTACATATTTTTGCGCCTTATATTTGAAGTGACTTTTCCTCCTGTGCGGCTGTTTATTTTATATCTGAAAGTTTCCAGTCGTCGGCTTTAGCCCCCATGTAGATGCTACAGAGGTGTTCGGCAAGACGCGTGACTACACTTTACCCAAGGTCTTGATTCGTAAAGGAGGTGTCCGCGAAGTGAACCAAGCAATTGACTATGCGGCTTTATTTCTTTCACTTAGCCATAGGAGTTTGACTGTGGGGCTAAGTACTAGCCCCTTGTGCGTGTGTGGCTATCTGGATTATGGCGCCTGCTCTACACGGCTGGGTGAAGACCAGCCCCTCGTGTAACACGGAGTAGATCACTAACGATCTGTAGTATAATACTAAGTCGCCGAATCGCCGACCAGTTCTCGCTTATCATGACAATCATTTTTCGGCTTTATCTACTGAGGTACTTGATCGGATGAACCAAAAATACAATCGCAGTAGTTCTCCCTTTAGTACCTTAGCCGAACAATACGGAACATAAGGTGGTAAGCACAGGAGCCGGGCAACCCAACTATAGACCCAAGACATGATTCGAAGCTGATGCATATAACGCAATATCCGGGACGCTGAAGAGTTCCCTATAGGTGTTAGGACTTTGAACTGTGCCAGGCCGGATACAGCCCTTGGTATTAAATCCAGATTTGAGGCACATGTGGCAATCTGAGGTAGGGAGAGAACGCAGATGTTAATAAAATAAACTTCAAACAAATTGGAACCAAACTGCTTCTTTTATATCCCGTTTAATACGGCGAGCCGCACGGTTATAGATAATGCCAATAACATCTTGGACATGTTACATGCCAAAGAAAAATGGAAGGAAAGTGATAAAGGGAAAGGTTTACACATAGCCTAAAATTAACGATTGAAAAATCTCGATGGAGGCCCTGCTGCACATCTGCGCCATTTCTCCTTTATAACACGTCCTTGAAGGGGAGAGGTTGGATGGCCGCCTATCAAAAAGGAAGGAGAACTCTGAAAAATAATGCTCTGCACGACCATATATAAGGTGGGTTCTTTTAATGAACCTTCAAATGAAGATGTGTTTTAGAGTCCCAATAGGGTCAAGCTGAACTATGGACTGTTTCTATGCAGTGTGCCCCCGGCGCTGCCCAAGGTATTTTAAGGGCATAGTTGTGTACACAAGGTACATATGCTACTACCTTGTAAGGCAGTCAGCGGAGGTGTAACTACTAATCAAGCTCAGGTTAGTCTGAGCTACCGCATTGTAATGCCGTCCAGACACGATTGGCAGTGTCTCTGGTCTTGACGACTGGTGAATTATTCGGCTTGAATAGGCCGCCTTGAACTTCGGCTACAAGGACCACAGTATCCTCCTCTGTATGGAGGGAGCGCTCCATGTTTTCGTTGACCGTGATGACACCGCGTGGTCCAAGCATTTTAAGCTTCAGGGTAAGCATAGTGCGGGACTGCATTAAAGCGGGTGAAGGTCGTTCTTCCGAGTAGTGCATGATGGCCACTTCAGAATGGAGCGATGTCGAAGATTAACTCTTTGCTTCGAAAATTGTTTGGAGAGCCGAATACCACTTCCAGTGTTAATGAGCCCATGCAGTGAGCCTCTACGCCGGGTATCACTCCTTTAAAGGTAGTGTTGCTAGGCGTGATTCTTGACGGGTCTATCCCCATCTTGCGGACAGTGTCTTGATATATCAAGTTTAGACAACTCCTGCCGTCCATAAGGACTCAAGTGAGATGATATCCATCGATTATAGGATCGAGTACTAGGGTCATCGAACCTCCGTGACGGATACTGGTTGGGCGATCCCTACGGTCGAAGGTGATCGGACAAGTTGACCATGGGTTGAATTTGGGGGCGACGGGCTCTACGGCATAAACGTCCCTTAGTGCGCGTTTGTGCTCCCTCTTGGGGATATGGGTGGCGTGAATCATATTCATCATTTTCACCTCCGGGGGAAATTACTTTTGTGCCCCAGTATTCGATGGGCGAGGCTCTTCTTCGTCCTCGCTTTGGGGTCCTTTCCCCTTTTGTTTGACATTTAACTTGCTGACCTGCTTGAAGACCCAAAAATTTATGTTGGTATGGTTTGCAGGTTTGTCGGGGGTGCCATGAATCTGGCAAGGTCTCTCCAATATCTTGTCCAGGATGGATGGACCGTCCCTATTACCTTTGAGCGGCTTCTTACGTTGACCGGACCTAGAGCCGCTGAATCCGGCATTTACTACCGTGTCATATGTTTCTTCATTATTGTTCTGACACTTATTCTTATTGTGTCATGGCTTGCCATTGCCATCCCTGACTTCGGAAGTGCCAGGGTTGTTGGTACTGTTGCTTCTACGAGCCAACCAGCTGTCTTCACCCGCGCAAAAGCGGGTCATAAGTGTAGTAAGGGCTACCATTGTCCTCGGCTTCTCTTGGCCGAGGTGTCTTGCGAGCCATTCATCTCGGACACATTGTTTGAATGCCGCTAAGGCTTCGGCGTCCGGACAGTCGACGATTTGGTTCTTTTTAGTTAGGAACCGATTCCAAAGCTTGCGGGCTGATTCCCCAGGTTGCTGGAATATGTGACTTAAATCATCCGCATCTGGTGGCTGGACATAAGTCCCCTGAAAGTTAGCCTGAAAAGCATCCTCTAAATCTTCCCAGCTTCTAATAGAGTTCTCTAGGAGGCTATTCAGCCAGTGTCGAGCTAGCCCCTTCAGCTTCAAAGGTAAGTATTTGATGGCATGGAGGTCATCTCCGCAAGCCATGTGGATGTGAAGAATAAATTCTTCGATCCATACGGTGGGATCCGTCATTCCATCATATTCCTCGATGTTTACGGGTTTAAACCCTTCCAGAAATTGGTGATCCATCATCATCGGTAAAGCACAGAGGGTGCGCAGCACCCCTATATCGCGTGATGTCGCAGCATAGTTCAAACGGCATCTATCTTCGGTGCTGACCCCGAACTTGGTTGTATCCGGCGTGCTTGGTTTGATAGCCACCATCCTGTGTGGGAACACATTCTCTTGATCCGTAGATTGATCTGGCTTGTCCGGTTTTTTTATTCAGGTCCTGACACAGGTCGTACTTATGGCCCTGAGCCGCTGTGTCGTTTCCTTTATGGTGGGGAGGTGCGGGTCGGTGTACGATGTTGCTAGCCGCTTTGTCCCGTCCACGGGGTGGTCGGTCCGATTGATCGGCCTGATCATGCCTCAATGGAATTGGTGCAAGGGCCTCGTCATCGAATTGTGGCAGCAACTTGTGCTCGGGATAGCTCTTTGTTTGGCGCTCAAGGCCATATTTCTCTTAAGTGTCTAGCACTTCATTCCATCTATCATTGAGCGTATCCTGCTTGGCTTTAAGCCACCGCTGCTGGTTTTTCAGGATCCTTGCTATGATAATAAGCCATCGCTGAAAGCGTTCTTGTTCAAGGGGTTCCTCTGGGACGATGAATTCGTCGTCCCCCAGGCTGACATCCTCTTCGGAGATAGGTAGATAGTTACTGTCTTCGGAATCATTGTGATCGGTGATATGTTCGGGACTGCATTGGCCATCCTCTCACTCGTCTTGCTCCAACGCTGGCTCTGCGGGGTCTTCGGCATCCTCTGGATCCTCATTGTCTCTAGTGCCGGTATTACTTTCCCTTCCTCGACGCGATCGTGAGCGGTGCCGCTGACGCCGGCGCTTAGGAGGTTTGTCGATGGGCTTATCCTCCTCTGGGTCTTTATCGCCATCATCGTCCTTCTCCTGGGGTGTGTCCACCATGTATACGTTGTAGGTGGAAGTGGTCGCCCATGGCCCGGTGACGGGCGGGTTTTGACCTAGATCAGCTTCGACGTCATGGTCCATACCATCATAGTCTTCGGAAGCATAGTCTAGTACGTCGGTTAAGTCTTCAACCCTGCCTACCAAGTGGGTGGTGGGTGGGAATCAAAATTCCCTGATCTTAGCCCCCAGTTTTAACTAGGCACAGTTCGGCGGTGAATCCTCCATAATGGCGAGAGATTGTAGTAAGTCCATAGCCTCGTTTAAGAGCGGGAGTTTTATAGGAGTTTGGGCGTCTGCGGAGCCAGGCTCAGTGATCACCACTTGATCAAGCTCGGAGAGTGCGGATCCAGTGAGTTCGGAGGTAATAATTAGAAACGAGTCCGGCTTCCCAACGGCGGGGAGAGACCCGTTCGATTCTGGGTTTGTGAGCGGCACGATCGTCGTTGAGCCACTTGTTAAAAATTCCATGGAGGGGGAGAGTCTGACGGGGTTTATCATCCCTTCTTCGAACGAATTGAGCTGCTCCGGATCTAGGGACAGAGCGGACATAGATGCTGACCCCTGGATGGGATCTGGTGATAGATCTGGGATGTCTTTACTGTGTAGGAATGGAGCGATGGCCGAGGGTGCGAATCCTTCAAAGATCAAATCTCCTTGGACGTCGGTGATGTAATTCAGAATTCCAAACCTAATCTGATGACCAGGGGCTAGCTGTCAACCTTCTCAAGGTGGCCAGTTGAATTGGCACATAGCACCAAGCCGCCAAACACGAAAAGCTGACCGGGGAGGAAGATCTCCCTATGGGTGGTGCTGTCACTGATGACGAAGCAAGCCATCAATCCTTCTGTCGATGATACAGTGGAACTCTCAATGAAAGCACCAATGTCGGTGTCAAAACTAGCGGATCTCAGGTAGGGGTCTCGAACTGTGTATCTGAGGATCGATGGTAACAGGGGTAAACAAGGACACGATGTTTACCCAGGTCTGGGCCCTCTTAATGGAGGTAATACCCTACTTCCTGCTAGATTGATCTTGATGAATATGAGGATTACAAGAGTTGATCTACCTCGAGATCGATGTGGCTAAACCCTAGAAGCCTAGCCTATGGTAATTGTGATTCTGCCTCTACGGACTAAACCCTCTGGTCTTATATATGCACCGGAGGGGCCTAGGGTTGTACATGATCATCTTGCAGAGGAAGAAACATTACACCCTAACTTTAAACTTGCCATTCTACACATATAGGAGTCCTATCCGGATACGGGAGATAATCTTGTGTAGTGATCTTCACGGCCCACCAGTCCGGCCCATAACAAGTAATCCGGCCATGCGAGGACCCCTTAATCCAGGACTCCCTTAGCTGTGGTAGTGCCAATCGAGTGCGCGGCGGCTCACCTGCTGCACCGCGCGAGGGGTGGAGGCAGTGAACCTTGTCGTCAGCGACGATACACCGGAGAAGACAGGGCATGATGAGGAACGGCGGAAAGGCACCGCTTGATCGGAGTGCACGACCCACCAATCGGCACGGACACGACCAGATCTCGTCATGTCCAAGCGAGGATAGAACGTGGTTGGTGGAGAGGCAGGGCTTCGACACGACCCTACCTGGCGTGCCAAATGTCGGATACAGGGATTCACAGACCCAAGAAGGTCTGAACTCTGGGGCGTCTGCGAAGAACTCAACCTCTCCAGCCTACCAACTTGTCGCCCCACAGCCTAGCCCGATTCGCGTGAGCAAGGAAGAAGATGAACATGACAGTTTACCCAGGTTCGGGCCACCTTGCTGTGTAAGACCCTACTTCTGCTTTATGGAAGATTGGCCTCACGAGGAGCTGAGCCTGAACTCGTACAGAGGACGAACAACCTCTCGAGATCTCAGCGTGAGAATGGGTCGACCTCTTCTACGGTGGTGGCTAACCTATATTATAGTGGCATTGGTCCTCTTCCCCAAAAATTTGGCGGGAAGGGATCCCACTGTGGCCAGTTTTGAAAGGGGACAAGTAGTACATCTTATCCTAATGAAAGGTGATCTTCGCCTGCAAAGTTTCTGGTCGTGACGTAGCGGTGGGCTCGGCGATGACATCCGTCCTGTCATGCTGGTGGTCTCGGTCTTGTTGCACCGGGATGGAAACGTTTGCCAGATACCTCGGGAACCCACGCCTGTCCTTGCCTCCTTAGACCAAATAGAAAACTACCTCTTCTGCACCCGCTAGCACCCGCCTGCCTTGGTCATCATGGCTTGCGTCATGGCAGCCTCGTGAGACTGGGTACCTGTAGAGGAATCGCTGCTCCTCGGGAGGACGCCTGGGGAGGACCCTCCCTCGGACAGTCTTTGTGTTGTTTCCCTTGCGAGGGCCTTGTCTTCGCGGTATTGCAGGTGGGCCATACCAGGCCATCGAAGGTGTCACGCCATGGGCTGCATGCAGGCAAGTCTGGGTACCCTAGTTCCTAGAACACCGAGAGGTTTAAGCTTGTAACATCCCAAATTTTCAATTTGGAATGTTATACACTAGATCATCATTGCATATCATATTTATTGCATTTTGGTTGATCCTAGAAATTTTTCGCAACTCAAGGATCCTCGGAGAGAGTTGGGGATTTTGTTATTTTCATATTTGAGTTGTCTCAAATTTTGAAAAGAGGATCTTTTGATTTTATTTATTTTATCTTCAATTATTTCTATTACAAAAATATGAGAGAGGGAATAAAATGACTTTCCCAAAATAAAGAAATATTGAGGATTTAATAAAAAATCATTTAAGGTTTTATTTGGTTTTATTTGCTATTTTATTTGAATTTAGGAAAAATGCGCATTTTTCAAAATTGCATTTAGGCTCCAAATAAATGTTCATCCTGTGCGGCTTGATTTTAGAAGCTGGGGAAAATTTATTTCGGGATTTTTGGAGTCCATTTAGTAGTCCTTTTGTTTTTTCCGAGCGTAAGTATTTAAAAAATACGTCCGAACCGACCTACGGGCCGTGCTAGGCCCGGACTCCTCAAGACCTCAACCTTTATAAGCCGCCGGCCCACCCCGAGCCGAAACCCTAGCCGCCGCCCGCCTCGAGCCCGTGCCGCCGCCGCCTTTCGCC